>NW_027468664.1:0-340000 GCF_046254945.1 Alosa pseudoharengus | reverse complement strand
ATCTGAAATGTCGGATTGTAGGACAGTCTCTTGAAACCTCTCACAGCACCATCAAGCACAGCGGATCGGTTTATGTTGAATCTGCATCTTTGATTGCTATTGATTTTGGAGGCTGCGCACCTCCTGTGCAGATGTGTCGTGTAAAAATTAGAATTCAGAGAACATACGGAAATGAGATCATACTTTGTGATTGATGTATTTTACATGTACATACAGTACTTGCAGCTGTTTGCATAAAACAAACCACAGCAACTTAAATAGCACAAACTTCATTCTTTCAAACAATGTCATATTAACCAATCACTTACGGATGACTCTCAAGACTGGCCAATATAGTTAACTTCCTCATCAGAGGACAGGTCTGACATGATTGGTAGGCATCATAGTTGTCACTGACTAGTGGTGACTGGCTCACTGAGTTATCACTTTCTAAGTCAATGGTCACTTGTGGTGGGGGCTGGCTGGTTGGCTGTAGCCCTTCTTGCAACACAAACCTGCCTAATAGATGCATTTTGGCATCTGCTGCCATGACTGGCAGAAGTAGTTCTGAGGTCATATGATGCTGACGTATTGTTATCTTCATCCAACTCCATGATACTGTCCTCGGAGTCTGTGCTGTCCAACTAAAACACAACAGAAATAATTAGAAAAGATTGCCGATAAGTACACTGCGAAAGTATGACAACCTCATGCCTACATTCACATTACAAAGAGAGCATATGTACAATCATTTATCTGTTGTGGTATGGCTCTGTCCTAGGTACTCCCTGTCCTTCTGTGTGGTTGTCTGAATCGGTTCAATGTTTAACATGGAGTTATTTGACATAAGGGGGAAAGGGCATTTAAGATGTGATGATCAAGGCAAAATTTAAGGGGCACCGGTACAAACAAAGAAAACGTTTTTAGTTTTTAGATTTTTGGTTGCATGTGCGATGAAAGAGGTTAACTCTAGAGCACTGCAAAATGAAAACTGAGACCAACTCCTTCATATTTTGACAACCTGTGAACTATCATATTCTGCAAAAATAAATAATTAAAATCATTAGTGTCCTTCTTCACAGTTGTGTTGAAGTTCTATCTGAAACAGTTCGACGTTGGTTTTAAATACCTTACCTTACATGGGAGATCTGTGGATGGCCTCACATATACAGCCTTGGACTTTAAGATCTTGTGTATAATAAGACCACTAAGTTCTTGACCGCTGTGCAATTTTGGAGCAACCAGCTTGCTCCCACAAGCCATCAACAGTTCGATACTGTAACAATAAGGAAAATATGAGTTGACAATTATGAAAATGAGTTTACTAAAGCACATAAATGAAATAACTTATGATGTGCATTATATTGAAATTCCCGTAACAGTACCTTGAATCCATAGCATTTTTCTCTTCAAAAGCTTTATCTCCATGGTGACAGTCCTGCTGTCCCAGGACTTGTGCATTTCAAATGCATTCAATATGAACCCTCTTCATGTAGTTTTCTCTGTGTCTTATGTTTACACACTTGGTCCCAAGATGGGATTGGCAACAATATCACATCCTTTAGGAAGGTAGGATGGTTTGGGGCAGAAGGTTTACAAAAAGAAAGCATTAATAAGATTCAACTTATGGCCATCTTCTTTTCACACAGGCTTAACATCATCATCCAGTCAGATGCTTGCAACTCAGCCAGCTAGCCAGCCAATGTGAGAGCTAGCTCTTTCACATTTAACGCTATTTTTGCTGTAAACAGCTTACTCTGATGTCTCCATACCCAAAGATAGGCGGAATCCAATAAATGCAGAACTACACTGTAATAAGCTGCGCATTGAATAGCAAATTACAGGGCTGTATTTTGCACACCAGCGCATGGCGTAAAACTCGTTTTCCACCCGCGCAAAGTTTAATTCGGTATTTTGCACGATTATTTTTTTTAACATTGCGCCCAGGGGTGTGGCAATTAACAACCTAGGGAGGGGCCTGGCGAGTTGTCTAAAAATCGCTATCGTACACCACCTAAACCTGGTCAGAAGTCAATGGCGAGTTGTTCATATGCTATTTTTGACTGACACCTTGGTGAAGTTAGTTTCACTTTGCCAATGAGTTCAAATAATAGACGAGTGCAAATACGTGAAGGCTATGCTAAGTTTTAGTAAAGCATGGTTTAGTGGAATGACTATTCCATAGGGTCTCGCAAGCAGCCTCCTTCAAATGCGCCGTTGAATGCCAAAATACCGATGCATTTATTTGTTTGTGTTTGACGAGTGACGATGCACTTTAGAATGTCCTGATAGGGCCCACAATGTGTTTGACGAGTGACGATGCACTTTAGAATGTCCTGATAGGGCCCACAATGTGTTTGACATTGTATAACAAGAGCACAGCACTGGGTACCAGACTACTGTGCTTCCATGTTGCTGCTGCTGCTTTTTCTCCTAGTCAAAGTCTATGCATTTGTACAGTAAAATATCATACACTGTGGTTATTTAATGGGCTTTACAGATACTGTGTCGTCTCTCTCGTATAAAACTGCAGATTTAATTCTGAAACCTGGTTTCTGAAATTATTTCACACAGCTTGCTCCAACTTGCTTGATCATAACGTTATCACTAGTGGAGGTCTTGCGGAGTTTTCAATGAAAAATGGCTAACGTTAGGCCGTGTTCTATGTGGGTATAGCCACTAGCACAAGGGTAGCCTAGGCTACTTAGTCAGCGCTAACGTCACGACCATGCTAACATGAATTTATGGGGACACTGCAGATAGGATAACGTTTTTTAAATGAACTTACCTGTTCCTGGATTTCGACGACCATCCATCGAAATGCTGTCTTGTCTGGTAACGGGGTCCTCCGGGTTCCATTGAGCTAGTAGTAGAAGCGCTGATTGCAGGTCTGACTGGATTTGCAGTTCCACTCCTGAATAATCTCTGCATCTCCGAATCAGAACTCTGATTTGCAGTTCCACCCCTGAATAATCTCTGCATCTCCGAATCAGAACTCTGTTGGACTTGATTTTTATTGTCGAGACATCGTTGACAACAGCTCACCATTTCCTAAAATATTGTTCAGAAGACCCACAGCTTCTGTTAGCCTCTCTCTGTCCATCACAGCGCCACTAACGTGCAGTGCAGGATTTTGAGCGCCAAATACCGCTTCTTCTAGTAATCAAACTCCTTCCGTTTCATGCAAACTCTCTGTTTCATGCAAACTCTCTCACATACACCACTATACTCTCTCACACACACCACTATACTCTCTCACATACACCACTATACTCTCTCACACACACCACTATACTCTCTCACATACACACCACTATACTCTCTCACATACACCACTATACTCTCTCACACACACCACTATACTCTCTCACATACACTATTATACTTTCTCGCATACACTACTAAACTCTCTTGCATACACTACCATACTCTCTCACATATACTACTATACTCTCACATATACTACTATACTCTCTCACATACACTACTATACTCTTTACTGTCTCACATACACTACTAAACTCTCTCACAATAACTACTAAACTCTCTCACATACACTACTATACTCTCTACTCTCTCACATACACTACTATACTCTCTCACAATAACTACTATACTCTCTCACATACACGACTATACCCTCTCATACATACATGTAAAAGGATTATATAATAGTGAGTGTGTATGAGTATAGTGGTGTATATGCAAGATTATGATAGTGTGTGTAAGACCAAGTATGAATTAGACAGCCCCTCATACTACACACTCAACACAACTCCAAACCCACATCTTTAGTGTGTGTGTGCGAGTGCTAGTGTGTGTGTGAGAGAGCTTCATCTGAGTGTGTGTGAGTGTGTGTGTGTGTGAGAGAGAGCTTTATCTGAGTGTGTGTGTGTGTGTGTGTGTGTTACGGCCTGACTCAAAGGCCATAACCAGAACAAAGGAGGTCAAGGGTCAAGGGTCAACTTTTACTTAATTTATTTAAAAGAACTTAATCAAAAACGAACGAAGATGTCCGTGTCAGTAAATATGAAGAAGTCAGTGTGTAGGCAAAGTGCATGAGTGTGATATGGACTGAGAAGTGAAATGCGTGGATGCAAAACAAACAAAGGAAAAACTAGGCCGTCCAACAAAGCCCACGAAGGCCCAAAAACCAGCAGCCCCGCAGCCCCCTCCGCAGGGGAACACCCGTGCCCTTCATGCACAGGCCAGTTAGCACCGACAGGTGCGCAGGGGAACACCCGTGCCCTTCATGCACAGGCCAGTTAGGTTACGACAGGTGCGCAGGGGAACACCCGTGCCCTTCATGCACAGGCCAGTTAGGTTACGACAGGTGCGCAGGGGAACACCCGTGCCCTTTATGCACAGGCCAGTTAGGTTACGACAGGTGCGCAGGGGAACACCCGTGCCCTTCATGCACAGGCCAGTTAGCACCGACAGGTGCGCAGGGGAACACCCGTGCCCTTCATGCACAGGCCAGTTAGCACCGACAGGTGCGCAGGGGAACACCCGTGCCCTTCATGCACAGGCCAGTTAGGTTACGACAGGTGCGCAGGGGAACACCCGTGCCCTTCATGCACAGGCCAGTTAGGTTACGACAGGTGCGCAGGGGAACACCCATGCCCTTCATGCACAGGCCAGTTAGGTTACGACAGGTGCGCAGGGGAACACCCGTGCCCTTCATGCACAGGCCAGTTAGGTTACGACAGGTGCGCAGGGGAACACCCGTGCCCTTCATGCACAGGCCAGTTAGGTTACGACAGGTGCGCAGGGGAACACCCGTGCCCTTTATGCACAGGCCAGTTAGCACCGACAGGTGCGCTGGCCACGCCCACGCCGCCAATACCTGTAATGACACAAGACAGCCAGCAGCAAGCAGACGGACCGAGCAGGGACGTCACACCCCCCCTCTTCAAGAATTTGGCCCACAATTAACGAAAATAAACTAGAAACAAATCAATAATGATACATGTCAAAGATAGGCTAAATATCAAAACTACCAAATGTAAATTCCAAAGCTACTTTTTCATCTCCTTTTTTTACCTGAACCCTCATCCCGCCTCGACAGCTCTATCCAGCTCCGGCAATCGGGATCCTACGAGAGCAGTTTAAGAAGGTGGAAGAGCAGTAACAGGAGAATAGAACAAGCATTATATGAAACAAAGTGAGCAAAGGAACAGTACATTAATCTTATATTGGAGCTCGTGACAATGCATCTGCCAATACATTGTCAGTTCCTCGTATGTGTTTTACATGTAAATTGTATGGTTGTAAAAACAGAATCCACCTCATCAAACGCTGACTCGGACTGTGTAATGAATGCAAAAAAGTCAGCGGATTGTGGTCTGTGTAGACAACAACTGGAGCTCCACTGCCGACGTAAACGTCGAAGTGTTGCAAAGACCAAATCAAAGCAAGCGTTTCCTTCTCAATCACCGAATAGTTAATTTGATGGCAGTTAAATTTTCGGGAGAAGAAACAAATTGGATGCATTACGCCATCGGTATCTGTCTGTAAAAGCACGGCTCCTGCTCCGACATGACTCGCATCAACTTGTATTTCGAACGGCTGATCAAATTGAGGCGCAGCCAGAACGGGCACAGTTGTTAAAAGCATT
The DNA here is from genome assembly GCF_046254945.1 of Alosa pseudoharengus. Taxonomy (NCBI): domain Eukaryota; kingdom Metazoa; phylum Chordata; class Actinopteri; order Clupeiformes; family Clupeidae; genus Alosa; species Alosa pseudoharengus. The sequence continues at coordinate 334,404 of NW_027468664.1, read as the reverse complement.
TTTACATTTTGGAAGGCTTGTTCACAATTCTCTGACCAGCTACATTTTACTGAAGCCTTCAGCAGATCAGTCAGCGGAGCTACGACTGTAGAAAAGTTAGGGCAAAAACCTCTATAATAGCCCACCATTCCAAGAAACCGCATCAGTTCTTTTTTGGTTGTTGGAGGTGGGAAACTCTCAATAGCCAACACCTTGGCACGAAGAACACCAACCTTCCCTTGACCAACCTCTTTTCCTAAGTAAGTCACTGTAGCCCTGGCAAACTCACACTTTGCCAGGTTTACAGTGAGCCGTGCGTCTGCCAAACGCTGGAACAATGCACGCACTCTCACTACATGTTTCTCCCATGTGTCACTATATGAAATGACGTCGTCAAGGTACACAGCGCACCCTTCAAGTCCAAATACCACCCTGTTCATTAAACGCTGAAATGTGGCGGGAGCGTTACGAAGTCCAAAACTCATAACCGAATATGAATATAACCCTGTTGGTGTAATGAATGAAGTTACCTCCTTTGCTCGAGAAGACAGAGGCACTTGCCAATAACCACGAAGGAGGTCAAACTTGCTAACATATCTAGCTGCACCTACTTGGTCAATGCAATCCTCCATTCGAGGAAGTGGGAAAGCATCGGGCTTTGTGATCTTATTAAGCCTACGATAGTCTGTGCAGAATCGATATGTACCATCCGGCTTGCCCACCAGGATGCACGGGGAGGCCCAACCTGAAAAGGATGGTCTAGCCAAATCATTATCTAGGAGGTATTGTACCTCATCTTCCAGCTTCTTCCTCTTATCTAATGATACGCGATAGAAACGCTGACGGATGGGCAGTGCATCACCTACATCCACATCATGCTCAATCAAATGTGTTCGAGAGGGTGTGTCTCAAAACAATACAGGAAAATCAGCAATTACTTTAGACAATTCTTTTCTCTCTGAAACAGCTAAATGTCCCAACAACAAATCCAAATTACGGAGTGACTCAGAATTTTTCAAGCGCGGTTGCATACCAGTTATATCAGGGCTTTCCTCAATCTCCGCTGCCACCGAAGAAGAAGACCCCACAGACATGGCCGTAGCAACACCACCCACCAACTCAGACGGACCTTCAGTGTTTCTTAAAAAGTAGGGTTTTAACAAATTTGTGTGGCAAACCTGTGTGGACTTCCTGCGATCAGGAGTGGAAATCACATAATTATGATCAGACATTTTCCGTGTGATCGTATAAGGCCCTGCAAACTTAGCACCGAACGGAGAGCCAGGCAAAGGCAACAAGGCCAAAACCTGATCCCCTTGTGTAAACTCACGAACCTCAGAACTACGGTCAAATAAGCGCTTCATTTTTTCCTGTGCCACTTCTAGGCTTTTCCGAGCACTCTCACCCGCCAAACACAAACGTCTCCGAAAGCCATTTACATATTCAGTGAGACCCTTAGGTGGCACATCCTGCCGGAGACCATCTTTGAGCACTGCAAGTGTACCACGCACATTATGACCAAAAACCAACTGGTTAGGACTAAAACCAAAACTCTCCTGTGTGACTTCTCTAGCAGCTAACATCAGCCACGGTAGGCCGTCTTCCCAGTCACACTTCAACTCCACACAGTAAGCGCGCAAAAGAGACTTTAGTGACTGATGGAAGCGCTCCAGAGCTCCCTGGCTCTGTGGATGATACGCACTAGACTGACTCTGCCTAATTCCTAGACATTTCAATATCTCCATAAACATCTTAGAAGAAAAATTTGTTCCACGGTCACTTTGCACTATTTTGGGAACTCCAAAAATAGAAATAAACTGTGTAAGTGCCTTAACAACTGCTTTAGTGGTGATTCTACGCAACGGGAATGCAGCTGGATACCTGGTGACCTGGCACATGACAGTCAACAAATATTCATTGCCAGATTTCGACGATGGTAATGGGCCAACGCAATCTATAATTAGATGGTCAAAAGGCTGAGCTGTTGCCGGAATTGGACTTAAAGGTGCTGGTTTTAAAACTTGATTAGGTTTCCCAATCACCTGGCATGTATGGCAAGTCTTGATAAAGTGTGCTATATCTTTTTTCAACTTGGGCCAGTAGAAATGCTGAATTATCCAGTCATAAGTTTTTCTTACTCCAAAATGACCGGCTATATTACCATGGGCTGTGTTCATTACTACCTCCCGAAACTGAGTTGGAACTACTACTTGTATCAATGCCTCACCCACACCTAGCTCACTTTGCAGGGACCACTTTCGAAATAGTAGCTTGTCGTGAACGAAATAACCATTCGTAGCACAAGCTACCTCATCAGATGTCAGAACAACATCAAAAAATCTCTTTAAATCCAAATCACCCTGTTGCGCCACCATCCATTCCTCTGGAGATCGAGAACATGATAAAACTGACCAATCAGGTACACAAATCTTGGAAAGCTCCTTGTCATCATGAGAAGTCTCAGATTTAGTGCGAGACATCGCACGAGTGATCGCGCATGATTCAAACACATTAGGAAATGTTTTAACCAATTCGTCATCCGATAATGGAGACATACACACAACAGGGGGTGGTGGTACATCACGCCACACACGCCCACCTGCTAAATTATTCCCCAGAATCATATGCACCCCAAGCACTGGTAAAGAGGGACGGATGCCAACAATCACCTCTCCACTCACCAAATCTGACTGAAGAGACATTTTGTGTAACGGGACAGACAATGTTTGTAAACCAATCCCTCGAATCAACACATTTCTCCCTGCACTTGTTTCGTCAGAGAATGGCAAAACACCTTCGAGAACGAACGATTCAGAAGCTCCAGTATCTCGCAAAATTTTTATAGGCGTTTTCACCTCACTCCCCGACAAAGAAACAAACCCCTCTGTCACAAATGGAGCAAAATCTTGTTTCACCCCCACGTAGGTATTTTTCGCCATCAGTGTTAAGTCTTGAGCAGGCCTACTTTGAGAAACCCCATCACACACTGTATTAACCAACAAAGCCGATGCTGGAGAATTGTCCGGTCCATATCTACTAGACTTTTGCTTAAGAACAGGGCACTCCCCCTTCCAGTGACCCTCTTCAAAGCAGTAGTGACAGGCAGAATTGTTATCGGGAACACCTCTAGTACGGGCGACACTCTTTAACCCCTTCGAATGAGACAGCACATCAAATCTCCCCGGACGTTGCGCATCAGAATACTCTCTTCGGCCAAAATCTGCACTCAGACGATAATCACTCTGATAACTCTTGTGAGTCAAGCTAAACTCATCTGCCCACACTGCAGCCTCAGACATAGTCTTGGCCTTATTCTCATTTAGGTAGGTGGCAATACGGTCAGGCACGACATTTTTAAATTGTTCCAGAACAATTACCTCCCTCAATTCGTCAAACGTCTTAACATTTAATGAGGCACACCAACGATCAAAATGGGAAGAGAGTTCCCTAGCCAACTCCACATAGCACTGCTTGTCTCTCTTACGCCAAGTTCTGAATCGCTGTCGGTAAAATTCAGGAACCAACTCAAAAGCTTTTAGCACTGCAGTTTTTACCTTGTTGTAATCCCTGCGATCCTCAATTGCCAACGTAATGTATGCCTCCTGTGCCCTACCTGTGAAAACACTCTGCAACATCACCACTCGCTCAGAGGCAGGCCACCTACACTCATCCGCTATACTTTCAAATAATGAGAAAAAAATATCCGGATCTCGCTCATTAAATCTAGGCAGAAGCTTTAAATTACCAATGACATCAAATGAACGAGTCGGATTACCCACAGGATAGTCAGGAGCTATTTTCCCTTTTTAATTAATCGTAAACGTTCGACTTCCAATTTATAGTGCTGTGCCAACTTTTCTACCTCCAATTGTTGAGCGTGTTTTAATCTCTCCATTTCCATCTCCCGTTGCTGTACCATATCTGCCACCCTAAGTTTTTCCAATTCGACCTCATGATTACTGGCCTGCTTTGCCATTTCCCGATCATGAGCCTGCTGCATCTCAATAATAACTTTACGTTCTTCAAACGAAAGACCTTCAGAAGAAATAGCTAATTTAGAAGGCTCACTTGGTTGCAATAAAACTTGCGGCAAAATTTTCTTATTTACCAACACTTGTTTCAACGCTGCCAGCAATTCATCTTTACGCAAGCGTTTGTCCAAACCAACTATTTCATACGCAGCTACAATATCCCACAATTGCTTCTTAGAATACAGTTTTAACAACTCCTCAGATGGAGCCTTTACGAAATCATCAATGGAATACATTATACAATCTAGCCAATAAGACAAGCCAAACAATTTACCAAACAAAGCACCACGGCAAAGAAAACAAAGACTACGGGCCTATTCCATCACACGCAATATCGGGCCTTCTATCAGACACATACAAGCTGCGCTTCTCCAATCAGCCTACAGATAATCCCTCTACGAACGACACAGGTAGCTTACAAACTCCCCGCTAACTATACCGAAAAACCCCAACTAATTTAACTTACCCCCTGACGGCTTCATGTCACCCCCAAGGACTGAGCTCTTTTATACACCAGTATACCGACAGCTCAAGAATAAACAAATTGTTCACCCCCAAACCGCGGCGGTGCCTCAGCCCAGAGATGAGCACAAAAACAACAAAACCACCCTCGGCGAAACTCCAACCTAACCGGGGAGCAGAAAACTTCAGCAACCTGTAACGTTACGTAAGGGACTTACCCATATGCTGAAAAAATTCCAATGCACATATCAGGCTACTCAACGCAGGGGTAAAAAAAAAACGCATTAAGAAAATCAAACTACAAAATATTGACCCTTCTTTGTCCTCCACTACAATGCGATCACCAAACTTCGGCGAAATAACAACGCAACCCGACGTTGAGAAAAAAGAAAAAAAATGTTTTTACCCAATTCAAACTATGCTTTTGGACGAGCCCCCATGTTACGGCCTGACTCAAAGGCCATAACCAGAACAAAGGAGGACAAGGGTCAACTTTTACTTAATTTATTTAAAAGAACTTAATCAAAAACGAACGAAGATGTCCGTGTCAGTAAATATGAAGAAGTCAGTGTGTAGGCAAAGTGCATGAGTGTGATATGGACTGAGAAGTGAAATGCGTGGATGCAAAACAAACAAAGGAAAAACTAGGCCGTCCAACAAAGCCCACGAAGGCCCAAAAACCAGCAGCCCCGCAGCCCCCTCCGCAGGGGAACACCCGTGCCCTTCATGCACAGGCCAGTTAGCACCGACAGGTGCGCAGGGGAACACCCGTGCCCTTCATGCACAGGCCAGTTAGGTTACGACAGGTGCGCAGGGGAACACCCGTGCCCTTTATGCACAGGCCAGTTAGCACCGACAGGTGCGCAGGGGAACACCCGTGCCCTTCATGCACAGGCCAGTTAGGTTACGACAGGTGCGCAGGGGAACACCCGTGCCCTTCATGCACAGGCCAGTTAGGTTACGACAGGTGCGCAGGGGAACACCCGTGCCCTTTATGCACAGGCCAGTTAGGTTACGACAGGTGCGCAGGGGAACACCCGTGCCCTTTATGCACAGGCCAGTTAGCACCGACAGGTGCGCTGGCCACGCCCACGCCGCCAATACCTGTAATGACACAAGACAGCCAGCAGCAAGCAGACGGACCGAGCAGGGACGTCACAGTGTGTGTGTGAGAGCTTTATCTGAGTGTGTGCGAGTGGGTGTGTGTGTGTGTGTGAGAGCATTATCTGAGTGTGTGCGAGTGTGTGTGTGTGAGAGAGAGCTTTATCTAAGTGTGTGTGTGAGAGAGAGCTTTATCTGAGTGTGTTTGTGTGTGAGAGCTTTATCTGAGTGTGTGCGAGTGCTAGTGTGTGTGTGTGTGTGTGAGAGCATTATATGAGTGTGTGCGAGTGTGTGTGTGTGTGAGAGAGAGCTTTATCTGAGTGTGTGTGTGAGAGAGCTTTATCTGAGTGTGTGTGTGTGTGTGTGTGTGAGCTTTATCTGAGTGTGTGCGAGTGTGTGTGTGTGTGTGTGCAAGTGTGTGTGTGTGTGCGTGTGTAAGTTGTGTTTGCTGCTGCTGTGGTACCTCCATGATGAACATCCAGGCTGGTTTACAACAGTTTACACCCAGAAAGCCATTGCAATCTCTCATGTTGATCCTGTGTTAGTGTATAGTGTGTGTGTATGTGTGTGTCTCACCATGTGTGTGTATGTGTGTCTCTCACAATGTGTGTGTGTATGTGTGTGTTTCTCACCATGTGTGTGTGTGTGTGTTTCTCTCACTGTGTGTGTGTGTGTGTGTGTCTCTCTCACCATGTGTGTGTGTGTGTGTTTCTCACCATGTGTGTGTGTGTGTGTGTGTGTATGTGTGTGTTTCTCACCATGTGTGTGTGTGTGTGTGTGTTTCTCACCATGTTTGTGTGTGTGTGTGTGTGTGTGTGTGTGTGTTTCTCACCATGTGTGTGTATGTGTGTTTCTCTCACCATGTGTGTGTGTGTGTGTGTGTGTGTGTTTCTCTCACCATGTGTGTGTGTTTCTCACCATGTGTGTGTGTGTGTGTGTGTGTGTGTTTCTCTCACCATGTGTGTGTGTTTCTCACCATGTGTGTGTGTGTGTGTGTGTGTGTGTTTCTCTCACCGTGTGTGTGTGTTTCTCACCATGTGTGTGTGTGTGTGTATGTGTGTTTCTCTTACCATGTGTGTGTGTGTGTGTTTCTCTCACCATGTGTGTGTGTGTGTGTGTGTGTGTGTTTCTCACCATGTGTGTGTGTGTGTGTGTGTGTGTATGTGTGTTTCTCACCATGTGTGTGTGTGTGTGTGTGTGTGTTTCTCACCATGTGTGTGTGTGTGTGTGTATGTGTGTTTCTCACCATGTGTGTGTGTGTGTGTGTTTTTCTTACCATGTGTGTGTGTGTGTGCAGTGTTCTGTGATGCATGCAGGGGAAGGCAGGGTTTGTATGCGCAGATGTCCGACCTGCTGCCCCTGCGGATGGCTTCCTACATGCTGCTGCCCTACACACTGCCCATCCAGTCTGCGTACTCAGCAGCCCAGAGGTTAGTACACTATCCAGCAGCACAGAGGTTAGTACACTATCCAGCAGCACAGAGGTTAGTACACACTGCCCATCCAGTCTGCGTACTCAGCAGCACAGAGGTTAGTACACACTGCCTACCCATAGTGTTCTATTGCACTACCCTATCCCATCCATAGTGTTCTACTGCACTACCCTATCCCATCTATAGTGTTCTACTGCACTACCCTATCCCACCGATAGTGTTCTACTGCACTACCCTATCCCATCCACAGTGTTCTACTGCACTACCCTATCCCATCCATAGTGTTCTACTGCACTACCCTATCCCATCCATAGTGTTCTACTGCACTACCCTATCCCACCGATAGTGTTCTATTGCAAAACGCCTCCTTGAGGGTGTGTGTGTGTGTGTGATGTCTCACATGTATATATATATGTGTGTGTGTGTGTGTGTGTGTGTGTGTGTGTGTATGTTTCTATTTGCTGTTGGTACTCTAAAATGCCTCCCTGAGTGTAGGAGTTCAAATTCACTGTGTGCACTGCAAAAAATAAGTGGTATTATTAATGTTATATTAAGATCAAAACATCTATTTGGTATTGGCTTTTAGTATGAAGCAATTTACCTAGCACTCTCTTGAATGATCATTTTGACTTTTTGTTACAGGAAGCAATTGAGGGAAACAGGTAGACTGCCAGCCTAGGCTACAAACACGTGATTTATACTTCTGTACTCCTGTTCCTTCACAATTACTGGGTTGAACACACACACAGCCTAGACTACAAACACGTGATATATACGGTTTCTTCACAATTACTGGGTTGAACACACAGTGGTGTCATGTAAGGACCCTGATCATGTTGCACAGCACTTGTCATGACATTTAGTCTGTTAGGAGGCACAAAGGCACTGTTTAGTACATGCCCTCATAGCACAGCTTTAGTACATGCCCTCATAGCACAGTTTAATACATGCCCTCATAGCACAGCTTTATGCCCTCATAGCCAGTGTTGGGAAAGTTACTGAAAATTAGTAATTAGTTACAGTTACTAGTTACTTCTTTCAAAAGTAATTTAATTACCTTACCAATTACTGTATATCAAAAGTAATTAGTTACTAGACAAAGTAACTTTTAAGTCTGCTTTTAAAATGTAAATATGAACAGTACCGAAGTCACACAATAAACCTAATTTTTAGACCTATTTATTGTAGTTTCAACGGGCCTTCAAATCAATAGCCTTGTGCATGAGTTCTCAAACTTTTTCCGACCACAAAACATTCTACAATGCATGAAGGCTTCCCTGACCTTGTTTTGTGCCACCCTCCTCACCATCTAGGTGGTTTGATAGATATGTACAGCACACTGCCTACTGCTTGCCTTCTACTACTGCATGGTAGGCCTATGCATGGTGGTGCACTGACACTAGTGTTGTCACGATACCAAAATTATGACTTCGATACGATACCTGCCATAAATATCACGATGCTCGATACTAAAACGATACTACGGCGAAATCCTAAGATATCTGGAGAAGAAAGGACTCATACCTCCTCCAAGTGTATTGAGTCATTTGTGTTAAATTTGGTGCACTTTTGTAGTGTGTAGGTCAATTCTGGGTTCTAAACTTCTAAACTTCCTACATAATTATTATTTTTTTATAGTCAGTAAAATAGTAGGCCTACTTTGTGTGATTAAGTCCTTTATTGTTTGTTATAGTTCATTTGACAAATGACAAACTATGAACTCAGTAAATTCCTGATGATTAATTTGATATTAATGAATGAAGTAATACATAAATCATGAATTAATTCATGTACCCTTACCGTAAAGTGTAACTTACTCTGAGACTACATACATTACCAACCTAATTCGCTTCAATTGTGTAAAATGTAATGTAAATCAGGTTTTATGGCCAAGTATACTTTGGTATACAAGGAATTTGGTCTCTGCATGTATCCCATCCGTGAATTAGTGAACACACAGGTCACACATTGAAGCACACATTAACCTGGAGCAGTGAGTAAAATAGTAGGCCTACTTTGTGTGATTAAGTCCTTTATTGTTTGTTATAGTTCATTTACATTGTGTTGTGTTTTGGCAATAAAGTAGCTTTAAATAGCCAAACTAGGCTAGATCGATCAAGGTCAGTGTTAAAATTACTGCATGCAAATCACTGAATGCTATGCAGAGGGACCATCTGATGTACAGTATTGATGGGTTTCATCAGGTCCCTTTCCACAGGTGTATTAATCAAGCACCATGCAGTCTGCATTGATAATCAAGGTGCTTGATTTTATACACCTGTGGAAAGGGACTTGATGAAACTCATGAATAGGCTACCCTAGGCCTTCCCGTGTTCATGGAATTTCTTTGACAGTTGCAAAGGGGAAAATGTGAGGATAGTCTTCTTTGCGCCCAGTGTACAAGTACGACGTTCCAACCACTCAGGTCTTCGTCAGATAAGCCTACACCATTACCTGTTGCAATATATCTGTGTGCATTCCTACATTACGTCTATTTCTTTGATAACATGATTTGCTTCCACGTAGGCTACTGTAACAATAAGCCGCTATTATTAGGACTCAACACGCTTTGGTGGTATTATGCTGTGGGCTTTAATTAGCGCATTTCGGGTAGCCTATCCTACATCTGGGCAATAATTATTGAACAAATTGCAGTCTACATGCCATGACAAATATTACCAGTAGTAGGCTACTGACCGAACATGAAATAGATCGTTTACAAGTTATGGTAATGTGAACATTGCGCTTTCATCACGTTAGCACCCTATGATTACAGCTCTTTATGTCTCGTCAAAAAGATTACAGCTCGTTATGTCTCGTCAAAAAGATTACAGCTCGTTATGTCTCGTCAAAATTCATGGATGAAGGAAGGTTCGCTTTATCCCAGATAACCACTCGTTTCACTTAGGCTAGACTAAAACATAAGAGAACAACTTGGCACTAACCATGTAGTCGTGTTTTCTATAGCATAATCGTTAACCTGTCGTTCTTTGAACTCTTTAAAAATGTTGGGATATGTCTGCGAGGTGTTTAGCCAAGTTCCATGCGTAGCCTACTGCTTTTAAATGACTTTGTGTACCTGATGGCTTGCCTTCACTATTCGCGATGTATCCGAAATAGTTGCAGATTTCACTGCACCTTTTGTTTTATCCACAAGGCCTAGAACTGTCGGCAAAGAACTATGTTGACGTTGGCTGCCCACTCACTCACTCAGAGCTGCCTGCTTAGACACACCCACTTGACTAGATGCGTGCAAGGAGCAGTGAGAGCAGCAGTTCACACAGACACAGAACGTTATTTTAATAAAGTATCGATTCTAAAAACGTCTGAAATCGTATCGTTTTTTGCGTGAAGGCATCGCGATACCTTTTTAGTATCGATACACCGTGCAACACTAACTGACACTGAATTCTGCAATATAGTAAGTTATTATTATCATTATTATTGCAATCCTTCTGTAGGCTACATGGAATGAGTTCAATGGGATGTAATGTGAAACAATGTTAAATGGCTTATTTTTAAAGAAGTTATTGTCTGCTCACACACACATACAACCTTAGGTTATCCTCATCCTGCTTTGAACACAGTTGTATTATATAGCATTTTAAGCACCACCAGTTTGGGAAAAGCCTGCGCTTCACAAGTGCTGACCTACCGAAATAAGTTCTGATGCGCATCCGAGGGTTTGGGGTTGTCGCGCACTATGCAGAAGGTTACTCTTCGGCTGATAAGGTGTTCCAGAGAGAAGTTGCATGTTCTGTCGCAGACAAATGAATCCATAACACCACGGACGTCAATTCCGATGTAAACATACTGTGCAAATAACTCAAGTCGCTGTAGTATGTACGGTAGGCTATTTGGAGGTTTCTTTATCTGGTAAGTGAAATCTGCATTTTCCTCTCGAGTTAAACGTGTGCTTGCTTGTGCCAAGGCTATATGTAGGCTACTGTATTGGTGTTGTGGCGTGGCTATGTTAATGAGAAATTGATATAACGAAGCTTTTGCGCAATAGGCGAAAAAGAGCAGAGATAAAATAAACAACAATGCGCTTTTACTGTAGTGGAGCTCACAAGATGGAAACGAAAGGGAAAAGGCTTTTAAGATCGCCATTTAAATTGTAGCCTAATGCACTCGTGTCTGTTTTAGCATAAATACGAAATAAGGAGGAATGTGAGGAGGCTCCTATTAAATGTAAAGAATGCATCTGCAATCTAAACATGTACACAATCGCTGGAAACACAGCTAATGTCGGGAGACTAGATCAGAAGCAGCAAATGTGCATCGGTCATCTTGTCTGCAGTCGTTCATTCAAGATGAACAGAGTAACGCAAATAACGAACTCTTTGAAATTTCAGTAATTGTAATTGCGTTACTTGATTTACAAAAATACTTCGTTACATGCTCGTTACCACTAAAAGTAGTGGAATTACTCCCAACACTGCTCATAGCACCGTTTAGTACATGCCCTCATAGCACCGTTTAGTACATGCCCTCATAGCACAGCTTTAGTACATGCCCTCATAGCACCGTTTAGTACATGCCCTCATAGCACAGCTTTAGTACATGCCCCCATAGCACCGTTTAGTACATGCCCTCATAGCACAGCTTTAGTACATGCCCTCATAGCACAGCTTTAGTACATGCCCTCATAGCATAGCTTTAGTACATGCCCTTATAGCACAGCTTTATCCCCTCATAGCACAGTTTAGTACATGCCCTCATAGCACAGCTTTATGGCCTCATAGCACAGTTTAGTACATGCCCTCATAGCACCGTTTAGTACATGCCCTCATAGCACCGTTTAGTACATGCCCTCATAGCACAGTTTTAGTACATGCCCTCATAGCACAGTTTAGTACATGCCCTCATAGCACAGCTTCATGGCCTCATAGCACAGGTTAGTACATGCCCTCATAGCACAGCTTTAGTACATGCCCTCATAGCACAGTTTTAGTACATGCCCTCATAGCACAGTTTAGTACATGCCCTCATAGCACAGCTTTATGGCCTCATAGCACAGCTTTAGTACATGCCCTCATAGCACAGTTTAGTACATGCCCTCATAGCACAGCTTTATGGCCTCATAGCACAGCTTTAGTACATGCCCCCATAGCACAGCTTTAGTACATGCCCCCATAGCATAGCACAGCTTTAGTACATGCCCCCATAGCACAGCTTTAGTACATGCCCCCATAGCATAGCACAGCTTTAGTACATGCCCCCATAGCACAGCTTTAGTACATGCCCTCATAGCACCGTTTAGTACATGCCCTTATAGCACCGTTTAGTACATGCCCCCATAGCACAGCTTTAGTACATGCCCCCATTGCATAGCACAGCTTTAGTACATGCCCCCATAGCACAGCTTTAGTACATGCCCTCATAGCACCGTTTAGTACATGCCCTCATAGCACAGCTTTAGTACATGCCCTCATAGCACAGCAACGTTTAGTACATGCCCTCATAGCACCGTTTAGTACTGTACATGCCCTCATAGCACAGCACCGTTTAGTATATGCCCTCATAGCACTGTTTAGTACATGCCCTCATAGCACCGTTTATAGTACATGCCTCATAGCATAGCACAGCTTTAGTACATGCCCTCATAGCACAGCTTTAGTACATGCCCCCATAGCATAACACAGCTTTAGTACATGCCCTCATAGCACCGTTTAGTACATGCCCTCATAGCACCGTTTAGTACTGTACATGCCCTCATAGCACAGCACCGTTTAGTATATGCCCTCATAGCACCGTTTAGTACATGCCCTCATAGCACCGTTTATAGTACATGCCCCCATAGCATAGCACAGCTTTAGTACATGTCCTCATAGCACAGCTTTAGTACATGCCCTCATAGCACCGTTTAGTATATACCCTCAGCACTGTTTAGTACATGCCCTCATAGCACCGTTTAGCACAGCTTGTAGGCACTTTGGCTGCTTTATCGGCTAGCTGGCTGACTCGCGTCAGACAGCAGCATTTCTTTCCGTGTTTTTTTCCGACCGACGATATTCTGTGAACATGATCAGCTGAGTTGCTTGTTAAGATTGGCCAGAGTTCTCCTTTTAATTAAGTCAAATGATTTGAAGTCTCTTTGTACTGAATAAAACTTGGTTAGATTTTATTAGATAAGCAGTTTTTGCAGTGTGTGTGATGATGTCCCATGTAAGGTGTGTGTGTGGCAGGTTTGTGGAGTGGATTCCTGACGTGTGTGTGTGTGTGTGTGTGCCAGGTTTGTGGAGTGGATCCCTGACGTCCCAGCGGACGTGCGTTGGCTGGCTGATGTAGCCGGGGCTGCATACCAACAGGCCTGGAGAGGAGCGGAGACAGAGAGGTGACACACACACACACACATAGCAGTAGCCTAGCAGCTACAGAGCCCATAATCCAAAGCAGTAGCCTAGCAACTACATAGCCATTAATCGAATAGCCTAGCAACTACATAGCCCATAATCCAAAGCAGTAGCCTAGCAACTACATAGCCCATAATACAAAGCAGTAGCCTAGCAACTACAGAGCCCATAATCCAAAGCAGTAGCCTAAGGTCTGAGAGCCCCAGAGAAGGGGTAGTGTGAACAGGAAGGAAACTGAGGCCCCATCAGGACTGAAGTGCACCAGAAAGAGATCTTTGAAATGAACTCACAATGTGAATAAATAAACTGAGTCCCTTTTGTTTTGGCCTCTTTCTGGTCCCCTTTTAGTGGACTGAGTTCGGTTCTTTTAAAAGGGACTATATGTGAAAACACCGTTAGCGGTGAGATGAAATGCTTTGTGAGTGCGGCCCCTGGTCAATAGACAGGCTACATAAGTTGCTAGGCAACAGGTCACTCATGAAAACTTGATCATTGTGCGATCAGGTTAGACATGGACAGCTAAACTGATTATGATCAACGCTTGTGAATTGCACTCATCAGAACTTATGAGTGGTGTGTGTGTTTGTGTGTGTGCGTGTGTTTGTGTGTGTTTCAGATGATGACCAGAATATTGTCTTTATGTTGTTGACTTTGATGATTTTGTGGATGTTTATGTTGTTGCTTTTCTCATGTATGTTGGTTTAGGGGCTCCTCGGACACTCCAATCATGCAGCAAGATGGACCCCCGTCCATCTCCTTCATGGGTTTCCGTGGTTACGACTGGAACGTCACAGACAGGCCGTCACCCCCCAGCAGCCCCCGCACACCAAGCCCCGCCCCCAGACAGATCTGCCTCTTTGTGAGTCCGCAGGACTAGAGCAACATCTGGACACTGCAGTCCGTCAGAGCGCCAACGAACCGCCAGAACGCCAGACTGAGACACACCAACGAACCGCTAGATAGCGAGACTAAAAACGCACCAACGATCCGCTAGATAGCGAGACTAAAAACGCACCAACGATCCGCTAGATAGCGAGACTAAAAACGCACCAACGATCCGCTAGATAGCGAGACTAAAAACGCACCAACGATCCGCTAGATAGCGAGACTAAAAACGCACCAACGATACGCTAGATAGCGAGACTAAAAACGCACCAACGAACCGCTAGATAGCGAGACTAAAAACGCACCAACGATCCGCTAGATAGCGAGACTGAGACACACCAACGATCCCTTGGAGAGTGTGAAGGACAAACCTGGACTATGAATAAGGAACTTTTGGGCGATTGACAATCAATATTTAGAGTGAATTATGATGACTGATGCTATGTTGAATGATGTTGATTGATAATAAATGTTTAAGTTGAATGATGTTGATTGATATTGAATGTTTAGGTTGAATGATGTTGATTGATAATAAATGTTTAAGTTGAATGATGTTGATTGATAATAAATGTTTAAGTTGAATGATGTTGATTGATGATATTGAATGTTTTGGGTGATGCAAAATGTTTAGGGTGTGTAAGGGCTGTAACATTGTGCAGTGTACAAGTACAGAGACAACAAAATGCAGTTTTTCTAGTGACCAGCTTGTTGTACCACCTCAAAATACAATTTTTCTAGCTGTTTTTTTCAGCAGGGTAGTAACGTAATTTAAAAAATATAGAATTATACCGCCAAAAGTTGGCCTATACCGCCACTGCGCAGTCTCCCCTTAACATTGCTTAGAAGAAGAATGTAAAAAAGGATGAATTCTACATGTGTATTTCGCTATGTCTGAAAACAAGAAAAAGAAAACATACCACTTCCAGGAGGAATGGTAGGAAGAGTTCTTCTTTACTAAAGTAAGAGATAAAAGCGTATGTCTGATTTGTGGAGATGCCGTAGCTTTGGCTAAGAGACACAGGGCCAGATGTACATACATTTGCGAACATAGCATTATCAGCGTCATGGATAAACCGCAGACTGCGAACGCTGTCAGACCCAAGTTTCCGTCGTATTTATCAAACTAGTGTAAACTGCGACTTTCTCTGCCTTCCTCCGCCCATAAACGCAATTTACGAACGTCCACAACTGAATGGCAGAGCCTATACAAGCGCAGTTGAATGAAGTTAACTGATGACAACATTGATCATGAAATTATACCATACATGATAAGATGTCAACAAGCAAGGAGATAATGAAGATCAGTAGTTTTACTCAAACGTAGGATATGGAAAATTGGTAAAATCTAGCAAGTAGGAAAGTTTAAGTGAATGACGTGAAAGTGAAAGTAAGACATTCAAAAGGCCAACAAAAGTTAAGGTTGCTTTTGATAGTACAAATACTTACAAAACTGGTGCTCTAAATAGCGATTTTGTTGTCTTTGAAAGGTTCTCTTATTGATGCATTGAACTGCAATTTGGATTAACACCTGCTTTTACAAGGCGGAAGTATTTAGGCGCAGAATAGACGTGCGCTTTCAGGAGCAGTCTGTACATACCGCGGAATACATCATTTTACTTTACTCTTCCCCTCCTATCTTTTTACGCTAAACTCCCACTTTCCCATGGATCCTCCCATGAATGCATATGCATGACACGAAAAACGCAATTAGCAATGTTCAGCTCCCGCGACAGGCAGTTTGCACTTTTACATCATTGCGGCCTGTTTGTACATACCTCGCAATGATTTTACACGCACGTTGTGAAACAAATACGCCTGAAGTGGGTGCAAACGCATCACAATGTGGAAAGACATTTTTCTACATTACACAGAACGTTCAATACTAGCTACCCACCAGGCAGCACACTGAGGGCAGAAAAGGCGAGTGAGCTCAATGCAGCTTTGGGCAAGCAGCAATCATTCTTCATAAAGCCCATGAAACAGTCAGTAGGTGCAACTGAAGCCTCATCAAACAAGAAGGCCTTTTCAGATGGTGAGGTTGTGAAAGGGGTAATGTCTGTGGTAGCAGACACCTTGTTCAAAGATCATAAGAACAGAAAACAAATCATCGGTGCTATCTCGGATGTCCAGCTAAGTGCCAATACCATTGCCAGGAGAGTGTCAGCGATGTCTACGGACTTAACGCAACAGCTTAACCGTGAACTGGGTACATGCAAGTGGTTTAGCATCCAGTGTGATGAGTCTGTGGACAACAGTAGCACGGCGCAGCTGATGGTCTTTGTTCGAATGGTGTTCAGCGATTTCACCATAAAAGAAGAAATGCTGACTTTGCTACCCCTGAAGAGAGCAACAAAGGCTGTTGATATCTATGAAGCCATGAAGCGCTATTTCACCCAAAAGAATATCCCGTTGGTGTCACGTTTTCAGAGAGTGGGACTCAGGTTCAGATATGACAAACACCCAGAATTGAGGAGATTTATTAACAGAGACAAAAAAACAGAGCTTCCACAGTGTATACATGCAGTATCTTTGCAACATTATTAAATTAATCTGTCACCATATGCCTACGTTTGCAAAGAGGAGAACATTTTAATTTGATTCACAATGAAACGTTACAGTTAATTTACATGTTGACAATGAGTAGTTTTGATTGTTATTGGTGGCGTTATTGCATCCCTTTTATGCCTACAATGCAAAATTGTTCCCTCGCGATTGGAAGCTCCTGTAGCCGCATACGCATTTCAAAACATTGCGACGTGAAATGCCACAAAAAGCGGTTTGTGAATAGGTCTTAGTGAGTTAGGAGTCCTCTCGACTTCTTTTAAGCTGTCCCAGACTTAGGTGCTACTTTTAGGTCTAAAATGCTTCGTGAATTACTTTTAGTGAAAAAAATGAAGGGTCCTAAAGTTAAGAGTGACAAGCCCATTATTTTTAGGAGTTGCTCCTAAATTTGCCAGTTAGGAGCTATTTTTAGCCTTAAAATTCTTTGTGAATACGGCCCCAGGACCAGAGGTGGACAGAGTACACAGCTTTATTACTTGAGTAAAAGTACAACAGTCAGATGTCTACTTAAGTAAAAGTACTGAAGTACTTGTTTTTAAAAGTACTTGAGTATCAAGAGTAGCCTACATTTTCTAAATATTGCATTACTACTGCCACAGTGCTTACATTTATGTACAGAAACGTCCTACATGGAGTTATGAAAAATGTTCATGTTAATACCTTGGAGAATGTAAAAGGAATTGAAAGTAAAATCAAGTCATTTTCATCTTTTTACCATGTTGTCAGGGATGGGCAGTATTTCTAATACATGTATTTAAAATACGTATTTCAAATACAAAATACTATTTTGTAATTGAAACATTTGAAGCGAAAACTATCATTAAATTGAAATAGTCTTGCGAGGTGGGGCCACAGGTTGGCACATTCCCGGGATGGACCTGCTGTGTCTTCATCCATTGTTTCGTCCATGGTTTCGTCTCCTATCTAAATCTGACCATGGAGTTGTCTTTGGCGGAAAGCTGAAGGTGATTGCTGATAGGCTGTCCCAATCAGTGGCGCCTGTACAATCCAATCACGTTTGAGAGGGAAACAACAAATTGAGGGTTTTCGAGATTTTTCTTCTGTCCTTTTTTTTAGAAGAAGTAACTGGTACTCACGGTTATGGATCGAAATGTAGTGGAGTAAAGAGTACAATATTTACCTCTCAAATGTACTTGAGTAAAGTCATGAGTACTCCCCAAAAATGATACTCGAGTAAAGTACAGATCCCTTAAAATTGTACTCAAGTAGTACAATGTACTCGGCTCTGCCCAGGACACTACTTTGCTCCAAGACGCTGAATGGAAGCTCGACCTTGCCTTTCTAACGGACATCACAGGGAAACTTAATCGTTTGAACTGTGAGTTGCAAGGCAAAGGCACTGACATGATCAGTGCTGTTAGTGCATTCAGAGCCAACATTTTCTCTGTGCATTTGCAAAGTAAGAAGTTCCTTCACTTTCCATCTGTGCAGTCAATTTCAAATGTAACTACTCCTGCATCTGGGGCATTGGACAGGGCTACAGAAAAGTCCACCCAGCTCATATCTAGGCTTGGGCATAAGTACACCCAGCTCATATCTAGGCTTGGGCATGAGTTAGCTCTTATCTAGGCTTGGGCATGAGTTTGAGGAGAGATTTCAGGACTTTGATAAACTGCAGGCACGTGTGACATTCATTTCCAATCCCTTTTTGCAAGTTGATATCACATGCATTTCAGAGCAGTTAGGTGAAACATTTAACTTTCATTTATTTTTCTATTTTTATGTAACAGCTATTGATGTGGAATTGGGATATTGTTGGGATAATTGTAACATCATTGAATTGAATTGCATTGCATTACATTACATTACATTACATTACATTACATTACATTACATTACATTACATTACATTACGCAGACACTTCTTGACCTTAGGGGGCAGCCGTGGCCTACTGGTTAGCGCTTCAGACTTGTAACTGGAGGGTTGCCGGTTCGAACCCTGACCAGTAGGAATGGCTGAAGTGTCCTTGAGCAAGGCACTTGTCGCAGGCAGCTCACTGCGCCGGGATTAATGTGTGTTTCACTAATTCACGGATTGGGATAAATGCAGAGACCAAATTTCCCTCATGGGATCAAAAGAGTATATCTACTAATACCAAAGTGACTTATTGTTTTCTGTCGTACTCTGTGTTTACCTGTCTGCTGTCATGTGACTGTCTCCACCCCCTTTCCCTTATTTGGTCTGTGCTTCCTGTCTTGTTAGTTTTCCCTCCATTTCTGCTTCCACACCTGTTCCCCGTTATTGTCTCGTTGGTTTCGTCCAGTCCTGTCTTTCTGTTAATTGATCTGTGTATTTCTACCCCCTGTTTCTCTGTCCTTTGTCGGATCGTCTCTCTGTTTTGTCTAGTCTGTAGTGAAATATAAAGTGTGTTTATCTGTAATTCTGCCTGGTGGAGTCTTGCGCTTGGGTCCTTTACGCCTTCCGTGACAGTCACATTGTCCCCGGAGCAACTTGGGGTTAACCCTTAGAACCCGATTGACGCAAAGTGCGTCAAAAAACACACCCTTTCTTCTCTGTTACATTGCTCCGGGACTGTTCATTGCAGCGAGATTAAATCTTTATTGCATGACAGAGCAGAAGTGGTAGCCTAGAAATCTAGACGCACCCTAGCGGCGGCAAATTAATTAGCTCAGCCTGTACGTCTAGTATCAAACCATAGGGATTTCTATTGGCTGACGCCGTGGACGTCATCCAATCACAGCGCTCTATTTTGTTAGAGAGTTTTAAGGCGGGCTTAAGGCGAGACACGGCAGGTGAAAACATCGTTTTTTCATGCACTGGTCAATTTCGAGATTTTCAGCTAGTATGTTACCTTAGCATGTATTCTATCACACTACTACAACAAAAGAGTCCGATTTACACATTTTGGTGTTTATTTCATTATATTGTGTCTACTCGCGCCTGTATATTTATCCTAAATTCAGCGAAAGTTAGCATTCTAACCTTGCATGCACTCCCGCGACTGTGACCCAAAACATATTGTGTGTAGTACAGTTGGAAAGCTCTGTTTTTCCTGTATCACGCTATGTGATCCATATATGGACACTTCCTTTGTATCAGCAACCAATCGCGAAAGTTCAAAGACGAGTCTAGGCTGAGAACGGAATCTCATTGGCTGTCTTTCAAGGCTGTTTTCTCAAAACAAGTTTCCTCTCCCACTCTGAGCAGGGAAACTCCACTTCAGAAGCACTTACATACACCAAACTTTCTACACTTATACCTAACTATATATCGAGGAATTTTACAGAGGGGTTTGTTGATATATTATTCCTAGCCTGACTTACATGACATTTTTTTAGGGCTATTGATATCATATTCTAATTTACAGGATAACTAAAGTAGATATTCATAAATCCTTCTGTAAATTTTTCAACATCTATTATCTGAACACAATGAAAACATAATTTTGAACCTGGCTGTATCCAATGCTCAGGTTTCTTGCTTTAAAATGTATGCAAATTAGTGCATATTTAATTAGATAATGCCTAATTTGCATATGTAAACATTAAATTACAGAAAACTTGTAATACATTTTTTTTCTCATATTAATGTAAGTAATCAACTGGGTAAGTTTTATAGTGTTATCTGCTTGTTAAAAATGTTACCCTATTCACCTGTAGTGTCTCGCCTTAACAGGATGACGACAGTCCTGCGACGGTGAACAACAAGGAAGGTGGATATGGCGAACGAAGAGCGGTTGTTTGAATCGGCGTTGGCGTCAACTTTGGAGGAGTTGGACTTGTGCTTTTCTTTGAAAGTTGAGCAACACAATGCACTTAAGTCATTCCTTTCGAAGAAGGATGTATTTGCCGTTTTGCCGACCGGATACGGATATGGTCGTAGCGCTGGCCTATTGCATGCTAAGGCAGTTTGAAAGACAATTCTCTGCCCGCCCCTTGGATTAAGCGAGGTGAATGGTTCGATTCCAGACTATACATTTCAATGATATAGGATGGCCCGCCAGGATACAGAAGTGGGGCTTTCCAAAGAGACTACACACTTGTCTGTACGACCAAGTATGAAAATTCAGCGTCTGCAATACTTGTACGACCAATTATGAAAGATAAAAAAAAATCATGAAATTAAATCAAATTGCATCATATTTACAGTCTACTTCTCTGCGTTCACCTGCGCACCCATTACCCTTGTTTGAATTACTCGCGAACCCGTGAACGCATCGATATGGCAAGCATATCAGATGAAAGAGGGGACACAGGGCTATCATTTGATACCAAGTACATCCTTCTAGGTCATAAAACAGACGAAGTGACAGCAAAATAACTAGATGTACCGCATAGTGGTACAAAATATGACCGCCGCTCAGTCCTGTACATCCATTCCGCGAAAATAAATCATATAAATGAATTTTTCTCCATCTTCTACTCCATCCCCCACTCTTTAAACTTTTGTGTATGCTTGTTTGGAATGTGTGTTTGCGGGCCGCACACAAAGTAGCCTACTGGCGCTGCAAAGGTGAATATATTTGTAGCACTTGCCAAAAAATTTGTAGCATTGTTATAAAACCTTTAAAATATGTAAACAATCACAAGTAGGGCAGTTCATCACAGTCCATCCATTGCAACTGGACTGATGAAAGGTACACCTGTAGGCTACAGGCCCGGAGTGGGTAATCGGGAGAATCAGGAGAATTCCCGGTGGGCCGCTTCACTTTTGGGCCGGTCGAGGGGAAACTATTGACATTTGCCACGTTAATCTATCTTCTCTTAAAGTTGGCTACACACGTTCCGCATTCTATGCCTAACACCGCAGCCTCTGCATGGGTTGTTCTCCCCTCCCAAGAAGAGTTGGTTGGGTCCACATAGCCCGTCTTTTCTAAAAAGTTTTCTCAGATATAGGCGGGCCGGCCGTACCGTAGTGATAAGCGTCAGGGAGGACGGATGGTAGAAAGTGCCAAGCTACCAGATTTTTTTTATTTTGATGAGGACATAAGTGGCAACTGGTAAAGAGATATAGCCATCATTATTAGCGGCATAATTATTGGACTAATATTGGACGTTGTAGCGTTGTCAACCTATTCGCAAGCAACATATTAAATTAAAATATTGGCCTTTTTGTATCGTCCAATATGGCGATTCATAGACTTTGCAAATATTATGCAAATATTGATAACACAACTCAAGCTTGATCTGCAGTAGGCCTAAAAACAAAAGTAGCCTCTGAGCAGTCCCCCGCTGAAAATGATGAGCCCAAAATGAGCTAGGCCTACATGATTAGAGGGATAAGTACTGTAGCCTCCCAGATAGCAAGAGGCTGGCGGACCACAGTCGGCATTGTTCGCGGTCCACTGGCATTTTGCTCATCGGTTGTCTGGCGGGTTGCAGACAAATTGCAAATTACAAATATGTTTCCACAATTGGTCTAAAATCGTTTTCATTTGTTCAGTTATACTCCATATATCATTTTTATTAACTTTTCTTAATATTCATGACAAGTTAAATTTAAAGAGATGGTGGTCCAACGGCGGACCACAAGTGGCATGCCACCGGCGGCACACCACCAGCGGTCCGCTATCTGCCAATCTGATTTTGCTATCTGGGCTAGAGAGGACAATAGAGTAAACCATATGAATTAATATGAAATGTTGTTATTTAATGTAAGAAAGAACCGTTATTTACTGTAAGAAAGAACAGTATATGACAGCTATGTGCCTGGTTTGCTCAGAAGTGGGTGTAGGCCAGTAAAGGAGTAAATCACCAAACAACAATATGATAGCTACCCATGCAGAAAAACATGCAAACAATAGTTCAGTATGCCTCTTTGTGGAATTGTGGGATACATTTCAAATGCTTTATTTCTTTCTTCCTGTTTTTGTTAACTTATCAACCTATCCTTGTGCAATAGTGGAATATTACTAAAAACTACAGGATAGTAAGAGCTGAACTGTTGATTTATCCAATTTCCACCACCACTAAAAAAGTGGGCCGGTCTTGGGCATGAAACTCCCGGGCTGAAAAGTGGCCCCACTCCGGCCCTGGTAGGCTACATTGTATTTGGGAAAAGCAGAAGGTAGCAGCATAATGTATTTATTTATTTATTATTAAACAAAACAATCCCTGTCAGTTCCATGCAGTTTTCAACAGCTATCAAGAAGAGAGGTCATGTCATTGATTTTTGTGAATGTTTCTTCTTCTACATATGCATAAGTTTAGTCATATAGTTCAGTGTTTCTCAAAGTGTGGTCCGGGGACCACTAGTGGTCCGCAAGCTATCCCAAGTGGTCCGCGAGCAGACGTGGTCAAATATAATATAGTTGTTTGCAATATTGAACCAACTTGTATGTAAATTCAAACAGCAACATGCCTATGCAAGCTACGCCAGTTTAAATCATATGAATCCTTTGACACAGTAAGCAAGGTGAGTAGGCCTATTATAATCATATGAATCCTTTGACACAGTAAGCAAGGTGAGTAGGCCTATTATAATCATATGAATCCTCTGACACAATAAGCAAGGTGAGTAGGCCTATTATAATCATATGAATCCTCTGACACAATAAGCAAGGTGAGTAGGCCTATTATAATCATATGAATCCTCTGACACAATAAGCAAGGTGAGTAGGCCTATTATAATCATATGAATCCTTTGACACAGTAAGCAAGGTGAGTAGGCCTATTATAATCATATGAATCCTTTGACACAGTAAGCAAGGTGAGTAGGCCTATTATAATCATATGAATCCTTTGACACAGTAAGCAAGGTGAGTAGGCCTATTATAATCATATGAATCCTTTGACACAGTAAGCAAGGTGAGTAGGCCTATTATAATCATATGAATCCTTTGACACAGTAAGCAAGGTGAGTAGGCCTATTATAATCATATGAATCCTTTGACACAGTAAGCAAGGTGAGTAGGCCTATTATAATCATATGAATCCTTTGACACAGTAAGCAAGGTGAGTAGGCCTATTATAATCATATGAATCCTTTGACACAGTAAGCAAGGTGAGTAGGCCTATTATAATCATATGAATCCTTTGACACAATAAGCAAGGTGAGTAGGCCTATTATAATCATATGAATCCTTTGACACAGTAAGCAAGGTGAGTAGGCCTATTATAATCATATGAATCCTTTGACACAATAAGCAAGGTGAGTAGGCCTATTATAATCATATGAATCCTTTGACACAGTAAGCAAGGTGAGTAGGCCTATTATAATCATATGAATCCTTTGACACAATAAGCAAGGTGAGTAGGCCTATTATAATCATATGAATCCTCTGACACAGTAAGCAAGGTGAGTAGGCCTATTATAATCATATGAATCCTCTGACACAGTAAGCAAGGTGAGTAGGCCTATTATAATCATATGAATCCTTTGACACAGTAAGCAAGGTGAGTAGGCCTATTATAATCATATGAATCCTTTGACACAGTAAGCAAGGTGAGTAGCCTATTATAATCATATGAATCCTTTGACACAATAAGCAAGGTGAGTAGGCCTATTATAATCATATGAATCCTTTGACACAGTAAGCAAGGTGAGTAGGCCTATTATAATATACTGCTGAAGTATGTCTACTCTTCTTCTTTAGCTACAGTAGGTGGTCCGTGAGGTTTTTTTTATTGGTTAAGTGGTCCTTGGTCTGAAAAAGTTTGAGAAACACTGATCTAGTTCATATGATATTCAGCTTTATTGTCAATGCACGAATTAAATACCAGTAGTCTAAAACAAAATGCCGTTTTACCCAGTGGTGCAAATAACTGACATGTCCAAAAGGGCCTTCATGAAATGCGTTACTAGACTGTTCATACAGTGGGCATCGCTTTCAAATGGCCACTTAATTCGCGTATTACGAGGTGTGAAGCTGCGTGAAGCTTTAGTACCACTTTCAGCCACTGTGCGTCGCTCTGCCACTGTACATCGCTCTGTCAGTAGCCTGACTGCCGCCCCTTCTGAAAAAGCAGGAGGCTACCAAACATAATTGTTACCGAGAGGAATCCCAGCCTACGAATTCAATAACAAAATAAATCATGCATAATTAAACATTACCTCGATTTAGGCTACTTGGGTATGTCTTAAGGCTTGACTACACGGTGGTAACGAAAATCGAAATCGAAATTTGCTGTCTACATTATTGTCAGTGTTGGGGGTAATGCAGCTACGCAAATCAAAACAGTGGTGTGATAATTGAGCCAGTAGAGAAATAACTGTTCAGAATGAATCTGTAGCCTTCGGTAGGCTTCTGCAGAAAACAATGTTGTTGCCGATTTAATACTATCTGGCGACGTTTTTAACAGGCTACGCAATAGAGGCTTAGGCAACTATGACCCACGTTTTGGTTTCGTAAATTAATTTGCCCTACTTCTTGACTGCAATGTAGTCAATTGACTGCTTGACATGTCATTTTTATTTTTCTGTACAATAAACAAATACATCTGCTTTATGCCACAGAATTACAATCATATTTGGCTGACTTCTGCAGACGCGCAAAAAAACACTGCCAGGCCATCCTTAAAAATATTTTCGTTTGCCGTAACCCGATCGACCCTGTCAATTTAGAACCGACCCAAATATTTATTTTTTTCCCCTTTTAGTCCGACCGACTTGCCGGTTGTAAACTTGCGTTAAGACCGAACGATTTTTTTTTACTCTAAACAACCAATACAAATAAAATACTATTTATTTTAGTAGGCCTAAGTATTGTGAATATAAATTGCCTACATACAAACATAGGCTCTCTTAAATAAAACCCTGTGGCGTCATCTCTACACCATTGGTTTACGCATGTCACACTATGGCCTATACGCTTCGTTTCATTCACACAAACATCTCGACTCAACGCATTACTTGGCACGAAGCTCTGGAAGAACTGTGCCCAGAGTACACAACTGTTTCACCAGCACATTTAAATGACTTGACTAAAACCGTGCATAACTGGAGGTACACCTGTTATCTGAGCATTCCTCATTTTGCGAATGCGAGGACGATATGAGTCTGTTGCATAGATGTCCGAGTCACGCATAATGTTTGAAAACCACTGGCTCGTAATCACAATAATTTAACACACGACAGTTGGACACTTCATCATGTTCCCATGCCTACATTTTGGTGAGTAGCATAGAGATCGTTAAAACAATAAAGTATGGTTCTCCGTTTGCGACATCGAAAACTTATATTTTTAATAGGGTAGACTACCGTCGGAGATGCTGACTTGCAAAGGCCTCAGGATAACACGTTATCTCCACTATCATTAGTCAATGCCTCCTTGATCAAAGTGGGGAATGAAAGAAAAAGTTTGAGAAGCACTGGCTTAACAAGTTACCTGCAGTCCAGAACACACAGAATATTGCAACAGAAAGTTGCCTTTATAATCAACTACTATTTGTTCCAACAGCATTCAAACAAAGCCTTTATAAAAGTGAAAAAAAAATATATTCCATAAGAAGTAAAATAAAATACTGTTACTGTAGTAACTGTATCCCAAGCTTCAGCTCCCCACGTCTGTGACAGGCAGACGTGACACCGCTAAATTCTCAGCTTGTTTATACGCCACACTGAACGCATAAGACCGCTAGGCCCATCACTGTGGGGTGTGGTAGCCTAGCCTACTGTAGTGTTTTAAGTTCACACTTGAAATATCGCGATCACGCGAGACTTGATGAGTAGGAAGAACACATTGTATGTAGCCCATACCTGTTGTACGGTTGTCGAATAAAATACATTATTATTAAGTAGTACTTTAACCCTGAGTGTGGTTGCTACAGCTGGCGACGAGGATATTCCCGACAGTTGAATAGTCATAGGCCTATGTAAGAAGGAAACAAGCCACTTTTCAGCTGTTGTCGAACCCAGAGCATTAAAAAAAAAAAAAAAAAAAAAAAACGAGCTGGAGCATGCATTAACAAACGGAGCTGCAAATCAGTGAGAATTCCCACGGAAAGAAAGGACATCTAAACTCACAACTTTGCTGGAAATCCGATGCCATTCATTCAGGGAAGTGACCGCTATTCTTCTGTGATTTACCAAAACGTTTAATATTCAAAATTGAGCGTGTATATTCCGGACTTTCAAGTCAATAGGATAACGACTATTTACTTCTCATATAGCCCCGCTTAAAAGGTCATTAACACTCCACGCCGGAAATTAAAGTAAAATGGCTGTCGCTCTAGGTGGATTAACACCACCCAAACCATTAGACACTGTTGGAGAACCTGAAACTCTGCATCAGAGATGGGAAAACTGGAAAACAGAGTTAGAAATATACATCAAAGCCTCAGGTGTCACGAATGCTGCTCAAAAGAGAGCTGTGCTATTGCTGACAGGAGGAGAAGGCCAGCGTGAAATATGGAAACATTTCACAGATGATCAAAAAGCCCATCAGAGGGGTAATGAGCAAGAGCTTGCAAGAGATGTACATCAGGTAGCCATTCAACTTTTTGACAACACTTTTGCACTAAAAGAAAATATACCAAAAGCCCGTACAAAATTCTGGGAAACTGAGCCAAATGCTGGAGAAACAGTAAATAATTTCATAACTCGCCTCAAAGTACTGGTCAAGACATGCAACTTTGCAGCTGAGTCTGATAACCATGTTAGAGATAAAGTGTTACTACACATTAAAAACTCAGACCTAAAGGCGAAACTATATTGTGACGATAATCTCACACTGGATCGCCTTATCCAAGTTATTGGAACATACCATCACAAAGAAGCGCTCATTCTTGGCTCTACAGCAAACACAAACCGCATCTACAGTAAAATAAAGCAAAAAGCAAAACCTCCATCAACATCGCAGTCTGGGTGCTACAAATGCGGAGCCCAAGGTCACATAGGCCGTGAATGCATCCGAGCTAAAAACCATAGATGCAGCCACTGTGGGAAAATAGGACATTTTGATGATCTCTGTTTTCGTAAAGATGGAGATAAACCAAAGCCAAAACAAAATGACACTTACAGCCACAGGGTCTGGGTAGAGCCCAAGGCCGCAGTCAGGATGGTCGGAGTGCAAATAAAGGTCGAGGTAGAGGAGGTCAACGTAGGGTAGAAGAAAGGGAAAATGATGACTCTGATGATGACCCCAATGACAATCTCTACCTATTCAGAATATCAAAAACAGATGACACCATAAACCTTCATCTGAACGGTGTCATTCTACCCCTAGTGATAGACTCAGGCGCCCAACACAACACACTATCAGTGGATGATTTCAAAAGGCTACAGGAGGCCAGACCTGAAGTTAAACTTCAACCTGTGTCCACAAAACTGTATCCATATGCCAGCAAAGAACCTCTCTCACTCTTAGGTAACTGTATGCTAGAGGTACAGGTCCCTAACTCTGAACGGTGTGTCACTGCTTCATTCTACGTAGTGCCACAAGCCCAGGCGTCACTCTTAAGTAGCAGGACCAGCAAAGAGTTAGGACTTTTAAGGGTTGGCATTGGCGCTGATGTCCTGTGTTGTTCTGGATCTGACACATGGTCAAGTCTACACACAAAATACCCACAAGTCTTCACTGGGCTGGGAAAACTCAAAAACTATCAACTCAAACTCAAAATAGATCCAAACGTCACTCCAGTTATCCAGCTAGTACGTCGAATTCCATTCAATCGACGGCAGCTTGTAATGACGAAATTACAAGAGCTAGTGGAACTTGATGTCATTGAGCGAGTAACAGAACCAGCTCATTGGGTGAATCCGCTAGTAGCTGTTGAGAAAAGACCAGAAGGTGACAGTAAGCTTGGAGATGTCAGAATATGTGTTGATATGCGGAGAGCCAATGTCGCCATCATCCGTGAGCGCCACCCGGTGCCTACAATCGAAGAGACCATTCAAGAAATGGACGGAAGGAAATTCTTCACAAAAGTTGACCTCAACATGGCGTATCATCAGGTAGAACTCCATCCAGAATCCAGAGAAATCACAACATTTGCTGCACCAGGAGGACTCTACAGATACAAGAGACTGGTGTTCGGCGTGAACATGGCCTCAGAGAAATTCCAGAAAAATAATCAGTCAAGTCATCAAAGATTGCCCAGGGGCATACAACATGTCAGATGACATAGTGGTAGTTGGTAGCACAGAAGCAGAGCACGACTCAAGACTAGCCACAGTGATTCAACGCTTAGCTGAACGAGGACTGACCGTTAATTAAAAGAAGTGTCAGATCAAAATGACATCCATTAACTACATGGGTCATATCCTGTCGCAAGATGGCCTGAAGGTTTCAGGTGACAAGGTCAAGGCTATTGTCCATGCGCCTCCACCAGCAGATGCCTCACAGATGCGCAGTTTCCTCGGCTTGGCTCAGTTTTGTGCAAAGTTTGTCTCTCAGTTTGCTACAATAACCGCTCCTCTCTGGGAACTCACAAAGCAAGATGTTGAATGGAAATGGGGAGAAGATGAACAACAGGCATTTGACCTGCTCAAGAAAGCATTAAGTAAAGCTCCAGTCATGGTATACTACACCATTGGCAGACCAACCAGAATCACGTGTGATGCCTCCCCTGTTGGTCTAGGTGCGATCCTGGAACAACAACAGCTAGATGGTGTCTGGAAGCCTGTGTACTATGCCAGTAGGAAACTCACACCCACTGAGTCCCGCTACTCTCAGTTTGAAAGAGAAGCTCTTGGAGTATTCTGGGCATGCCGCAAGTTCAGTCTGTACCTCATTGGATGCGAATTCAAAATCCTGACAGATCACAAAGCATTAATCAAGGTCTTATCGTCTAACTCAAACCCTCCATCGGCGAGAGTGGAAAGGTGGCTGTTGTATCTGCAGCAGTTCACTTACCAGCTCATTCATATTCCTGGCAAAACCAACAAGGCAGATCCCCTGAGCCGTCAGCCCGTTGGTGACTCTGATAAAGCGGAGGAAAAAGAAACTGAAGATTACATCTACTGCGTCATCAAAGACTCCGTACCTCATGCACTGACTCCTGGTGAAGTCGAGCAGGCTTCAAAAGATGACCCAACAATCTCTAAACTTCGCCATGCCATACTCACCAGTGACTGGACCCATTTCAAAGGTACTTTGTTTCAAGCAGTCAAGGATGAACTCTGGACTGCCGGACAGATGGTCATGCGTGGCAGTAGGATTGTGATTCCCGAAGCGCTGTAAGAACAGGTACTTGAGTTAGGACATGAAGGACACCAAGGAATTGTCCGCACTAAAAATCGTCTACGTTCCAAGGTGTGGTGGCCCGAGATTGACAGAACGATAGAGAAAAGAGTCAAGAAGTGTTATCCATGTCAGGTAGTTGGAAAGAACGCTCCACCAGAAGAGTTAGAGAGCACATTACTGCCGGATCAACCCTGGATTTACCTCGCTATCGATCTACTAAGCATTTCTGAAGGGAACTACCTACTTGCCGTAATTGATTACTTCTCCAGATGGCCTGAAGTTGCATACATGAAAGTCACAAGTGCTAAAAATGTTCCATGGATATCCAAAGTACTTGAGAAGCGACAACGGACAACCGTTCGCATCCAGAGAGTTCCATGAATATCTCACCACTCATGGAATTAAGCAGCTGAAAGGAATACCTTATTGGCCTCAGTCAAACGGAGAAGTGGAACGGTTCAACAGAACAATTCTGAAGTCAGTCAAAATAGCCAAAGTTGAAAAGAAAGATTGGAAGACGGTATTGAAGAATTTTCTGTTCCACTACCGTACCACTCCACACACAGCCACAGGAGTGTCCCCCGCAAAGCTGCTCATGAACCGAGAACTTCGAGATAAGTTACCTAGCTTCACTGGATTGTCTACTGAGTTTGAAGGAGTTCATGACAAAGACGCTCTTTACAAGCTGAAACGTAACATAGCCGCCAATCAGAGACGAGGAGCCAAAGATCAAGGGATAGAAACAGGAGATATAGTGTTCTGTAAAAATCTGCACAAGACTAACAAATTGGATCCAAACTTTGAGATTCAACCTTACGAAGTGATTGGAAAGCATGGAAACGCAGTCATAGTCCAACAACCAAATGGCCCAACCAGGATGAGAAATGCTGCTCACGTGAAGAAGTTTGATGGTGCCGCGCCATGTGATTCTGACCACCGCAGCGTCCCTACTGCTTCTGATTCCACTTCGGATCCAGTCCTTCCCATTGACGCCATCCCAGTCACTCCTCCCACCCCCACTCGTGTACCCTCTCCAGACCCCATGAACACTGGCCCAATACCCGCAAAACCTGTTGGAGTGGTTCCTGCACCAACACGCTCAACCAGAGTTAAATCCCCTCCAGTCTGGCAGAAAGATTATATTATGTCTTAATGAACTCTTTATTCAGTTAACTTTGCCTTAAGTTTTTCTTTAAAAAGAGGGAAAGGGAAATTATATCCAAGTAATGTTTGAAATAGACATTTTCTGTTATTTAAAGTTCACTTCAAGGATCTTTAAATGATGTTCAGACAAACTAGGTTGATGTGTTATGTAACTGTTAGATAGTGAACATTTTAATGCTGTCTGAATGTAATGATTTACACATACACATGTTTTCTAATGGATTTACTTTAACAGGAATTTCAATATTAAAAAGAGAAGATGTAGTGTTTTAAGTTCACACTTGAAATATTGCAATCACGCGAGACTTGATGAGTAGGAAGAACACATTGTATGTAGCCCATACCTGTTGTACGGTTGTCGAATAAAATACATTATTATTAAGTAGTACTCTAACCCTGAGTGTGGTTGCTACACCTACTCTCTGGGATTTAAGTCAAGCAATATAACCATACAAATGTTTTAAAATGAGTAATTTCGGCTTTGTCTGAACTGGCCATTGTAGGCTACGTAAAAAATAAACAAGTAGGCATAGTCCCTATATAGCCTAGTAGCCTAATGAAACATACGGATTGATGTAGTATCTTTGTAACATTATTAAATTAATCTGTTACTATGCCTACGTTTGCAAAAGAGAACATTTTAATTTGATTCACAATAATGTTACATTTAATTTACATGTTGACAATGAGTAGCCTAGTTTTGGTTGTTGTTGGTGGCGTTATTGCATGTTAGTTATGCCTACAATGCAAAATTGCTTCCTTACGATTGGAAGCTCTGCATAGGATTTCAAAATGCTACAAAACCGGTTTGTGAATAGGTCTGTGAGTTAGGAGTCCTCTTGACTTCTTTTAAGCTGTCACAGCTGGTGGGAAGGTGTGATTTGTTGAGGGCAGGGCCGGATTAACTGGGCACAAATGTCTGATGGCCCCCCCCTAACCCCCAGTCAAAGTAAATCGGGTGGTCAGTTAATAGGCTATGCCGAAATAGTTTTCAACATTTTGAATATTAGTGTCGGGTGAATTAGGAAATGTTCTCAAAGTAGCCTTATGGCTGAAAGCTGCTTGGGATCCCCCCTGTCAAGCAATATAACCATACAAACGCACGCACTGAAAAAGGAATAAATTCGGCTTTGTCAGAACTGAGCTGTGGACGACACGGCACGGCATGCCCAATTGAAAATAAATTAACGCAACGCAACACAGACCCCGCTTCTCTCGCGTCAGTCACTGACATGAACGAAACACAGAACCCGGTTCTCTCACGGTAGTCACTGATAGTAGCCTAGAATAAATGCATGGGGAAAAAAACCTTCCCCATGACAAAGACATCGTAAAACACTGAAAGTTAATATTTTGTCACTATAACATACATCTGTCCTTTGTCAAATGTGTTATGTTAGCCTAGTGCGTAATTCTGCTTCATAAAGTTGAACAAATACATTTGCTTATTTCATAGAAAAATATAAATAGCCAGTTAGGGGCTACAGTGCAGAGTTGGTAAATTATGGTAGGCCAACTTGGAGTGAACATACAAACAGGGGAAATTCTTTCTCTAGTAGCTGAGTAGCCTCAGGTGCGCACGTAGACATAAGGCCGAACATGCAAGCGCCAATGAATCGTGCTCTCACGACAATCACGCCGTTAAACTTAAATAGGTTAACATCACTCTAAGTTTGCCTTCAAGCAAGGAAAACGATGATTTGAAGACATCTGTTTCGTTGGAAGGGCAAGGGGTAGCAACAGGGCAACACAGAGACAGGCCCGATGGCAGGGCTGTTATGAGAGTATTCAAATATGGGATATTCTACGGGAAAACATTAAAACGGCAAGACAGCGGGGGGAAGTTAAAATATGTGAGAAACACGGAAAAAGTTGGCATGCATCGTTTCGGTTTCCGTGCACAGGGATTATGTCATATTATTAATCACATATGATTATTTGTGAAATTGTGCAAACAGGCGCAACACATTTGAAAAGGAAGGTGTGGTGGATTTCTATGACTTAAAGGATGCATGTATGTTCAAGGTTAAGGAGTATAAAAGATAGGCCGCAGCCATTTTGATGGTAGATCTCATCGGGGGCCGCCATCTGATGACATATCACCTCACCCTATTGCTTGACACCTGTTCTGAACATTGTTTAGACTGGATTATCACTGCAATACGGTAAATAAAGATTCAGCAGTCTTCAGAGATATCCTGTCTATTCTGAAAGTGGACTAGTTTTTCCACAACAAAGGACTGGTAGCATGCAAGCTCACGGGAAAGATTGATTTAAGAACGTTATCACAGTGTGTGGCAGCGCGGGCGGAAGACAGCGACAATTGGCAGGGGAGGGTCATGTCTTTTTTAACAATTCTGTCGGAGGGTCATTGAACAATTTCTAGCAGGCAAGGGAGGGTCATGTAACTTTTGACTGAATCACTCAAAATTCCTCCGGTGGCCCCTTCAATAAATAACGAACAGTCCCTAGATTGCTGCTGGGCTATATGTCTTGCGTAGCCTATCTCGCGGTTGCATCCATTACAAACAAACATGCAATGTGAACGTCTGGGATTGGGAAGAGCACTAAATGCTCTACTGAATAAGCACAAAGTCAAACCTTTAAATGAAAAACACTCTTTAATAATAAAAAAAATAAACCGCTAATGAAGTAAACTTGTGACCATCAAAATCGTTTATCGCCTGTAACTCCGTGATAACAGGACGTAACAGGAAGGCATTTGGCTGAGCAACGGAGGTTAATATGCTCTATATATTTTGTCCAAATGATGTCTGTCTATCATCGTTGCACTCGGAGAAAACCAGAATGTTTAATTTGTCCTGCGTTTCTTCTACGGCTGCAAACGGGATTCACTCGCAGTTAACCAAATATTTCTTTATTAGGGCAGGGCAGGCATATTTCTGGCTATTAAATTATTTCTAAACCAGTCTGCTAAAGTCTGTAGTGAAGTCTGTGTAGGGTTTTCCAGGCTCCATTTCTTTTTACGAGACACCCTGCTCACTTGAGCCATCAACCCAGGGTGCGATTTGTGTAAAAACCAGAGGGGGGGGATGATTTTGAATAAGTTTGTAACACC
The DNA here is from genome assembly GCF_046254945.1 of Alosa pseudoharengus. Taxonomy (NCBI): domain Eukaryota; kingdom Metazoa; phylum Chordata; class Actinopteri; order Clupeiformes; family Clupeidae; genus Alosa; species Alosa pseudoharengus. The sequence goes on along the minus strand of NW_027468664.1, from coordinate 300,246 downwards.
CCCCCCCCCCCCCCAAAAAAAAAAAAAATGAACGAACGATTCATAGCCTAGTAATGTCATGGCTAATAATACCCTATATTATTTTTGCCACCTTTGTAACATTTTAGTTTTAGTTTACCGTGGTGTTTGACTTTAAACAGCGAGTGTGCTTGGTATGATGATCAGCTCCTCTAATGCAGGGTAGGACTACGTTTTGACAAGCATACAAATTCACCTTGTTCTTGCCCCATCTGAAATGACTTCTCTACTTTTGCTGCCTCCATCCTTTCTGTGTTTGTTGTGTAAAAAAATGTTGTATATGATGGCACTGAAGTCTTAAGTTAGTGAATTGGCTAACAGTGTTAGTTGGTAACCAAATAGCCTACACATTGCGATACACGCTGCGTAGGTTATGTGCATTCTCTCTCCTGCTGATTTGCGTTCAGTAGCCAAGTGCGTATTGCAAAAGTTGAAAAAATAAATGTGTTTATTGTAGCCTACAGAAAATAAATAGCCTATCATACTGTCAGTTAATTGCAGTGCAGTGAAGAGTTTGGAGAGTAAAGTTATAGGGCAACTTGAAGTTTTATGAAAATAATTTACGAACCAGAACATAAAGACCATGAAGCTTCTTTTTCTTGCAGCTGTTAAAACACCCGCTAGATAGTTTAAATACCCACCAACATTAATTTTTGCAGTACAGATTATTTCTAAAAGTTATTTGTCTACTACTGGCTGATTTATCGAACGAGTGCTTTCTCGTTCGTCCTCCGCAAACTACAGGTGTTTCGGTAGAGAGCCATTGAATAATCGATGCCAAGCAATTTCTGTAACACTTTTTGTGACATTCAGCAAATATCTCCTCATTTAATGTTCCTTTGGACAGTAGGCCTACGTTCTACTCTACGTGCAGTTGTCCTCCATCTCAGTTGCATCAGTTTTCTAATTTTGAAGGTTCTAAAACATTATTATGCTTCACTGAATCCTTCTCGTTTTCTTTCATTTGTCCAGCTAACTTTTCCATTGAACCTAGCCATTTATGATGGATTACACACTCGACATTCTGAAATGTCCTGCACGATCAAGGCCAAATTAAGTTATCACGCAGCCACTGTGTCAGCAGCGTCAGTGCTGACGGTGACGGTGCGTTTCTGATGTCAGATTATTATGTAGGCTAGCCTACTAGACTGTTCTCACGTTGCAGCGCTTTACTTATATGAAGTAGCATTAATCAATATGAGGGGAAGGGGGGGATAAATGTTGTCCCCCCCGACGATAAAAATAATTTAGCAGAGGTAGGGATAGGAAAACCAGAGGGGGGGAAATCCTCACCATCCCCCCCTACAAATCGCACCCTGCATCAACCGGTTGTTTGGGTTGTTGCAGCGTCTCACTGGGAAAACACAAATTAAAGTCGCGTGATACCACACGAGGACCACGAGTGAAGATGGCCAAGTCGAAGCACTGCCCACTGTATGCTCAATTTCTCTGGTGTTTTTGGAAATTCCTGGATCACCATCTTGGCCATCTGTAAGGAAAACAATGCATGTACTTTCTGATCTAACGTGGTAAAGCCTTTAAAAGAACTTCAGCATAAAATAAAAAAGCACAACACTGCTCATGTTATTGTACAGCCGGTTTATTGATAAACTGAGGCTTTGGTCAATGAGTGTTGGCCATACCATCAGTTTATCAATAACGGTCTCTGCGGAACAATCTGTCATGCAGACGTCGCTCTACCTTCTGTGAAAACCATTAGACAACATGTAACAGCATGCAATATATACCTGCATAACAAAAACCCTACAACTGGTGCCATCTTTCTGATACGGGTGGGTTATATTGCCAGGCTTCCACTTGAAACTGACCCAGTCCTCCTTACCAAATCTGTTTTGGCGCATTTGAAAATACTGCCTGTAGAGGACAAAAGGACAGTGAAATTAATATTTTTTAAATTCTGTGTGGCTTACTACATGTGTTTGTGTAATGTATTTATATTCTAGAATATATTTACCCAAATCTGATGCCAGCCTTTCTTGACTCCTCCACTTCATTTGACCCTTGCATGGGATCAATCACATAAATATAGTTGGATGGGGCATGAAGGTACTATATTCAGAGTAAAAAGAACATTACCATGCCAAACATATTAGCAATAGCAACAATGCAGTTAAAACTTCATGAATATACAACTTAAAAACCTCTGTTCACATTGCTAAATATCACTGGACGTTTTTTGAACCATCAGCTTGCCTGACCCTAGTGCCTTTCATGCAGCACTGCTGGAAGACGACAGTGGGGGCTTAAAGGACAAGTTCGGTATTTTACACTTAAAGCCCTGTTTTCATAGCCTGGCGGGCCATCCTATATCAGTGAAATGTATAGTCTGGAATCGAATCATTCACCTGCTTAATCCAAGGGGCGGGCAGAGAATTGTCTTTCTAACTGCCTAGGCATGCAATAGGCCAGCGCCATATCCGTATCCGGTCGGCAAAACGGCAAATACATCCTTCTTCGAAAGGAATGACTTAAGTGCATTGTGTTGCTCTACTTTCAAAGAAAAGCACAAGTCCAACTCCTCCAAAGTTGACGCCAACGCCGATTCAAACAACCGCTCTTCGTTCGCCATAGCCACCTTCCTTGTTGTTCACCGTCGCAGGACTGTCGTTATCCTGTTAAGCCCGCTTTGAGACTCTCTAACAAAATAGAGCGCTGTGATTGGATGTGGTCCACGGCGTCAGCGAATCGAAATTCCTATGGTTCGATACTAGACGTACAGGCTGAGCAAATTAATTTGCTGCCGCTAGGGTGCGTCTAGATTTTTAGGCTACTGTTTTCAGATTGTTTCTGATGAAATAGAACGGTTAAGATTGAAATTTGGACATATGCTGCTGTTCTGAGAGTTTTTCGGTTTCTGTGGTAGCGCCCCCCCCCCCTCCTCCACAACACTGCATAGGTGCACTGGAACAATCCTTCCTGAAACGCATTTAACTTTCGTTTACAAAGACGTGAAACTTCACTCTTCCGCTTAGCTTCACTCACATCCATCTGGGACCTCTTCCATTGAGAGTGATTTCTGCAACCGATTTTATGGTACAGCCAATCAGGACGCAGGGCGGGAGTTTCATAGATGTGGCATAGCCATTGAGGTATTATATATAACTGGAGAGAGTGACTAAGTCCCGCCCCCATTCATTTCAATGGCCCATGCTAGGCTAGCTACTTCAGCCAAAAAAGCATGAAATTGACCGCAGCCATCTTTACGAAAATGTCGTTGTTCGTTTCCGGCACCAGCTAGAATTAGCCTATTAGATTCCACGTTAGACGGAGACAACGTAAGGTACAACGGTATGTCGTTGATGAAGATTGGACATTCCCTCAGAGGAAAAGAAGTTGTTCGGGAACGCGCTTCACCTCGTTATAAGCGCAAATTCATTTAATTGGTTGGGATAACATTTTGGGAATGGTGGTAAAGTTTGCCCTGTCTCTGAAGTCCTAGGTTATTTAATGTGATGTTCATATGTGATAATAAACGATGCGAATCAATATTGTGTCACTTTAGGCTTCACAAATAATGATCCCTAAATACTATATTTGGACAGGTTGTAGGTCTATTACACAATAGGCTATCCAACGAAAATGACTATTAATTAAGTAGACATGGTATGTAAGAAACGTGTGAATAGCTGGGATTTTTGCTGCACCCAGTGTGAATTTGCAGCTTGTTAAGCCTAGGCTACATTTGCAGGCAGACGAAATGAAGCCAACGCAAGTTAAACTTCCGATAGAAGCGCACATCCCTCGGGTGTGGTTCGAGCAGGCATAGAGTCTGCAACTGTTGTTGGACATTTGGCTTTTGCCTCGACTGGCAGCCTGAACATTTAAATCAAATGCATAGCCTAATCATGTCAATGTTGCAAGAAAGCAAACGAAATAAGTCATTGACATTTGTTTAGTTTTAAATCACTTGGGGAGACAGGTTATATGATCCAGACGTTGCGTTCTACAGAACTACAGCCTGTGCGTTTTAAAATAGTCTTCATACACAACGCAATGAGTAGGCTAATATTTGGATATAGGTCATTGCTATGCATCTGCCAAAGTGTATGGTCATAGTCAGTTACTTTAAGGTAATTACTTGGCACCCCGCATATACGGCAAATAATAGCCTAATATGACAACATTAACATTTTTCTTTTATTTACCACAAAGTCCGGTAATACAGCCTAAACCATGTAGGCATTAAGTCAAGTATCAGTAGCTTAATCCAAGTAGTTAGTTGTTTTATTTGTCGTCTTCCAGAAATGCAAACCAACATGGACGCGCGAAGACGCTCGTGCCCAACACTAAACTCGTGCATGAGCTGTCATCTACCAATCAGCATGTAAAAACTGGTGCCGGAAGTTGCAACCATGTAACGCCATGTTTTCAAAAATGTCGCGGCCAAATGCCATGCTAAGTGGCTGAAGCTAACCCTTCAAATCCTGACCCCCTGGGCATAGCGTAGAAGCGACTGTGAGACTGTTATCAGCGTCACGGGTTGGCTTTGATGTGAGTGGTTGAAGTAGCACGTCAATAGATGACGGACAAGTGGCTTATTCAATCATATCAATCGTAATCAATCATTACAGGGTTACAGGTTTGAACCTGAATATTCAGAGGAGGAATTCCTGCAAAGAAAGGCAGAGTTTGAGCTGCAGTTGTCCACGGAGTCCAGTATTACGCCTGTTGCCGAAGCTGCTGCTGTCTCAAGGCTTACAGGCACTTGGTGGTGTTCCTGTCGAAAGTGTAAACAGATGTCTACAGAAGAGGAGAGTGTGCTGCACTGAATGGGATCTACTGGTTAGAGAGGGGATGGAGAATCTAAACGTCTCCGTTGACGAAACCGAGGTCTCGCCGACTTGTGTCACAGATCGTGATGTTCGGGATTTGCTCCGGACATTCTTCTACGTCCCGAAAACCTGATTGGAAAAAGCGTCCTAGGCCAGAGGGGTTGAATGGCCAGTTATCAGATTGGTGAGTAATCTTAGAATAATTTGCTTCTTCATGATCGGTAAATCTGTTATCTAGAGTAACTTAGCCTAACCCACTTTTGATGGTAACCTCGTCATACACTTTTTATAATGGACTTGTCATTGCCATGTTATTTTCTCCTTACGAATTACGTAATTTCCATGTTACTTTCAGACAGTTACGACTGGTGTCATACAGAGTGGTTCTGGAGTGGGCCCTCAAGGGTCAACAACTCGGACGTGGCAATCAAGTCGTTCTGCCCAGCTGTGTTGTGTGGGCCATCAGAGATGTGTTCCCATCCCCCACTGGACAGTACACAGGATTCAAAGAAGGGGAGAGAGAGGCTGTGCTCTGAGTCTGAACAACTCAACAAGGTATTTGAGTGCACTAGCCTACTCCAAGTTCACCGTGTCAAAATAGTTAGCCTATCAAATTACTTACAGCCATTCATTTTGCAACTGCATTTCATTGGCTCTGTACCTGTTCTGACAAAGTTGAATTTAATCTAATATTTTTTTCTCTTCAGCAGTTGTGCTATTCAGGTCCCTGCTACCCCCTGTTCTAGAGTTTATTCAAGGCAAAGGTCTTTCAAAGAAGGGGAGATCCCGTGTCCTGAACACCTCAGTAAGGTAGGCTATGTGAGAGAGTATGTGCCACCATTCCAATTATGTTTTATGGAATTGGTTATTTAATTACTAAACACACATTTCTTGTCTTCAACAGATTTACCATCCAGTTTCAACCAACCCTCCTGTTCTGCATATAGCGTGTATAAATCACAAAACACAGTATGTAGAAGTAAAAGCTCTTGTTTTGTATAAAACAAGTTTTGCATTTCTTGCAAAACACAGTTTGTTAAAATAAACATTTGTTTCTTTTATACAACACTTGTGCAGTATTTCTTATAAAAAATATGAACACTTCACAGCCAACTCTTGAACTATTTACATAAATTTGCTGGCAATTACAAGTGCCCTGCACAATTGCCCACAGTGTAGATTCTGCAGATTTTAACTGTCAGACTGTCCAGGAAATCTACTTAGGTGCTTCTGGATGGCATCCTCTTTTAGGGGTCTAGACTTAGAAGCAATATTTGGAGGCTGCTGAAAATGTGGTCGGTCATCAGGTGTTTGTTTCGATGTTTGGTTCTGCCTTCTCTCCAACACACGTTCCACAAGGCCAGTGGTGAAGGTCTGACTGGTTGGCTAATAGCTTTTCCTCACTATCCAGTCCTTGCTTTGTTTTTTAAATGAAAGACTGTATCTTGGAGTTCCTATAGTGTCAAACATTACACCTAGTTATTATCACAAAAACTCATTCACAAAAACATTCAAATAAGCTGCATTATCCTACTATACCTTGTGCAGTCACTGCCTGCTCTCTGCCAACGTTGAAATTGTTGTCCATGATGGCCAGTTTTGTTCGAGCAACCATTGTCTCATGCAAAATGCAGTCTTTTGGGCAAGTATTTCAGCATGGCGTTGTGAAACACCTCCAGAGCACCTGTAAAGAAAGATCATCATGGTAGTCTTATAGACCTCTGTATTACACAGGACAGACCTATCAAAAAATCCATAATGACATACGTGTGCATTTTTCCTAAGATATGTCATAAGGCTACATACCAGTATGTTTAAACTGTGTCAACTGCTGTAGATCTTTCAAAAGTCTTTTGTCCTCGACAATTGCCTGTAGACCCTTGAAGACCTGGGACTGGTTAGAGCCAGCGTTTTCTCAGTTGGCTTAGAGGAGGAGAGATGGAAACATCTCTTCTTTTCACCATCTTCTTCCCATTCATGCTCCTCACAGACGTGATGGAGAAGTGAAGTCCACCGTTGTGTCAGTTGCTATAAAACAAATTATATTGTAACACAGGTATTGCAATGCCAGACTATGACATAACAGCATGTTCGCACTTCTGGTCATTACATGCCTTCCTTGTAATCAAGAAGTTGGGGTGATTACCTCTGCACTCCCGCCGCAAGTGGCGCATGAAAACCAAAAATGGTTTATTATCGAGTGTATCCAGCCCTGTAGATTACGGTTGTCCTTTTTGTTTGAAAGCGGCACAAGTTTTTTCTTTATGCCTGTGTGTGTGCAATTACAACAAAGAACAGATTGTAGATGCATATTCATTCACAGTATAACGTGGTGGCAGTGGCAATGTCTCAGCAGCTGTAAGTGAAAGAGACACTGAAAATAAATGTTATTAGTCTCGTACTGAAGATGCTACTTGTGTCAGCCTCAATAGACAATGTTTTGTAAGGATAACTACCTTTAGCTACATGCCAAGGATCAAACTCGTGGTGGATTTGCGGAAATTCCTCTTGCATAATTTTTCTTATTGATGGGGAACGGTCTGTGGCGATGAGGTCAATGTCCAGTCCCTCCTTATACAGCAGCTCTTTGAGACCCCTCCTAAAACCTTCTGAATCCATGGCAACCGAACTGCTGGCTTCAGTCACCTGCACAGTGACAGGAGAGATACAGATGAATTGAATACAAGAATGGGTCATTATTAGATTTACGCAACACTTTGTGTACATGACAATGCTCCGTCCATGCCCTATGGGTAAAATATGTATAAGCCCATCTTGTTTTTCCCCAACTGAATCCTTGATTAGATTGTGAAACCTACCTGTAGTAATTCAAAATGACTAATCTCATCAGTGGAGAGATGCTGGAACGAGTATGTGGAGTATTTGCAACTGTGGCCTGTAAAATTCAACAATATTCCGTGTAAGCCAACCAGCAGTAACATAAACGTTATCCGTGCTTTTGTGCCATTACATTCAATTTCAAATACCAACGTAATATGTTACCTGGTGAGTCAGATCTGGCATCTCCACACAGTTCGACCGGTTTGCCTTCCACCTTCACTTGCATGATCCGCTGTATTAGGTTCTGTTGATGTTCTTTGTAAGCCTGATGTATCACTGGAAATAAGTAATTTGACTGGACAGAGTAGTACTGGGTCTTCTTTGGAAGCTGTAAGTTCAACAGTCTGGCCCATTCGTGGATTTCTGTGAATGTTGTTCTGGTAAACAGAACAGCTGCTGGTACAAGCAGGTTATTCTGTCCCATTCCTCGAGCATCTGGACATGATGCCCACTTGTCATAGTGGGCATTCAGACAGGTCCACTCCACTTTTATTTGGCTTCCCAATTGTGTCACTTTCTTCTTAGTGATGACTACACCACACTTGTGACAGGTCCTGAATAGCCTCATGAGATGTGACTTATTGACTATCCATTTTCTATCATCCCATTCAGATTGCGTTTCTGAAGGACTTGATATTGAACTAGATGCAGTACTGGAGGTGCTCGTCATTGCTGTAGACTGAAGTCATGCTGGTGTCCAAAATTGCCATCTCAGTCTGAAATTTGTCTGACTGTTGAGAAGATCAACTAGATGTACCGCAGAGCGGTACAAAATATGACCGCCGCCCAGTCCAGCACATTTTTTCCACAAAAAGAAATCACGCTGAAAGGCCTATGATTCTAACTGTCTCACTAAATTGCATTATCCACACTCAATTCTCACTGGTATCTGCTAGACAACAAGTACCAAAACATGATTAGTTCATAGATTTCACATGTAAAATTCATTTTATACAACCCCACCTCCATCTTGCCTGTTCATAATTCTGAGAAATTCTTGATTGTTTGTGTTATGTTTATGTTATGTGTGTGTGTGTGTGAGTGTGTGTGTGTGTGTGCGTGCTTGTGTGTGTGCCTGCGTATGTGCCTGTGCATGCAAGCGTACATATGTCTACTGTGTGAGTATGTGTCATACGTATGATTACTGTGAATGTATGTGTGTGTGTGTGTATCTGTTTGTGCACATGTGTGCACATGAAATGGGTTAACATGACCCCTGGAGGCAAACATACGAAAAAAAATGGTCATCCTAGGCCCTACAATTCTCAAGATATTCACAGAGAACTGTGTCTGCCCTACCCTCCTTTCGGGGGGTCCAGTCCAGCGTGGGCGCTACAGATCAAAACGAAAAATGACAGTTCCATGCTATCCATGTGAGGGTTCATGCCCACCAAGTTTTGTGTACCCCGGTCTTTCAGTGTCCCGGGAATCCTTGTTGGTGTACGTCACTAAATGTACACATAAATTATTTTATTGTAAGGCCCCCCATGAACGAAAGTACACAAAACTTGGCATGCATTCGGAGGGTGTCATAATGATCCTACACTTTTAATTTCGTGCAGTTTTGACCTTGTCAGCCAGAGATATTGTGATGAGAACACCTAATTTTTTGCTTTTTATATTTTAACTAGGTGGCGCTATACATGAAATAAGTGGTAATGGGATGGGTTGACATGCCCCCTTAAGACCAACATACATAAAAAGGTGGACCTCCTAGGCCCTACGGTTCTCGAGATATTCACAGAAAACTGTCTCCGGCCACCTACAGGCTAGTTGGTGTATAGTAACATAAATTCATTTATTTTGTGGCCCCCCATGAACCAAAGTACACAAAACTTGGCATGCATTCGGAGGGTGTCATAATGATCCTACACTTTTAATTTTGTGCAGTTTTGACCTTGTCAGCCAGAGATATTGTGATGAAAACACCTAATTTTTTGCTTTTTAAATTTTAACTAGGTGGCGCTATAGATGAAATAAGTGGTAATGGGATGGGTTGACATGCCCCCTTAAGACCAACATACATAAAAAGGTGGACCTCCTAGGCCCTACGGTTCTCGAGATATTCACAGAAAACTGTCTCCGGCCACCTACAGGCCAGTTGGTGTATAGTAACATAAATTCATTTATTGTGTGGCCCCCCATGAACAGAATTCCACGAAACTTGGCGTGCATACAGAGGGTGTCATAATGATCCTATACTTCCAATTTCGTGCAGTTTTGACTATGTTAGGTCACAGATACCTGCGATTACAACACCTCATTTTTACTTTTTTGTGTTTAACTAGGTGGCGCTATACATGAAATGAGTTCATGGTTATGGGTTATGGAATGGGTTGACATGGCCCCTTGAGATTAACAAACAAAAAAAAAAAAGGTCCTACTAAACCCTACGGTTCTCGAGATATTCACAGAAAACTGTGTCTGCCCTACCCTCCTTTCGGGGGGTCCAGTCCAGGGGGGGGGGCTACAGATCAAAACAAAAAACGATGGTTCCATGCTATCCATGTGGGGTTACATGCCCACCAAGTTTCGTGTACCCCAGTCTTTCAGTGTCCCGGGAATCATTGACCCCGGTCTTTCAGAGTCCCGGGAATCATTGGATAATGGAGCTTCAGATTTTCAAGCAGATATTAACAAATAATTGTAAGTAAATAATGGTATATAGCCTATTTAGGCAAAAGACAGAAATAGCTTACAGCCAGAGGTGATCTCTCCCCGAAAGCAGTGTAGGCAAGATACGTGCCAGATAGGGACTTCCTTGACTTCTGAGAACCTTGTGGGCTGGTAAGAAGCAAAGGCATCCCAACACTACGGAAGGATAAAGCCCTGCCAGTGCTTGGTTCCTTCACGGGAGTTGACTGTGGCACTTTGAAAATGTGAGGTTCCGCTTCAACACCACCAACAGCCTGCAATACAGTACAAATCACAAATATTCAATGTAACACCATTATTCATTGTCTTTAGATTTAAGCCAAACACAAACAAAACCACTTACAAAAAGAGGAGCAACATTCCAGCAACTACTCAATTGAAACCTTACTATCAGGAGACTGGCAGAAGGTACAAGTGCATAGGTGGCTGCATAAGTGCAGCAGAGAGAGTGCAGTGACGAGGGGGGAGGGGTGCATCCAAGAAGTGTTCTCAGAACTATAAAACAGGCTCGGGTGCAGTGGAAGAGAGGGGTGCGTTGTTGTGCATTCCAGATATTTAGAGGTCCTCTCATAAGAGCTAAGAAATAATAAATATGCTGGGTAGGTTCATTGAATCTAATGATCGTAGAACAAATTTACGTACGGACTGTTATGGACAAATTAAAGTGTCTTGGAACTTGCACGACGTGAATGATAGCCTAGCCTACGTGAATCATTACGTTTTCATCAAGAAAGTTCCACAGCCAAAAATAGTAAACGCACAAAATCATGTAGGCTAGGGTTAGTGTTAGTCTTATGACGTTATGAACATGACAAGTTGGACATAACAAATAAGTTCATTTTCCGTCTGTTACAAACGTTACGTTACAAAATGTCAAGCTTACCCCAAGTTCTTCCAAATCTGTCGTCCCAGGACGTAATGTAGGAACCTCTGTATTTCTCAGGCAAAAGAGCTTTTTGGGTGATTTCTTTCGACCTCCAGCGAAGTCCTCATTAGCGAAATGCAGGCAGCAGACCCGGTGATCAGTTTTCTGCAGGTCCTCGACAGGTGTGCTCACATCCAACCCCAGAAATTCCAGCCACAATTTTAGCCTTTCTGGATTATTGAAAGGGAGTCTGTGACAACTTGTTTTGCCACGAATTTTCCCGCAATTCGGAACTGCACAAAATCGCCCCATGACTTCAAATGCTTTCAAAACAGCGATCTTCTGCTTCTTCTGTGTATTCAATGCCAGGTTTGCTTGTAATTGGCAAGTGTAGGCTACGCAAAGGCGCATTATCGCCACCAACTGGGCTGGAGTGTCTATTATTCAAGCTCTCAACGGAAGAATGTACGGGTGTGAGGCGTTTGGAAAAATAGGTCCAGTTTTTCAACGAATGGTAAAACACCTGTTGGAAAGCATCTTTTGCAGCGATTTTTGTGTGAGCATATCAGTGAATACCCCTGACCACTCTTTGTAAATGAAAGTTTAATGCGTTTTAGGAAGGATTGTTCCAGTGCACCTATGCAGCGTTGTGGAGGAGGGGGGGGGGGGCACTACCACAGAAACCGAAAAACTCAGAACAGCAGCATATGTCCAAATTTCAATCTTAACCGTTCTATTTCATCAGAAACAATCTGAAAACAGGGCTTTAACCCTTTAGCCGCCAGTAGGGTTGCCACCTGCAGGCATGCAAACTCCTCACCTTTCGGCGAAATTCGCCGTTTTGAATCCAAAATGACTGACTTACGTGGTTTGTGCAGAACCCATACGCGTAGATTACGGTGGGGACGGGTGGGATATGTCCCCACCACTATTTATAATTTGAATTTTGTCCCCACCACTTCTAAAAAAGTGCAAACCAATTGCGACCGAAAAAATCCCCACATATGAAATCATCGAGTCTAAACCATGCGATAGGCGCGCACAATGACATCCTCACAGCATGCACACCTGCCTGGATATGTGTGGATCGAGTGCTGCGTGGTTAAGGTTTTTTAACATCCGCACCCACCCGACCCTCCAGTCATGTAATGCTTGCTAGAGTTGACTGTAGCTCGGAATGCAATCGGTTGCCATAGTAGGCTATCCTAAAATCCAGCGATAAAACAAAGCATGAACTCAAGCGTCGGTCTGGCCTATATATGTATATTGTAATGTTTACAGATAGGCTATCTAGGCGATATTTGTAACATTTATTTTGTATTTGGCCTGTTATAAAGTCATGTAGGCCTATTGAACAATTTAAACACATTGTGAACCCCAAAGTTGGAGACATGCATATAGACATTGCTGCAAATGTAAAACCGGATTACTCTGGAATGGCTAACTGTACAGGGGAGTGCTTTAAACTTTAATTAAAACTTTAAACTTTAACTACACATTCGTGTTCGGTAAGGTCTGCTGTTTATTCTGATATATGGTTTGTCATGTGTTGAGGGAAAGTTCGCGAAGCCAAGATGAATGGGTAGGGAGACGGGCGCAGAAAATATGATTAAATGAAAGCTACTTTTCTCGCGAACCGTTTACCACAACAACTAACCACCAACATCGTTTAAAAGCTGAGAAAAAGCTCTTTCGTGTGATACATGTGATGTCTGTGATGAATAGGCTATTTCGCAAGTAGTTCAGCAAATTTGGGTGGGACAGAAATACCTTTACAGAGCAGCAGATCAGGGCTGGCCATATCGGCTCTGATGTACATTGATTTAAATACATTATCGCTTTACTACCCAATACGCGAACAAGAAAGAAAAGAAAAAAGAAACCAACGAGCTTATGTCACGATTTCCGATAGGCCCAGGCCTAGAGAAAAGACAGCTATTGGTCACCTAACAAGTAGGATTTGCTTTGCCTACTCTGCTGTTTGGTTGTCCCAAACTTTGAGATGACCCATACTCGCATTAGCCTAACTGAATCTTATCAACCCGAACTGCGATGTTCCAAACAGAGTGACAGGATGCAATGCCTAATAATCTCACTGCCTATGGCATAACTGATACAGTGCGCCTAGGCCTACTGTTAAACACCTGAAAAATATTAAGCTGCTGTTTTCTTTTCATGACGAGCACTAGGCCTACTTTTGAATGATTTATGACTGAATGGAACGTTGCGTTTTTATGCGCCCGAACTGCTTATCACGTCGTGTGACAAAGTTTACACCAATCATCATCTTCTAATGTATCCTTATGTTGAGATGTCCATTCTCTTTGCCCTAGGTTATCATTTGTGCGTGAAGCATGTTTCAATTAAGACAGTACACAAGCTATTTTTATTGTTGTATTGAATGATTTCATGAATGAATTGTACGCACATAGGCTACAGGATTACGGCTGGCGGCGCCACTGATCAAGGCCACAGTAGCCTGTGAAACTCTGATTTTCAAAGGGGAATCACGGCCAACGCAGGGGGCAACTCTTCGCTTCAATTTCCCTTCCAAATTACTTTTTATTGTCTGAAGACATCTATCGCAAGAATCTAATATTCTAAGCAACAGCAAAGCAAATGCAACCAAAGTGCAGTCGGTTTCACCTCGTTTTCAGACACACGTTGCGGCAAAAAGACTTCTCATTGTTTTGTTTTTTTTGTCGGGTCGGGTCAGGTTCGGGTAGTTAATCAGTGCATATTGAGGGTCGAGTGGGTGAAGATTGACTCTCCTGACGGGTCGGGTGGGTGCGGATGTTAAAAAACCTTAACCGGCGCAACACTACTGTTGAGCATATTGTAATGCAGCGTTGAATGGATGAATAGATTATATAAGGGTACCCTGCACTTTTCAAACCACACTCAAGCTTATGGTTATTGTCCCCACCACTATTAAAAACAAACTGACGCCCTTGGCAGAACCGATGAGAAAATATTTAGGGGGGGGGGGGGGTCAACGATCATGTCTTTAAGAAACGTTCAGTGACCTGATCTGAAGTAGCCTGTGCCTATAGGGTAGGCTACAGTTTAACATGTAGTGTGGACACTATTAACACAACACAACTTTATTGGTTGGTTAAACAAACTAACTAGCACAATGCCACAATCTGTAAGTAACCTAGGCTGCAGGATAACACTTGTTATGAAACAGTGTGCCCTCCACAACACACCCACCCCCCTCTCTGTTGTGGAAAAACTAGTCCACTTTCGAATCCACTAGCAATTTATCACTTGACTATTACTAATTAGCACTCTGGGACAAGGCGTCCGAAGGAGACAGAATAGACAGGAGATCTCTGAAGACTGCTGAATCTTTATTCACCGTATTGCAGTGATAATCCAGTCTAAACAATGTTCAGAACAGGTGTCAAGCAATAGGGTGAGGTGAGATGTCATCAGATGGCGGCCCCCGATGAGATCTACCATCAAAATGGCTGCGGCCTATCTTTTATACTCCTTAACCTTGAAGTTGGGCCTTCTCGCCCCCTCGAAAGATACCTGTTGGCCTATCAGCATCCACCAAGGTTACGGATATTGGTGGGACCCCTTGTCATATCATGCATAAAAATGATATGCAAAACTGTCTGATTCTGTTTTTTTTCCAGTTACCATTACCTCATCCTCTCGCTCTTTACCGTCTAGGCCCAGTGTCACTGTGCACTCATTCACCCCACTCTTTGACACCTGGTCTGGTCTGCTTAAGATGTGTACAGGCCTTGAAGTCTCATAATAATTGCAGTAATATCAAAGATTATAAAAAACATACATGCATCCTTTAAGTCATAGAAATCCACCACATATTCCCTCCTTTGAGGCTAAATTAGCCTCACTCTACAGCAAGCATACTTGACATGTCATGACCTAATATATTGTCAAGACCTGGTTATCCAGACATGCGTGAGCATTTACTATGGAACCTTGTATATGGTTAGCACCCTTCCTAAGTGATGAGTATACAATTTTCATTATCATATGTGTAATTGCAAAAAAAATGTATATATATATATAAAAATGTAATTGTAATATATCATTACCTAATCTATTAAAATGATGACTATGCACTAGTACTCTCAGATATGTGTAATATTGCTAAATGATCGACCTGGACGCCCAGACCGGGTGACAAAAAGACCAATTTTTATTATGAACAATGGCTAGGACCCGAGACGGATTTGTCCCCAAAGCCGACCAATATGCCAGGCACTTTGAGCATAAACAATTTTCATGCAACGGCCATCGTGCCAATTCGGAGTTACATAACATCATGATCGCATTTGTCCCCAATCTGCCAATCCGTTTTCTCCTCACATATTCGTAAGTAAGTATATATATATATATTTTGATTATATATTGATTTAGGTTGACTATTTTCCTTACATGTCCCACCCCCCCCTGTTCTCCCGTAGCATCGCCCCCCTTAGATATCTCCCAGATATCACACACTCATGCCCTTTCCGGGCTGGGTGGACGTCACCGGTCGCAAGTGTACGCCACACTTATGGAGCCGGGCCGTCAGCCCCCTGCCTTAGGTTGCCCCTGCTGACCAAAATGGGGTCTTACCCGTCCTTGGGCACTGCCTGAGCCACAAACTCCGCCACGCCTTTTGGCGGGCCGGGGCTAGCATACGGCAGGCTGGGGTGAGAGCATGTATTATAAATTTCAAGCAAGCAGTACTATCCAACTCTTCTGGATGGCCTTGCAGGTGAGGGCTAATCCTCCACAATTCTAAGTTTCATCTACGCATAATAAGTATTCATTAGCCATACATCACATCCATCTTACCTTTCCCTTATCCCTTTATGCTCTTTTTAGGCGACTATTCGTATCAGGTCACAGCCCATGACTTCTATCCTTTTCTCTGTCACCTGGGCGTGCAGGTACATGTCTTGTGAGTTACCTATCAGTAATTGTGTGTGTGTGTGTACAGACAAAGCATCTATGTATTCTTGTGTATAGGTGTGGGCGCCTCGCATGCCCCACCCTATTCTTGCCAAACCGGTGGATGGACGACTAAATAAGTCTGGAGCCCCTCCAACATTATTCGATTCTCCTGTCCACGTGTGTTCGGGTACATTGCTTCATATTCATTTTCCATGACCATCAATTGTTTGGCCACAGTCTTGGAGCAGATCTTCCCGCAGCATTGGGTAAAACAGCAGAACAGCCCTATCACCAAGGCAGCTCCAAGCAGTATCTTCCCAACAAACGCTACAATTTGTGCCCCTAGTGACCCAAAAGTGTCTTTCAGCCACTGAGTTACTGGTCTAAAAAATTCTGACACATCACCCAAGCCAAACGTCATTCCTTTTCCAGAAATTTCATGGGCTTCTCTGTTCAAGTCCTTAAGTCTGTTCATTGCGTTTGTGAAATCCTCCATATCTTCATCTGCTCCAGGGATGTATGTGCAACATGACTCTGTCCCTACGACAGCACACACTCCCCCTTCTTTGGCCACTAACCAGTCCAGTACCATCCTGTTCTCTATTACCATCCTAGTGGTTTTATTTAGCCTACGGTCCACTGCAAGAAACGCATCCGAAGTGGCATTCATAAATCGCAGATGGTTGTAGTGGATTGCGTTAATCCACTCTGCATTCTTAGCAATTCCCACTGCTGCTCCATAAAATGGGATGGCAGCTGCCTCAAATCCCGCAACCACTTCGTCCCTTACTTTGAACTCCTTTGGAATGTTCTTTGGCTGTCCAAATACGTCCAAGTATATTTCTCCAGAGGTGACTGCTCTTCGGTTCCTCTTTGGGCCACCACGGCTCTCCGTTTGCTCTCGTGAGTCTAGGGTCATGTTGGTCAATGTGGAGTTACGTTGCTTCCAGGAGATGATGTGAGTTGTCTGGGCCAGCATAACTCGGGCACACTTTCCAGTCCAGTATTTTGGAAGAGTATTTCGCACTCCCCACTTCTTTCCACAGGCCTTCCACGCGTCCGCCAGGGGAATGTCTTGTGGGTATCGAGAAAACATCTTTGTTGTTGCATTGTCTGGGGTCTCAACGGTCCATTTCTGTCCACTTTTGTCCATTAACCTGAACGTAAAATCTGTTGGTTGACGAACCCATCTCGAAGTACAGTTTCCTTCAAATACTCCTACCTCTTCCATCTTTATCTGTGCATCCTGATGTCGATATCTCACTGCAGTTTTTATAGCGTGTGCCATAAACTGTGCTATCATACTGGTGCCTGTGTTCACTTCCTGTGAATTGAGCTTAAAATCCTTTAGATCTGTTCTTATTTTCAGTTCCGCTGGGCTCTCAAAGTATTCAAATTGCGCATCCTCAGGCACCTTGTAGTATGGGTGGGTTATCGGTACTGTTGCGATTCCCACCCCTGGGTAAGCCTCTGTACATCTCTGTTTATTATTCTTCACTGGATTACCGTCATCTCGGTTGTATTGGGTTTCCTCATCACTCCATGTTGCTGTCTCATTCAATTTTCGTCCTCTCCGGCTCCCCATTATCATAAGGCAATGAAACGGGGAGAAATGGTCCTGTAAAAACGTTTTTCCTGACTTCATTTCGGCTGCAACTTCTTCGCATGTTCCAGCCATGGGCAGTACAGTCAGTTTTGGTTTAATTGTTGAGCACACATAGCAATTTCCTTCTGGGTGTACAGTCTTTGCAGTGTACTCGGCCCACTTCATCCAAGAATTGTCTTCCCAGTCTTTTAATATTCCTGTTGACCTTTTGTTCCTTCTTTTGATCCAACTTTTATTGGTGTGGCCTCCGCTACCCTCCCCCAGTGCCTGGAGAGGTATTGTTTCATTGTTTACTGGCATGGCTGTGCTATTTACCTCTGTAATTGTGCTACTCACCTGGTCTCTCCACTCCTCACCTGACCCTTCAGGTTGATTTATTGTCCCATCCATTTTTTCTATATACACGGCATCAACCAAATCTTCCATATACAGGATATCGCTTGATGTCTTTTTGTACAATGTCTTATTTGACAAGAAGGTTGGTGTCTTCACCCCATCAGTCATCGTCTTCGCTTTCCGAACGCTGGGGGAACCAGTCCCTAGTTTCTTCTTGTTTTTTCCACTGTGCGTCAAGGAAGCTATACCTGTAGTGGGGGTCATCTGCAGAACATTTCGGGTCTGCTGGTCCCTCCAGGCTGTTGTTAGGGAACGGTGGCCTCTGGTAACTGGGTGAAAATTGAGAGGATGGCTTGTAGTTTGCGTAGTTGATGGCAGTGTCCTCTGTTGTGACTGGCCTACTTGTGGGAAGGTCGAAGGAGTACCACGTGTCCCAATTGATTGTGTCCCCTTGCTGGTGCGTGGGCGGCGGCAATACTGCTTCCCCTTCTTCCTCTTCTGGTCCTGATACTTCTTCTTCTGTTGATTCCGCCTTCTCTTCGGCATGGTCTCTATCGTTGTAAGGGGTTGTGGGGATGACTGTAGAGCCGGCTGTATGGACGGCTGGGGGACTGTCTGCAGTTGGGGCTGGTATGGTCTCGGGTATCTGGGGTTCGGGAGTGGCCTCAGGGTTAGGTGAATGTACCCGCCTCCTCCTGTTTGGACCCGGTTCGACCCCATCATCAGCAGTACCTGCAGAAACAGGTAGGGGAGAGAAAACACCACGCACCCTAGGCATATCACGCTTAAGGCCAGTATCAGGAGTCGGCCATATCCTCCTTGCCGTATCCCCACTTGTACTTGGCTCTCCCCTGGATTCCCCACCACCATCATTCTCCCTGGGGGAGTCTGGCGGAGGTCCCCGCAGTCCTTGATCTCCTTCATCATCGCCTGGCTCCGTTGTTCTCCTCTGTGACACCGCCCTGTAACAAGAGTTAAGGTGATACCACAACTGTGATCCTTCAACTCTTACCGCTCTGGGGGTGGCCTGGGTCACTCTGTAGGGTCCCTCTGCCCTGGGGTCAAGGCATGACCTCTTGAACACCTTCAAGTACACCCAGTCTCCCACCTGAATGGGTCCTTCTTCGGTTCTCCTTTCCAGCCTCTTTTCCCTTCTCTTCTGCTCTTTGAAAATTGTCCTGTGAACTTGAGACAGTTGTTTAATATAGCTGTTCACTTCCTGCTCCAAAATTTCTAACGAGGGTCTCCGATCGTCACTGATTCGTGGAATTGGCATTGCTCTCCCTGTCACCATTTCATGTGGTGTTAGGTGCGTGGTGCGATTCTTTTCACACCTCATTTTCATCAGTGCAATCGGCAACGCATCTACCCAATTTAGATTTGGTGACCTTGGATCCACGTTCGAGCTCTGGCAGATCTTTAAAACCTTATTTTTAAGCGTAGCGTTACATCTTTCCACTAGCCCTTGGGACTCCGGGTGGTAAACGCATCCGAATCTGGTCCTAATACGTAGGGCATTCGCAATTTTTCCCCACGTGTTAGCCGTAAATGCTTTGCCATTGTCACTGCTGATTATTTCTGGAATCCCGAACCTGGGGATCACTTCTCTTGCTAAAAAACGAATCACAGTCTTTTCATCCTGTCCCCTGCTTGGGCAGGCTTCCACCCATCTTGAGTATCGACATACTATCACTAGAACATGTTTGTATGAATTGACTGTTTTTCCCATGTCGATGTAATCCATTACCAGATGTTTGAATGGACCTTCTGGGAGTGGAATGTGTCCCAGGGGTCTTGGCCCTATGCCTGTTTTTATGCATTTCCTTGAGTTGCTTATTGCACAAATGTGACAATTCCTCAACACATAAGCAATGCGATCCTGAAGCGATGGTGCCCAGAATCCTCTGTCAAGAATCTGCTGCTTCACTTCCCCCCTTGCACTGTGAGAAACACAATGTGCCTGATCTATTAGGAGATCGAGGAGCCGATTCGGGGCCACCATCCTTCCATCATGATTCCTCCAAACCCCATCAGTTCCCTTTGTAGCCCCCCTCTGTTCCCACAACACTTTCTCAGTATCAAGGGCAATATTCTGTGCCTCTTTTATGTCATCCAGTCGGAGTTGGGGGTCGATTATGACAACTCTGACTCTCCTGCCATCTGGTAGATCTGCTATAGCTGGAGCCTGTATGGCCACTGACTCTGAGTCTGTCAGGAGTTGGTCAATCAAACCTGTTGGGTACCTGGCCTCACAAGGTTTGTCCCAGCATTTAGGGCAGCCTGCCCTTTGACATAATGCACAACAGAGGGGATCCTGATTATGTATATGTTCCTCATCATACCATTTAGAGCACCATGTGCACTCATTATAATGGTATGGGCACCTTGTGGGGCATGGCATAGTACATGGCACGCCATCCGAGGTTGACCTGTTGAACAGCACTGTATGTGGTTCATTCTCCTGAGGGGGTTTTGGGATTGCATTAAGTCTTCTTGCCTCTAAGGCAGCTTCCTTTGCTACCTCATCTGCCTTAGCATTACCTACGGTAATGTGGTCCTGCCCCTTACAGTGTGCTTTGCATTTACATATGGCTAGCTGTTTTGGTCGCATCATAGCAGCCAGCAATAGTTGGATTTGTTCCAAATGTTGGATAGGGCTTCCATCCGATTTCTTGAAACCTCTTTGTTTCCATTGCGCGCCATGCACATGGCAAACATTGTGGGCGTATGCACTGTCTGTGTGTATGGTTGCCACATGGCCTTCCGCTAGTTTTTTTTTTTTTTTTTTACAATGTTTGCACTACACTGAACCCTGTGTGTGTTTTGTTGTCATAATTATGACTACAGCATCTACAAAGTATGTTATCCCATCCCCCAGTAGCTCACTCTCTTGATGCTCCCTAAGCTTACAGAAGGCTACTGAGTCTGCTACACAGTTGTGTTGTAGTTGTGTGGTACACCCTCATAGTCGAGGGTAACAAGATCTGCTAGTTTTCCTGCTGTGTCACATGTCCTTAAGCTGACATCAGGGCAAAGGGACAGATTGTAATATCTGAGCTGTCTCTGGGGTGTCAGGCAGAACTTTCCTTGTTCAACTAACTGGGCTATTGCACGACTGGTGTGTATGATCACTGACCATCCCATGGTAATGCTGGAGGCCTTGACATATGCTGAATACACTGCCTCAAGTCCCTGAAAGCATGGTGGATAACCCTGAGACACTGCCTCCAGTTAAGAGCTATAGTACGCAATTGCTTGTTTGCTTCTCCCATGACACTGTGTCTGCGATAAATAGCTGTCATGTATGCGTCCTTTCCCTCCCCTTTCTTCACTGACACATACAGGTGGAATGGTTTTCCATAGTCCGGCAGTGCAAGAGCAGGTGCTTGCTGCAGTTCTCCCTTGATGCGCTCAAATGCGTCATTTTTGTCCATTGTCCAGGTGAGGCGGTTTTTCAGATTGTTAGTTTCTGCATTCATGATCATAGCTCGGAGTGGGGCTATGTTCTGTTCATAGCACTCTATCCAGTCACTACTGAATCCTTTGAGGCCACTGAACGACATCATCTGTTTTACCGTGGTTGGTCTTGGTTCCTTTGTGATGGCCTCAATATGCTCTGGGGCAATTCCCATGTGTCCACCTAAATAGATCACCTTGGGCTGGGCAAATTGCAGTTTTTTCTTGACACTTTGTACCCCCCTTCGGCCAGAACGGTTAACACATGGACTGTGTCCTTTTTCACACGTTTCTCTGTCCAGGGCACATATGAAAACGTCATTGAAATATTGCAGGATCGTGCTCTGACACCTGATGCGCTTTAGGTTATTAGCTTTTCAATTTGAGGTCCTTAGGCAAATGATTGTATTGATACGTTTTTTCCCAAATATTGGAATGCAAAAAGTTCCTCGCTCGCTGGCACCACTCTAATGGAGAAGTAAGCTTGCGTTAAATCTATGACGGAAAACGTGGTAGCGTCAGACGGGATGTATGTCAGTAACACGTTAGCATGTGGTATGTCTGCCGGATAGTCCTCAATGCACGCATTTACCGGCCTGAGATCTTGGATCATTCTCCATCTCACTCCATCTGCCTTTCGTATAGAGAAAATAGGCGTGTTGCACCTTGCGCTTGGGACTTCTTCTAGGACTCCTGCTTGCAGAAGGTCTTCAATCATTTCCTTAATTCCTTCAACTGCTTCTGCTGAGAGTGGGTATTGTGGCTGGAATGGCAACGTTACTCCTGGTTTCAATTTTACTTCCATGGGGCTTGCTGACTTAACCAGCCCTATGTCTCCATCTCCTTGGAACCACACCACGGATGGTTCTTGTGCTAATATTCTTTCCACGTGTTTCTCATCCGTTTCCGTTGCCTCCTACAGCATCATCATTTTCCAGGCTGCTTGTTTTGGCTCCACAAGCCTTTCTTCTGCTTCAGGATCCATGCATTGTATCACATATCTGTCCCCGTCTGGGTCAAACCTGCTGAAGGACACATGATTCTTTTTGTCCCAGCATCGCTACCCTATTCCTGCCATCAGGCCATGCATGCAATAGGGATTGCCATATAGACAGGGTTTGACATACGGTATATTGAGGGCCTCTTCCAGCGCTGTTTCTTGACTTTGGCCTCTTTTCTGCTTCTCTTCAGTCTTTTTCTGGGTTTAAGTCTGAGGCGTGTGCCGTCGGCGGTGCATCAGTCTCTTTAAAACGTCATGACAGGTGCTGCATGTATGTGTCCCAGTCCATATCATTGCTGTCCAAAGGTTTGTCGCGTTTTGTCCCAGCATCGTTGTCCTGCTCCTGGGAACAGCTTGTATAATCGAATGCATTTCCATAGGGGCATCCTTTTGGCATAAGGTATGCCCCTCTGTTCCTGGAGTCCTGCATTCATGAGCTCGATTATTTGTGGGACGCCCCATACGGTGATTGGGTTGCTTAGCTTTACTCTGTACATTGGACCGTCTTCTGTCTCAGTGGCTATTTGGACCCAATCATTTGTTGTCCCCTTACATTTGGCACATTGAGCCTTGAGCATCACTGAGCCATCTCTCTTGTTCTGTGTCCTTCTGCCACTCTTAAAGTGATGTGGGGCATTGTTCCAGGCATGTCAAAGAATGCTCCCATATTCCCTCCTTCCATGAACTTTACATCAGCAGCCACTCCTTCTTCAGCCACTATTACTGGGTGTATGTCCAGCGGAATGTGTTTCCAGCCTCCCACTTCTCTGTTCCACTTTTCCTCTCTTTTTTCATTTGGCGTCTGGTCAAAACTTAATTGTGCAGTGAAAGGGACATCATGGTGCTCGTAGATGGCCATGGAGGTTGCTTATTTGGTCTGCAGTTTGTTGTACAGCTCTTGTTCCAGGTCTGGTTCCAACTGACCGATCCAGTAAACTTTCTGGACGTGGTTTTGTGGGGGGCCATGTGTCATCATAGCCATCTGGGTTGCTAGTAGGGGTGTAACGGTTCATGTATTCGTATTGAACCGAAACGGTACGGGCGTCACGGTTCGGTGCATGAATTTACACGGAGAATACACGGTATAAAAATACATAAAACTCGTGTGCGGATTAATTAATGTCATGCGCAATTACTGTTAAGTATCGAGAGTTACGGGAGTTCTTTAGCGACACCTAACGCTAATCTGTAGCCTCGCCTTAGCTCTGAATGGCGCCTATGTTTTTTTTTGTCAGGTCGTCAGTCGAGTCCGTCAGTCATTAGCAGCACTAAGGTTAGACCCACAAGAGTTAGAGGATCCGCTGGTCTATTTAAGATCGCAAGTTTGAGAACTTCAGTTACAGTAACGTTAGTACAGGCGAAAGAGTGGTGGATAAGATGAAACTGTGTGTCAGCGTTGTTCAGCAGTTATTGGGTATGTGAGTGGAATAAATGCTACACATATTCGAAGCCATCACCCAGATGATGTAGGCTACAAATCACTGAAACGAGGGGAAAAAAACTTCCCCTGCGCTTCAGCAGCCTTTGGATACACATACAAATAGGGCCAAAACCTATGGCTTAAATTAAATGATTTCGTAATGACAGAAAGCTATGTAAATCGCGTGGTAATTACCTTTATGTTGGGGTAACTTGTAACTTCTCACATGAGGAGCTGGTAGTGTTAAGTGCATAGACAGTAAAATAAAGTGACAACGCTAACCAGGCTAATAAACAAACCATGCTACGGTGAGTTAACGTCAAAGGGCAAAGTCACGTGACTTCTAGTTGTAGTCTGTTTATGAAATGAAAGGAGCAATTTCGTTTCGGCAAAATAGTGTGATATTTTCACAGTTAGTAGGCTAGATTATTACTTTACACACAATGAAAAATATTGAGGCAAATTGTAGACCCTTCCATATACAACTAAACACAGATGTTGAAGGTCTTACTTAAGTGGATTTTAAAAAATCATTTTTCTATGTAATTTGCACTTTCAGAAATAAGAGATGCTGTAGATAGCTGATTGTCTTATTTTGTTTACAAGTTACAGATGGAGTCTGGGTACTTATTGTACTGTTTAGCCTACATCTTACACACTTCAGGCTGTTGCAGATAGCTCAGGGAAGAGACTGTATGACACTAGGTGGTACAGCCTGAGACATGCACAATAAAAAAAATGCTTTCTGCATTTTTGTTTTGCTTTTCCCTCCATTGTACCGAACTCGTACCGAACCGTGATGTCCGAACCGAGGTATGAACCGAACCGTGACTTCTGTGTACCGTTACACCCCTAGTTGCTAGCATCTGCACTCTTGACGGGGAGCATTCAATTTGGAGTCTTAGATTGCACAACACGTCCCGCCCCAGCAGGTTGACAGGCGTGTGTCCGCTATTAACACTGGTATCCTAATTTCCTTGTCTTCTATTTGAATTGAATAACTGGGGCTGTTATTGGAATAAGCTGCGTTTTTCCCGCGAAACCCACCGTCTTCCTAAATTTTCCTGAAGACCTGGGGAGGTGCTGGGCATCTTTTGGGTGAAGACAAGTGTACGTTGCTCCCATGTCCACTAAACATTCGGTTTTGCATCAGCTCCCCTCATCAGGGTGGGGAACTGACCCTCCCCTGGTTTGTCTGGGCCTTGTCAATTGTAGGCTCCCTCATAGGGGGAGACCTGGGCAGACTTAGTCTGCCCCTGCGGCGGGCCTCCCCTATAATGGGTCACCTGGTTGCCAGACTGGGCTTGGCCTTGTGACAGAGCTCCTCCATATTGAGGGGCATGACCACTCTGTCGTATCTGCCCTTGTGGTGGTGGTGCTGGTCCCCCTTGGTTGCCTTGTCTACCAGTTCTAGTCAGGCAGTCCCTGGAGATGTGTCCTACTCCTCCGCACACCCAGCACTGGAAGCTATCTGGTCCTTGATTTGTTGAGTAGGTTGTCGTTCTTTTCCATAGCCTCCTCTTCCTGGCCCAAATCTCCCTCAGTGGGGCCCACCTCGGCCTTTGTTCTGTGGGTACCATTGTTGTCTCTGTTGTTGTATAGGCCCATACATCACTGGTTGAAATGTCACTGGTGGCATTTGTTGTGGCTGTATCATCCCCTGTTGCTGTATCACTGATGCCATCGCAGGCTGCTGTACCATTGGTGTTGCCACAGGCTGCTGTACCATTTGTGTTGCTTGTTGCTGTGGGGCAAGAGCCTGGCCCCCTAGCACCGGGTCTGCGGCCTGCATCATTGGGGCTTGGGTAGCGGCCTTTTTTGCGCTTTTTGTCTCTTGGAACTGAATTTGAGTGAGTTTTCGCAAGACCTCCTTTTTCTTGTTGTTCCTTTTTATCTTCTCCTTGCCTGTGGAGTGTTACATAGTGTGCCACTGCTAGTCTGAACTCATCTTTAGTCATGCAACCCAAGCGCCAGTCATTTTCTAACTGTGCCTTTACTGGTCTCGGCAGGGTGTCCCTGTCTGAATTGTATTGTGGATGCATATGATGCCTCTGGTCGCTGTTCCATCCTGGCTGTCCAGTCTTGGGCTGCCCTCTCCACAAAGGCTGCTGGATTGTCATCATCTTTAAGCTTCTCTACGTAGACGGCCGTGGGGCTGTACTGGTTTGTGTAGGCCGCCCTCAAGGCCTTCCATATTCGGGGTCGATAGCTATCAAAGTCCTTTGCGTCCAGGCTGCTGTCTGCCATCAGATACCCTCATTTTTCCCTTTCTAACACCGTTTCCATCTCAGATTTTCACAGTGACAACTGAGCACATATTTTATGTCCCCTACTGCCAAGGTTCGTCCTTGTGTCTGGTTTTCTATCGTTGAAATCCATCTACCTCCTCCCTCGTGTAACACTGGGAGCCTTGCCAAGAGACCGCTCACGTCCGAGTGAGTCCACAGCTGGTAGTATGATTTTTTCTCTTTTATTATTATTGGTGCCATGACATGTGTTTCTTCTTCATCTGAATCTTCATGGGCCTCTTTTTGCATTCTCTCTCGTTCTTTCTCATCCATTCTTTTTCTTTTTCTCTTCTTTCTCTATCTTCTCCAGCTCTCTTTTGTTTTCTTTCAAACTCTTTTTTACTTCTCCTTCAATCTCATTTAGCCTTTTCTTCATTCCCCTCCGGATTTCCTCCTGGCCTTTCTCGACGCCTTTCTTTACTCTGCTTAACCCCAAGAGTCCTGTGGTGATCATACTGGGTGGGATCATTACTGAGAGCATCGTCATTCCTCTTCCACGGCATTCCTTCCTTCGGCCCTGGTGGGATCGCACTCCTTGTGCACCTTTGAAGTGCCCGTTGCACCCACCACCTATTGCCCCTTGGCCTAGTAGATTTAGTTCTGTTGTCTGTGTCTGGGCCTGCTCCGGCGTTCGTGGTTGCCTCTGGATTGATTCCACGGGGTAATAGGTTATGTCCTGATCTATTCCCAAATCCTATTCCTCATCGCTGGGCCCTTCGCTTTCGTTTGTGCTTTGATCCACCTCGGACTCTTCCACGCAGAGTTTCAGTAAGCACTCTTCTTCCCTGCTTTTGTTTCTCATCTTTTGGACACACTCATATATTTTCTCTAGAGTTTCATTAGTTCTCCCTTTCAGCTCTTCCAATTTAGTCCTTTCAGCTGCTAGGCTAATTAGCCTTTCCTCCTCTATTTCTTCCCTTCTTGTCCACCTCCAATGCTTCTCCTTCTCTTGTTCCAGAAGCTCTGCCTTCACCCTTTCTTCTTCATGCTTCTCCTCAAGGCTCATCTCCTCTATGACTCCTTCTAATTTCTCCCTCTGTTCTTACATGAGCTTCAAGAAGTTGACCTTGTATTTCTGGTGCTTTTCAGATTCCCACATGCTTACTCTTTCTTATATCCATTTCATAGCCTCTCCCAAGCTCTGGCTACCAGTTCTTCTTTTCCTTGCTCATTGCCTTCTGTCTTTGTCAGTTTATATATAAGTCGTTTTGCTTCAAGTGCTTTCCTCTCGCTCCAGCGCTCAAGTTGTATCTCAGCTTCTCTTTGAATGGCTGCAATGGCTTCCTCCATCATTCTCTGATGCTCCTGGATCATCCCTCTGTTTTGTTCGTGATCTCTTATTTTCTATCCCTGTGTTTTTATTCTGTTCCTGTCCTTTGGGAGTACTGGTGTGGGTTAACCCTTCTCCCCAATCATGCTGCAGCCTTTACAGAGCACACCTATGGTTTGTTGCCACCTCGTCTTCACTTTGAAGTGCTTCTTCCCACCTTTTGGCCACTTCTGTTTCGGTCCTCTGTATCCTTCCCGAACTCCTTTGATCTATCTCCGTTTCCCTCAATGCCCCTCCGGTCTCTTCACTTCTCGGGGCAAGCTCAGGGGCCCCAGGGCTGAAGAGGGGCGCTGTTGGTCTTGGTGATGCTCCTGATGGGGAGTCCTGTTGCCTCTCCATTATTTTCTTTATTTCTTCCCACACCTCCATGCGATCTCCTCCCATTGTGACTTCTCTCAACACTAGGGCCGCTTGGATTGCAGGGCCCGGTGATCCTCCTTTCTATTGGCCCATTTCCTTTGTATCTTCTTTCTGTTATGGTATCTCGGGACACAGTCTGTCCCTTTCTGCATATGGAGGTGGGCGTAGTTCCTCCATAGGCAGGGCCCTTGGATCTGGAGCCTTGTTCGGGGATGCTTGCCTTTGTTGACTTGTCTTCATTTTTCCCTCTTCTTGCTTTTTCTTTATGGTTGTTGTTAGGGGCGACACCCTATCCCGGTCACCCTTCTCCTTCCTTTTCTGCTCGGCTATTTTCATGAAAGCTTCCAAGGTCAATAGTTCTTCTTCTCTTTTCTTTTGTCTTGCGGGCCTCTTGTCATGATTTTTATGGTTCAGGACCTTCTCCTGCATTTGGGCTATTGTGCTTAAATCAAATGTTCCATTGTATGCCCAGGGGGTCTGGTGCGTCCGTGTCCTTTCTTCCCATTTTCTTGCTGACCTCCTTGATTCTATCTCTGGCAATCCTGTTCTCTTTCAAGACTTCCTCCAATGGTGTCATCTTCTCCCGTTGCCATTATTCACAGCCCTTCTCACTCCTGTGGGTTTAGTCTTTTGAATAGTTGTGGTCTTTCAAGTGAATGTTCTGAACCTCCTCGTGGATATATAACAGATCCTCTTCCGAGTCGTCGTCTTCCCGGTGCACCTGGCGTTGGTTTTGGTCTTCTATATTACTAGATTGTTCCCACTCCAGGTACCAACCCAGTTCCCAGTCTCGGAGGTGTGCCTCTTGTTCGTCGAAGCTAGTTATGATGCACACTGGCTGGTTATCTTCTGGTGTATATGGGCGTAGGTCACCGACTGTGTATAGTATGCGTCCCTCAAGTCTCCCCAAGTTTCACAGTGAGCTGGAAGCAGCACTCTTTGTCCTGGAACCGCTGCCCCCTATTTGTCTGTGGTGCTTACGCCCTCCTTTTGGGTGTTCGGTGATTTTAACCACCCACTCTTCCTCTGACTTTTCACTATTATGTGCGTCTCCAGCTATTGCTCGGGTTTGTGGCCACTCCTGATTCTCCTGCAAATGCGTGCCAGGGTCTATGTCACCAAGTGTATAAATTACTACTTCAACAAGGCCCCACCACTCTCTACAGTATGTTGGGAATTGCAACCTCTTGCCTTGGAATTCCACGTGTTGTCCAGTGTCAAAGTTTATATAATACCCCTCTTCTCTATGCTGGGTAATTTATGTTCCAGATCACTTCATGTCCTCCTTGTGCCATATATCCCTGTAGTTTGCTTGTTGCTTGTTAGATAAGTTGTTTGGCTTTTTTTTCTGATTCCGTGTGTTAATATGGGAAACGGTTATAGGCCACTGCTATCTTAATTACTATGTGGTTGTTCCCTTTCTCTTCCCTGTGTTATGAATAGTCCTAACCTATCTGCTTCCAATGTGATGTACCCTACTCTGACTGTTGTCTCAACCCTGTGTTAGTAGCTTGATCCTCTGTTCTCTGGTGATGTTAGTTATTTTTCTAATTTGCAATTAACAGAAACAATTTTGTTCTTACTTCTTATTTCACTTAATCCAAGTTTTAGCTGTTCTTGTGTGTGTGAGAATGCTGCTCTGGCCTACCTGTGTGTGTAAGACTTCTTATCTCTTGTCTCTTCTGAGCAGTCAGCCAGGTCTGGGCAGTGAGCCAAGATCTGGGCAGCAAGCCCAGATCTGGGCGTTGAGCCAAGGTCTTCTGCTGAGTCTGGCCCCCACCTGTGGGCTTAATGACTGTGGCAAATATTACTTCATACAATTATTTCTCTTTCTTTATTTTATTTACTTATTTCAGTTTTACACAAGTTATCAACTTCTAACAGGCTACTCTCTAGTTCTTCATTAATGTGGGTGCATTGCTCTATTGAGGTGTATACATAAACCTAACAGTGTTCTTACTATTTTCTTATTGATGTGAATATATTGCTCTACTAACGTGTATACATGAATCTTCTAACAGTGTTATAACTATATTTCTTTATTGTTGTGAGTATATTGTTCTACAAAAGTGTATACATTTTGCCATGTGCATCACAACCTTTTGATTTTGTTTTATATGTGACAACATTTATTATAGCAAGGCACACTGTAAGATTTTATAGTGATGTTTCTTCTAAGTTTTAACCTAGTGTGAGCCTTCCACGTTTCCTTACAGGGGGAGAATTTCTTACAAACCTATGTCTCCCAATCACTTCCCACTGTGAGCTCCGATTCGTCTTCCAAAACCTCTGTACTCTGCTCTGCCTCCTTACCTTCTTCTCTGCCTCCTTACCTTCTTCTCTGTCCTTCTCTGGGTGTAAGGAGGACTTAGAGGGGCTGTAGGGGAAAAGGCCTTCCTCATTACTCAGAGGCTCAGGCGTCTCTATTGAGAGGCATGTGAATACTTTTATCAAAGCATTTATGTCCAACGTATGTATCCTGTGCAAATCCTTGATCAGTATCCCAATTGCTATCTGTAATGATCCACCTTTATTCCGATCTCCTTCAACTGACCCTCTCTCTGTCCCTCGGTGATCTCCTCAATCACAAGTGTAGGTCTGTGTGCTCCCGGCACCTATTGTAGGCCCATGCTCACACTCAGTATTTTCACATAACAAATAAACATTTTAAAACTTTGTTCTGAGGGGTGCTATCTGTCTGATTATCACTGGCTCGGATTTTGTGCCCAAGTGATATTCAGCTCATGTTATTCTATTCTAAAATGTTTCTATATGTCTGCATATCGCTGGCTCATGTGTTTGTCCAGCGATATCAGCTCATTCCAGTCTATTCTAAAATGTTTCTATCTGTCTGCATATCACTGGCTAATATTTTGTCCAGTGATAGCAGCTCATTCCAGTCTATTCTAAAGTGTTTCTATCTGTCTGATATTTTCTGGCTCATCTGTTTGTCCAGCAATATCAGCTCATTTCAGTCTATTTCTAAAATGTTTCTATCTGTCTGCATATCACTGGCTAATATTTTGTCCAGTGATCGCAGCTCATTCCAGTCTATTCTAAAGTGTTTCTATCTGTCTGATATTTTCTGGCTCATCTGTTTGTCCAGCAATATCAGCTCATTTCAGTCTATTTCTAAAATGTTTCTATCTGTCTGCATATCACTGGCTAATATGTTTGTCCAGTGATAGCAGCTCATTCCAGTCTATTCTAAAGTGTATCTATCTGTCTGATATTTTCTGGCTCATCTGTTTGTCCAGCAATATCAGCTCATTTCAGTCTATTTTCTAAAATGTTTCTATCTGTCTGCATATCACTGGCTAATATTTTTGTCCAGTGATAGCAGCTCATTCCAGTCTATTCTAAAGTGTTTCTATCTGTCTAAAAATATCACTATTATATTGTACATTATATATTGTTCCTTTCCCCACTAGCCAACTTAACTACTGCCAGGTTAATTTACGGCCTAGTTGCCTCTTATCCTCCCTCTACTCTGCAGCGCAGAGGGAGTAGTATCACACACACAAAGCAGAAGGAAAAAACACTCACACACCACCAAAAAAAAAACCACTTACAGTTCAGCTGTGCTGCTTGCTCCCTTCAACTTTAAAAGGGATTCAGAATAACCCTATTCTGACTTCTCTACCATATAGAGGAATACCAAAACATTATAAACACAAAAAACCTTACAGATCAGTCGCACTGTCTGTTCCCTTTGACCTTCAAAGGTTTCAGAATAACCCTATTCTGACTTCTCTATCGCATAGAGGAATACCATATATCATAAATCACAAAAAATACCTTACAGATCAGTCGCACTGTCTGTTCCCTTTGACCTTCAAAGGTTTCAGAATAACCCTATTCTGACTTCTCTATCGCATAGAGGAATACCAAAACATTAAACACAAAAACCTTACAGATCAGTCGCACTGTCTGTTCCCTTTGACCTTCAAAGGTTTCAGAATAACCCTATTCTGACTTCTCTATCGCATAGAGGAATACCATCATAAATCACAAAAAATACCTTACAGATCAGTCGCACTGTCTGTTCCCTTTGACCTTCAAAGGTTTCAGAATAACCCTATTCTGACTTCTCTATCGCATAGAGGAATACCATATATCATAAATCACAAAAAATACCTTACAGATCAGTCGCACTGTCTGTTCCCTTTGACCTTCAAAGGTTTCAGAATAACCCTATTCTGACTTCTCTATCGCATAGAGGAATACCAAAACATTAAACACAAAAACCTTACAGATCAGTCGCACTGTCTGTTCCCTTTGACCTTCAAAGGTTTCAGAATAACCCTTTTCTGACTTCTCTATCGCATAGAGGAATACCATCATAAATCACAAAAAATACCTTACAGATCAGTCGCACTGTCTGTTCCCTTTGACCTTCAAAGGTTTCAGAATAACCCTATTCTGACTTCTCTATCGCATAGAGGAATACCATATATCATAAATCACAAAAAATACCTTACAGATCAGTCGCACTGTCTGTTCCCTTTGACCTTCAAAGGCTTCAGAATACTCTTATTATTCTGACTTCTCTATCGCATAAAGAAAAATACCATATCATCATAAAACGCATGCGCTTTTAACCTGTTGGTGCAGTAGGCATAAATGGGCAATTTCCGCCTATATTGGATGGTTTCATTTTAAACTTAAATATCTATGGCTCTACAAATTGCATAATAATAATAATGGATTAAAGTAAAGAGGACACCTGGGCCATCAACTTCAAACATATTCAGTATTTTATTAAGTTAATTCTGTGTTCAATTTTACAGCTGCAAAAGCAAAAAAAAATAAAAAAAAATACAAAAACGCCTACTGTTTTGTTTGTTTATTGTAGTGTGGAACTGGTTATGAGAGTCTTAGGAAATTAAAAACTGCACTTCATGATTCAACAACATCATGGTAGTAGGTGTGTAAATTTTGAACATCATAGGTAAAGGTTTACAGGTGTTACAGAGCAGATTTCATATGGTATGTTTAGGCGTTTCCAAGTGTCTCATAGCTTATCCAAAATCACCAAATACAAAACAACACATCAATCACTGAATATCAAGTGTGTCTAGTTTTTCCATGCATTATATCCTACAGCAAACCATCCTGACTTAATTTCTGGGTAATGTGAGGCATTTTCTTATGGGAATCTAAATGATGGTCCTAACCCACTCCAAAATATACCCAAAACCTATCCAAATGAATGTTTAGTTACTTCTAAATCATTTAGCAATGCAGTAATGTATTCTACTGTAAGCTCTTGTGATGTTGACACTTGCAGTGGATTTGCACTTGTTTGTGAGGTTTCCTCACATTTGTCCCTGTCTTCCGAATAACAAAAACAAAATGTTCACATCCGAGTTCTATTAGCCAGAACAATTACTAAGCTAGTAATGTGCTGTACAACTTCAGGAGATCCACCTGAACTCCATGCCATCTGTCTGCTAAGTCAGGTACAGAAGCAGCAGCTACGTGCGGTGTTGCACGCAGTTGTGGTGGTGCGGCTGCTCTGCATAGTGCTGGTGGTGTGCCTTGCCCATGTAGCTCGTGGAAGGCCTGCATCACCTGACAGGACAGAGCTGTGGGGTGCTGATCAACTGGAGGCCCTTCAGCTGAAGAAGGCAATGGGAGGGACACAGGGAAGGAAGGGTGAGCTGTATACAGAGGGTCCTCTGCAGCCACGTTGAGTGATGGGAGAGACTGGGATGAGACAGGGACAGGTGTGGTTCACTCTGAAATGAAAAAGTGGCAAAAGATAAACATACAGGAAACAATCCATAGGCTAACCTACATATTAGATGCATACATAGCATGTTTACACATAAGCATGCATTTGACTTGGCATTGATATTGTAGAACAAAACACAAGCTGGACTAAATTTCCCTGTCCTATTATGTCAGCATGAGGAATACATGTACTTTACTAATGATTGACAGTTATACACAGGTCATCTGCACGACAACATGCATATTATCATACAAGATATTAAATCGAAGATTACAAAATTAGTTAATGTAACATCATAAACTGCAAGGTCTTAGACTGTTGTGGAAGGCTGATTATTAGAATTAGCCAGGCTATAGGCGAGTTTCCCTGCAAATAATCAGTTCCATACAGGACCTACTTACTTTTTTGCTGCACGATCGCGACGCTAATTAGATTAATTAAAACATAGCAGCTGCAGCAAATACTCTCTCCACACAATACACCTTTGCTAAGTCCTTTATTATCATTTTGCTCATGTGCAGAGACAGTAACCTACACATTTTTACTACCACTACATTAGTCTATCCACCTCGAGGAGAAAAATATCCGTGCTGGTTTGAAACATTTTTGCATGAGCTAAGCCTGTTTTACGTCTTCAAATGGAGTAAACTGAACTCAAGAGACCAAAGGCTAACTTTGAATAGTTGTTCCAAATCAAATGTTTCATTTGTAATTATCACCTACTTTATCTCAATGAATATACCATCGAAATTCTAACAACAACAAAAGCCCATAGGCAGACGTTTGTTCTTTCAGTATGCTACCTGGCCTAGGCCATTTTCATTACATTAGCTAGCATTAGCTAACTGTAGTTCGCAAACAGCTAACTTTAGCCAATAGATATAGGCAATTCTACATATAGGCATTTCTTAAATATATCTGAATGCAAACTCATTCAAGCTCTAAATGCATGTTCATTTCAGTACGCAATCAAACTACAGATACTTACATGTTCAGGACCCAATTAGCCTTTCTTCAAATAGGATTCCATGGTGGCTGGAAGCTAGGCCATCAAGAAGACATGTTGCCATCTTCTCCCTCGCTAGAAAGCATGTTGAAAACCTGTTCCCTGTTAAATCTCTTCAATTCTGTTGGTTAAGTCTACCAATACTGCGAAAAGTATGCAGACCTGACTGGCACAGGCAGGGTTCGTCAAGAAGACTTGTGCGCATCTGCGCAAATGTAAACAACGCACGTGAGAGAACAATGGCGCAAGGGGGACAAGTCTGGTTACGCACTAACCAATCACACCTCAATGTCTTTCGAAGTCAGGCAATCGTCATACCATTTTGAAGCTGAAAGCCAGTACTATTGGATAAAACAGGTGTCAATCAGGTCAGGAACCATGGTTAGAAGAATCATGACATTAGATGGGCTGGTGTCAAATGCGGAAGTAGTTTAGCTACTTGCGCTAAACATGGAAACTGTTATAAAACAAGGAGTACAATGTGTTTGAGTGAATAAAAACCATATAGTATTGTAAAGGACATGTTAAGCTTTCGTAATATAGCCATGGTTTTGGAAAAAAACGTTTTTATATGACCCCTACGAGATCGGAAATATGTTGATTGCGTCATATGGAAAATTAATACACGTTTTTCACCATTATGTGAGTACGATAATAAACTACTCAAATGTGAATAGATAATCTACTGTCGTGGAAATTATCCACTTCCCGAAACCTCCAATCCAACTAGCACTCTGATGTCAAAGACCCGAAGGAGAATACCAAGACGAGAAATGCTGAAGACTGTTGATCCTTTATTCACCGTATTGCAGTGAGAATACAATCCAAACAGCGTCAGGACTGAACCGTCAGGCAATAGAGTGATGAGTTGCAGCTGCTACCCCGATGAGATCTGATCTGAATGTGCCTGAGCTCTCTCTTTTATGCTCTCAGGGGCCTGAGAGGCGTTCCTATCACCAGGAACGTCACCAGGCCCCTTTTAGCCAATCAGAACGTTTTGGGACTTGAGATATTGGTGGAAACTCCTTCCTATACAAACATTAAAAAATGTGTGTTGCTAGGCAGAATACATGTGATCAAGTTCTATGTGTAATCTGTTGCCAGGCAGGGTATGTTTTGATTTGGTTCTATGTGTCACTTCAACTTTGGTTTCACTTCCCCTCTCTGGAAGGTCCCTGCGTCTCCTCTTCTGCTAGCCCCTTCTATTTATGCCCTTCTGGTAAGCACCTTTCTCTCCCAGGCCCTGTTTTTACTTTCACTCTTAGCCTCTGACAGTTCAGTCTCATGACTTCCAGTAAATGTTTGCATAACAGTTGCACAAACAACTCCTTTATAGTAAATGGAATGTTTTCTAATAAACCAGCACACACACACATAAGTATCATTATTATGTCTAGATAAAATCACCACATATTCCCCCCTTTGAGGCTGAATTAGCCTCACTATGCAGCATAAGCAGTATTTAAACACAGGAGTGTGCCATAACCCCGTATATTGTCATGACACCTCAGGCTATATGCACAAGAGCAAGTTACAGGGGCATGGCGTCTACTGTTAAAAAACCTTATACTAAACATAAACCTTAAACCTTATGTCAGAATTAATAAGAATATGTGTCGGCATTACCGCCCTTATATGGGTAAGTACTGATATTAGTAAGCAGACCCTGAACACCCAGATCAAGTGACAGAAGGACCAATTACTCGCAAGAACGAGTTGTGAAATCTCCCCATTTATTGACTGAAACAAATGGCTGGGATCCGAAACGGATACGTCCCCAAAGTGACCTGAAACCTCATATATTTCAACCAGTCACCTTTTGCACACGAGGTTAAGTAAAACCCCATGCTTCATGGCACTCAATGCACTAGGTATGGTATCAGGCATTGGCGCGGCCTAATCCGTCACTCATCTATACCCTACGGGCGCAAGGTTATTCCGCAAACCTTATATATAAGAGTAAATGATAAATCAAGAGCCCTGGACGCCCAGAGCAGGTGACAGAACGACCAATTCCTTGTTATGAACATATGGCTAGGACCCGAGACGGATTTGTCCCCAAAGCGGCTAATGTGCTAGTCACTTTGAGCATAAAAGAATTTTCATGCAACGGCCATCGGTGCCAAATCGGAGTTACATAACAACTTCATGATCCCACTCGTCACTCACCCATCCTTCTCCCAGGTATATGGCTCCTTAAGTAAATTCTTATATAGAGTATGTAAATGGTGTATATATGGCCCTTGTCTGGCCTTTACGCACCACCCCCCTTTGTTACTCGCAACGTCATCCCCTTACTCCTCCGGATTCCTCCGGGCATTCACACTAGCGTGAGAACGGGTGAGCGCGCCGGCCGCAGGCGCGCCACACCGAGGGGACGGGCCGCCATGCTCTGCCTTAGGTTGCCCCTGCTGGCCATTGGGGTCGTACCCGTCCTCGAGCACTGACCGCGCCACACACCTGCCACACCACTAGGCGGGCCAGGCCCGACGTACGGTAAGTTGGGGTGAGGTGAGCGCTTCTAGTAGCAAGCTTTGGTTATACCTGGCCGGGTTTGGATGGCCTTGCAGTTGAGGGCTAAACCTCATATAAAATTGACTCAAGATTATTTAATGCGACTTATTCGTGTCAGGTCACAGCCCATAACCCTACTTTTTACTCTGTCACCTGGGCGTGCAAGCATGTGTCTTGTGAATTACCTGTCAGTGCTGTGTATGTGAGTGTGAGTCAGTGTGTGTGTGTAGAGATGGGTGACTCGCAGGACCCCACCTCTACTCGTACATGACCGGGAGAGGAAACTCCGGGGGAGGAAACTCCTGTTCCTGCTCCAGCATTCGGGCGAGGAAGTCGCTCTCCATTACATGACCCTCGTTGAACTCGTCTTCCATTATTCGTCCCACACTAGTTTGCACTAAAAGAATTCTCTCACTTTCATCCTCCTCGCCCCATGGTATCATTACATTCTGGACCACGAGCTGTCTAGCAACCACCTTTGAGCAAACCTTTCCACAACATTGAGTAATACAGCAAAACATTCCTACCACTAAGGCTGCTCCTAGCAATAACTTCCCCAGAAATGCTACAATCTTACCCCCCCATGACCCAAAGGTGTCCGTCAGCCACCGGGTTACAGGGGCAAAGATTCCTGAGATATCCGGGATTTCATCAAACGTCAGTCCCTTTCCAGAGTTCTCGTGGGCTTCCTTGTTTACAGCCTTGAGTCTTTTCATTGCGTTTGTGAAGTCGTCCATGTTCTCGCCTTCACCTGGGACGTACGTACAACACGAGTCTGTTCCAACGATCGCGCACACTCCACCTTCCTTTGCTAGTATCCAGTCCACTGCTATCCTGGTTTCCATTGCCATTTTCGTGGTGGCGTTCAACCTTCTGTCAAACGCGTTGAACGCGTCTATAGTGGCATTCATGAACCGCAGGGCGTTGTAGTGGATGTAGTTGATCCATTGAACATTCTTGGCGATGCCTACGGATGCTCCGTAGAAGGGGAGGGCGGCTTCAAATCCGGCGAGTACCTCGTCCCGTGCCTTGAACTGTCTCGGGACGTTGTGGGGTTGTCCGAATATGTCCATATACACTCCATCATCAGCGTCTCTTCGGCTTCTCCTCAGGTTCCCTTTAATCGGCGTTTGCTGGTTGGCCCCTGGGCTGGTTGAGTTCAATGTTGAGTTGCGTTCTGACCAGGGGACTACGTAGGTCTACTGTGCCAGGATGACCCTGGCACACTTTCCTCTCCAGTATTTTGGAAGGGTGTTTCGCAGTCCCCATCGTCTTCCACAGGCCCACCATAAGTCTGCCAGCGGAATATCCTGTTCGTACATCCAATTCACGCTCAGCATCGTGGTGTTTACTTCGACTCCAATCCTCTTCCCGTTGTCGCTATTCTCCACCAGGCGGAACGAGAGGCTGTTGGATTCGTGGACCCACTTTGCTGCACAGCGTCCTTCAAATGCTCCCACATCCTTCGCGCCCCCTCTGACTGTGTTTTCAGTGGGGTGTACTTCAAAGCATTCAAACTCTACGTCTTCTGGTATCTCATAAAGGTAGTGGGTTTTCTTTGCTACCCTGGCCCCCATGCCGGGGTAGTCTTTTCTACATCTTGCCCCATTTTCTTGGAGTTGGTGCGTTCCTTTTGTTTTCTCTGCATATAGGGGGCCTATACCAGTCCACCCTTTCCGTAGCTCCTCACTTCCCAATCGCACAAGACATCCGAAAGGAGAGAGTTTGTCTTCCTCGTATTGCCTTCCTGACTCTTGGTACACTGCATCCTCTTCTCCGGTTCCTGGTGCTGGTAGTATTGTCAGTTTCGGTTTTACTGCCGAGCACACATAACACCCTCCTTCTGGTTTCACTGTCTTTGCTGTGTATTTGGCCCATTGCATCCATGAATTATTCTCCCAGGCGCCCAGAGCGCCCGTGGATCTTTTCCTTCTGTTCTTGGTTTGAGTCCCATTAACCTGTTCCTTTTCCAGGACCTTGGGAAGCATGCTTGTACTATTTACATTCTTACTCTCATTTTTGCTTTGAGTCATTGCATTGTCCAGCACCGGGATGTATTCGTTACTCCCCGATGCTTCTGGTTCTGGTGTGTGTGTCTCATCTCGTGATCCTTCTATGTACAGAATATTGTCCGTGTCTAGGGCACTGTTGTTGAGCATCTCCTCTCCGTCTCCTCGCAGAGAGTCATTGGGGGTGGCAGTCTGCACCCCCTTCGTCGCTCTCGTCGTTCTCTGGGGAGCCCGGGAGGGGCCAGTCAAGGGCCTCTTCGAAGCCTCCAGTCCAATGGGTACCGGGGGAACTGCCCCAGTTGGTCCTCTGGAGAATTCGTCTTGTTTCCTGGCTGGTTCCTGGGCGGTCATCCCCGAAGTGGGGGCCGCCCGTGTCGTGCTCTGAGTCCGTCGGCCTCTCCACAGGCTCCGCAGGAAGTCGCGAGCCTTGCTGAGGAGGTGTCCGGGGGGGAGGCGTAAGGACAGCGGGTAGTCTGAGGGCGTCGAGGGCCTCGGCAACTTCTGTGGCAGGTGGCTGCGCTCCACTCTGGTCGTCCGCAGGGGCGTCGGCTGGGTATGGATAATCCCAGTCGGCGTAGAAGTCCCCAAAGTCGATGGTGTCGTTCCCTTGCTGGTGTGATGGTGGCGATGGCGGTGCTTCTTCTTCCGGCCTCGGCGCTTCTTCGGCGTCGCTTCCTGTGAGGTCGGGTGTGTCCGTGGCGTGAAAGCGGGCTGCAGGGTCGGCTGGTGGATCACCGGTCTGGGTACTTGGGATTCGGGAGCGGCTCCCATCTCAGGTGGATGTCGCCTTCTCCTCCTCGAGCCTGGCTCGGCCCCAGCATCGCCAGCACCTGTAGGCACAGATAGGGGAGGGAGAACAGCAGGCACCCTAGGTACATTGCGCCCAGGGCCATCAGCAGGAGCCGGCAGTATCCTCCGCCTCGTACTCCTACGCGTACTCGGTCCTCCCCTTTGTTCCCCACCACCATCATCCTCCCCGTCATCGTTCTCCGACTCCTCTGGACCTCTCGCTCCTTCTGGTGG
Organism: Alosa pseudoharengus; assembly: GCF_046254945.1. Lineage (NCBI taxonomy): Eukaryota > Metazoa > Chordata > Actinopteri > Clupeiformes > Clupeidae > Alosa > Alosa pseudoharengus. Next base: position 260,069 of record NW_027468664.1, on the reverse strand, counting down.
CACCGCCCTGTAACAAGAGTTAAGGTGATACCACAAATCTGATCCTTGCACTCTTACCGCCCGGGGGGGTGGCCTGGGTCACTCTGTAGGGCCCTTCTGCCCTGGGGTCGAGACACGATCTCTTAAACACCCTCAGGTACACCCAGTCTCCCACTCGGATCGGTCCTGGCTCAGTCCTCCGCTCCCGCGCTCTTTCTCTTCTCTTCTGCTCGTTGAAAACTGCCCTGTGAACTTGAGAAAGCTGTTTAATATAACTGCTCACTTCTTGTTCTAAAATTTCCAGCGGGGGCCTCTGATCCCCTCTGAACCGTGGCGTGGGCATCGCCCGCCTCGTCACCATTTCGTGCGGGGTCAGATGCGTGGTTCGATTTTTCTCACAACGCATTTTCATCAGCGCGATTGGTAGCGCGTCAACCCAATTTAGGTTTGGTAGATTTGGATCGTCGTGCGCGCTTCGGACGATCTTCGCTATTTTATTCTTCAGCGTTCCGTTCGCTCTTTCGACCATCCCCTGAGACTGCGGGTGGTAAACACAACCAAACCGAGTCTTGATGCACAGCGCCTGTGCAATCTTTTTCCACGTGTTGGCCGTAAACGCTCGGCCATTGTCGCTGCTGATTATTTCTGGGATCCCAAACCTGGGTATCACCTCCCTTGCTAGGAATCGAATCACCGTTTTCTCGTCCTGCCCTCGGCTTGGACAGGCTTCTACCCATCGTGAGTAGCGGCATATTATTACTAGTACGTGTTTGTACGTGTTCACCGTTCGACCCATGTCGATGTAGTCCATTACCAGGTGTTTGAACGGTCCCTCTGGGAGTGGCACGTGTCCCAGGGGCCGTGGTCCTATGCCTATTGTTACGTTGTTTCTGTAATTGTGTGTGGCACAAGTGTGGCAATTTCTTAACACGTAATTGATGCGATCTTGAAGGTATGGGGCCCAGAACCCTTTGTCAAGTATCTGCCACTTGACCTCCCCCCTTGCGCAATGATCCACATCATGCGCATCATGAATGAGGAGATCAAGGAGTCCACTTGGGGCCACCACCCTTCCGTCATGACTTCGCCACACCCCATTCCTGCCTTTCGACGCACCCCTCTCTTCCCATAACAATGTTTCGGCCTGCGGAGCTGCATTCTGTGCGTCTTTAATAGCGCTAAGCGTGAGTAAAGGATCCACAATCCTAAAGGTTCGTCCGTCAGGCAAGGTTCGGACCACTGGGGCTTGTATCACTGTGTCGGTTGCTGTGAAATAGCGATCAATTACGCTCGGTGAGTATCTAGCTTCACAAGGCTTGTCGCAGCACTCAGGGCAGCTGGCCCTCTGGCATAGCGCGCAACAGGCGGGATCTACCTGGTGCTCATGGTCGTCATCACACCATTGGGAGCACCACATACACGTATTGTAGGGGTAGGGGCATTTTGTAGGGCAAGGCATACTGTGCATCGCCCTGTTAAGCAGTATTTTGTGCGGCTCGTTATCCTGTGGGGATTTAGGGGCTGTATTCAACTTCCTAGCCTCTAACGCCGCTTCCTTTGCTGCCTCATCTGCCTGTGCATTCCCTAGGCTAACGTAGTCCTGTCCCTTACAGTGCGCTTTGCACTTGCATATTGCGAGTGTTTTTGGACGCATCATGGCTGCTAACAACAACTGAATCTGCTCTAGATGCTGAATTGGGCTTCCATCCGATTTTTTGAACCCTCTCTGTTTCCACTGGGCGCCATGCACATGGCAAACATTGTGGGCATAGGCGCTATCTGTGTGTACAGTTGCATCCTGCCCTTCTGCTAAAGAGCATGCTGCTGTCAGCGCCTTTAATTCAGCTAGTTGCGCTGAACATGGTTGTGTGCACGGTTCGCTCATAACTGTCACAAAGGTTTCTGGACCTTTCATCTGTACTACGCTAAACCCTGCATGCGTCTTGTTGTCATAGTTATGGCTAGAACCATCCACAAAGTAGGTGATTCCTTGTCCTAACGGCTCACTCTGCAGGTCTTCCCTCAGCTTGGAGAAGGCGATTGAGTCCGCCACACAGTCATGTGGCTCGCCCTCATAATCAAGCGGGATGAGATCCGCCGGGTTTCCTGCCGTGTCGCATGCCTTTATAGTGACATCTGGGCAGAGTGACAGATTGTAGTACCTCAACTGCCTCTGAGGCGTCACGCAGAACTTCCCTTGTTCCACTAACTGCGCTATTGCGTGGCTGGTGTGTATCACCACTGGCCATCCCATGGTAATGTTGGAAGCTTTGACGTATGCCGAATATACTGCTTCAAGACCCTGGAAGCATGGTGGGTAGCCTTGGGCCACCGCGTCCAGCTTTGAGCTGTTGTAGGCGATTGCCTGTTTGCCGCGTCCATGACACTGTGTCTGTGCCACGATGGCGGTCATGTACGCGTCTTTTCCTGCTTCCTTCCTGACCGACACGTACAGATAGAAGGGTCTTCCGTAATCCGGCAGTGCAAGTGCAGGTGCTTGCTGTAGTTCTCCTTTGATGCGTTCAAACGCTTCATTTCCATCCATTGTCCATGTGAGACGGTTCCTCAGGTGGCTGGTTCCAGCTTGCACGATCATGGCTCGTAGTGGGGCTATCTTTTGTTCATAGCATTCCACCCAGTCGCTGCTGAAACCTATGAGTCCAATGAACGACATCATTTGCTTCACTGTGTTTGGCTTCGGTGCCTTGGTAATTGCTTCAATGTGTTCTGGGGCGATGCCCTTGTGTCCATGCGAAATTCGGCGACCTAAGTAGATCACCTGGGGCTGTGCAAATTGTAGCTTCTTCCTTGATGCTTTGTACCCCCCTTCGGCCAGAACGGTCAGTACGTAGACTGTATCCTTCTCACACGTTTCCTGGTCCGGTGAGCATACCAAGACATCGTCAACATACTGCAGAATCGTGCTCCGGCACACGATGTGTTTTAAGTCCTCCTTGAGCGCCTGGTTGAAAATGTGTGGTGAGTGCTTGAACCCTTGTGGGAGCCTTGTGTACTGGAACGTCTTGCCTTGATATTTGAATGCAAAGAACTCCCTACTTGCGGGGGCCACTCGTATCGTAAAAAATGCTTGAACCAGATCAATGGCGGAGAACGTTGTTGCACTCGCCGGGATGTTGGTCATCAGTACGTTAGCATGTGGGACGTCCGCTGGATAGTCCTCAATGCGTTCATTAACAGGTCTGAGGTCCTGGACCATTCTCCATCGCACTCCGTCTGCCTTCAGCACAGGAAATATGGGTGTGTTGCACCTCGCACTTGGGACTTCCTCTAAGACTCCTGCTCCCAGGAGATCTTCAATTGTTCCTCTTATTCCTTCAGCTGCTTCTGCTGAAATGGGGTACTGTGGTTGGAAAGGCAGCGTCGCTCCTGGTTTCAGTCTGAACTCCACAGGGCTTGCTGACTTGACCAATCCTATGTCACCATCTCCTTGTGACCATACCACAGGCGGCACTTTTCTCAATATTCTCTCTGTTCGTTCGGTGCCTGTCTCTGTCGCTTCTTGTAGCATCATCATTTTCCAGGGGGTCGGTCCCGGCCTCCCTGTCCTTTTATCCGTCTCATTGTCTATGTAGTACTTCTTGTATTCCTCCCATTCTGGGTCAGATTTGTTGATGGGCACATGGTTCTCCTTATCCCAGCATCGATATCCTGCTCCTCCCAGTAGGCCATACATGCAGTATGGGTTGCCATAGGGGCATCCCTTAACGTATGGTATGTCATGAACCTCCTCCGAGGCCATTTGTCCGCCCTTATGGCCTTCCGGGGAGTGTATTGCTGGTTGTGCTGCCCTTTTTTTGGGGCACCATGACAGCTGTCGCATGTATGTGCTCCATTCCGCATCCTCTTTGCTGAATGGCACATGTCTCGTTTTGTCCCAGCAGCGGCGCCCCGCTCCTGGGAATAGGCGGTAGAGACAGAACTGATTCCCATATGGACACCCTTTAGCATAGGGTATCTCCTCTTTCTCCTGCGGTTCTGTGTCCATGATCTCGATCACTTGTGGGACTCCCCACACGGTCACTGGTCTGTCCAACTTTATCCTGAACATTGGTTCTCCTTCACAGCTTATGGCCGTTTGTAGTCGGTCATTCCCTGTATCTTTCCATTTGATGCACTTGGCCTCGAGCATTACTAGGCCCATTTCTCTTGCTCTGTGACCTCTGGCCACTCTCAGGGTGATGTGTGGCATTGTTCCGGGCATGTTGAAGATTACGCCTAGATCCCATCCTTCCACAAATTTCACCTCAGCGGCTACTCCTTCTTTGGCCACCACTAGTGCGCGTATGTCAAGTGGGATGCGTCCCCACTTACCCACTTCCCTATTCCATTTTTCTTCTCTCTCTTTGTTTGGCGTTTGGTCGAATTTTATCGTGCAGTGAAAAGGGCATCTTGGCGTCCTCAACTGAGCATGAAGGCTGTTTATTTGAAAGGCATGCTCGTTGTAGACCACTCGCTCTATGTTTGGTTCCAATCGTCCAATCCAGTAGACCTGGTGAGTCTCAGTTTGAGATGGGGCACTTATTCTTAGGGCCATTTGTGTTGCCAGTCCTGTTATCTGTACTCCCGTTGGGGAACACTCAATTTGGAGTCTTAGGTTGCACAGCGCATCTCGTCCCAATAGGTTGACGGGCGTGTGTTCTGCTATTAAGACTGGTATCCTGATTTCCTTGTCTTCTATTTGGATTGATACTGGGGCTGTCATTGGAATTAGCTGCGTTTTTCCCGAAAAACCCACTGTCTTCATAAACTTTCCTGAAGACCTGGGGAGGTGTTGGGCATCTTTTGGGTGAAGACAAGTATACGTTGCCCCTGTATCCACTAAACATTCTACCTCCATGCCCTCGATTAGAACCTGCAGCATTGGTTCTGCGTCAGCTCCCCTTGTCAGGGCGGGGAACTGACCCTCCCCTGGGTTTTCTGGGCCTCGTCAATTCCAGCTTCCCCCGTAAGGGGAGACTGGGCCAGAGGGTGCCTGCATTTGCTGTGGAGCTCTCCCTTGTTGGGGAGCATAATTTCCCCCTTGCATTTGTCCTTGGTTTGCCTGTCCTCCCTGGTTGTTCTGGCCTCTGGCTTTTGTTGGGCAATTCCTGGAGATGTGGCCTATTCCTCCGCATATCCAACATTCAATGTTGTTCCCTTGGTTTTGCTGGCCTTGGTGTTGTCTTTTGGCTGGTACCATTGTTGTCCCTGTTGCTGTTGTTGTGGGGGTCCATATGGCGCTTGCTGCCATGTCTGCATCATGGGCTGCACAGGCTGTGGTTGCATCATTACTGGCTGTTGCATCATGGGTTGTTGTACCACTGGTTGTTGTGCCACTGGTTGTTGTGGCTGTGGGACGGGGGCTGTAGTGGGCATCACTGGAGCTTGGGTGGCTGCCTTCTTTGCCCCCTTTGCTTCCTGGAGCTGCACATGGGTCAGCTTCCTTATGGTCTCCTTTTCTTGTTGCTCCTCCCTGTCTTTCCCCTGTCTGTACAGAGTTACATGGTGCACTACTGCCAGCCTGAATTCCTCTTTGGGCATGGCTGCCACGCGCCAGTCATTTTCCAACTGTGTTCTTACTTCCTTTGGCAGAGCGTCCATGACCGCTCTCCTGAATTGCATGGTGAGGGGTCCTGAGTCTTCTGGCCTTTGTTCCATCCTTATCGTCCATTCCTGTGCTGCCTTTTCCACGAAGGCTGCGGGATTATCACTATCTTTGAGCTTCTCTATCCAAACGGCTGAGGGGCTGTACTGGTTGGGGTATGCTGCCCTCAAGGCTTTCCATACATCATTTCGGACACTGTCGAAACACAGGGCATCCCTGTTGGCATTCATCAACCGCCCTAGGTTCTCTCTCTCCAGTACAGCCTCTGTGTCCGCCTTTCCCAATATCAGGCGAGTAGATACTTTATGTCTCCCACGGCCAGATTTCGGCCTTGAGTTTCTGATTCTAGCCGACTTATCCATCGGCCCGCACCCTCATGCAGGACAGGGAGTCGTGAAATGAGGCCATTCACATCTGAGTGGGTCCACGGCTGGTAGTGGGCCGTTTGATTTTTTGTTATCAATGGTGCCATCACCACTGTTTCTTCTTCATCCGATTCTTCTGGGATGGCTTCCCTCCTTTCCTTTTCTCTTCTGGTTCTTTCTCTCTCCTTTTTTCCCTCCTTTTCCAATTTTTCCAGCTCCTTTTTGTTTTCTTTCAGGCCTTTTTTCACTCCCCCTTCAATTTCGTTGAGTCCCTTCCGTACCCCTTTTCTGATCTCGTCCAGGCCTTTCTCCACTCCTTTTTTCATCCTGCTGATTCCGAACAGTCCTGTGGCGAGTACACTTGGCGGGATCATCATTGGGAGCATTCCGGCCTTCCCTCTGCATGCCTCTACTTGTCGCTGGTGGGTCTTCACACCCTTTTCTCCTCTAAATGTTCTTCCGCAGCCGAGACACACTGCGGGGTCCGCTTCTTTCGGGACCTGTGGCAGTTCTCTCTGAACTTGCTCTGCAAGGAACTGTTCCATGATACCCAATCCTTCGTCTTCATCTTCCGCCGACTCATAGTCTTCTCCTGAGCCGACCTGGCTGTCTGCTCCGTCCATGTCTTCCTCTTCGTCTTCCGCTATCGTACTTGGACTGCAGGATAATTTGAAGGTTAGTCGGCGGGCCCCCTTTTTGTCGGAGGACTCTCGTCTGGGTTCTTGATAGCTTTCCCTTTTCTTACTCTCCTGTTTTCTTTTCAGTTCCTCATCCTTCTTCCTTTCTTCCTCTCTGAGCTTTCCTTCCCTTTCTTCTTGCGCTACCATGGTCTTCATTCTTTTCAGGACTTCTGTCATTTCTCTATTTAGGCTCTCGCAGCATTCCCTGCAGGCCTTTTTATACTTGGCATGCTCTGGCGTGCTCCCTGGGCCTGCTCCTCCGTCTCCCCACCTTTCCACCTCTATTATTTCCTCCATAATCTCCTCGGCCAGCTTTCCTTCTTTCGATCCGATTCTTTTAGCGGCTTTCAACTCCTTCAGACCCTCTTCCATTCTCATCATTTTTCTCTCATACCGTTCTTCACTCCCTTGTTCCTCTCTTCTTTTTCTTCGGTGTCTGTCTTCTGCTTGCCTAACGGCCTCTTCCACTTCCTTCCAGCATGCCTGGATGTATTCCTTGAGCCTCCGCCATAGCTCCTTGCACCCCTCCATCACGGGTTCCTTGTCCACCTGCGACCTCACCCAGGCCAGGGTTTCCAGGGCCTCTCCATCTTGGGCCTCTTTCTCCTCCTCCCCTGTGGCCTTCATCCATTTTTTCATGACTGCCTCCAGGTGGTCCCACAGCTCTTCAAACCACTGTTTCTGTCTTTCTTCTCTCCCCCCAGGGGCCTGCTCCCTCCTTTGGTCTGGGAGGCGTGGGGGTTCGCTCCTTTCAGCTTCCTGGTCACCCGCACCCGTCTTCTGGCTCTCCCAATAGGGCTTTTGGGGGCTGGTTACTGGAGGTCCATTTGTCTCCCAATGTCCTTTTGTGCTCGCTTGGAAGTCGCTTACCACCTGCTCTTCCGTAGCCTCTTCTTCTCCAATCCATTCCTTCCTTCCATCCGGCCCTGTGTTTTCCAGGAGGTATGCTGGGATTGTCGTCCCGGTTGGGGACGATGGTGGAGATGGTTGTGCAGACGCCGGTTGAGGTGTCGATAGTCTTGGCTGGGGGTTAGCCTGTTCCCATCTAATCCTCTTTATTTCTTTCAAAACCTCCGCGCAGGACCCTTCCAGGGTGATTCCTTTCACCACTAGCGGGGCCTGCACTGCCAGGTGCACCGTTGGGGCCTGTGGTCCATACACTGGTGCTTGTATCGCCAGGGCCCGCGGGTTTCTTTCCTCCAAGCGTCGGAATATCTCCCGCGCGTTATCTTCCTCTCGTGGCACATCCGGGTATAGTTTGTCCTTTTCCCTGTATGGGGGAGGACGTAGCTCCTCCACGGGTGGAGCTCCTGGCTCTGATGTTTGGATCAGAGTGTCCAGCTCTCTTCTTGCGTGCTGTAATTGGGGGCACTTTTCTGTGATGGGCGTTGTGGGCGGAGTGTCGGGCGGTGTGTCACTCTGGTCAGCCCTCTGCCTCCTCTTCCTTTCCGATATTTTTGCGAAGGCCTCCAGAGTGTTCAACTCCTTCTCTCTCTTTTCCTGCCTCCGTGTGCTCTTGTCATAGCCTTTGTAGTTCATAATTTTCTCCCTCATTTGCGCAATTATTGTCGGGTTGAGTGACCCTTCTTTTGGCCATGCTGTGTGGTCCCCTTTGTATCTCAGGAACCATTTATGGTTGATGTTCTTTACGTCTTTCTCAGCAATGGCATTCTCCTTTACTACTTCCTCCAGGGGTGTCATTACTCTAGTCGCCATTTTCTTTTTAGATGTCAGCGTCTTTGGTGAAATGGTAGACCTTATTGCCCCACATAGACTTGAAGTAGTCTTCTTCAAACTCCCTGTCTTCTTCTTCCCTACGACTGCGCTTGAGGGAGTCCCCTCTGTCTTGCCTCTCTCTTTCCCTCTGGCACCTGTTCTGGTCCTTCTCTTCCCAGTCCAGTCGGAGGTCGCTTATTGTATATAGTATGGTGTCCCTTACCTCTCCCCAATCTTCAAGGACCGTATTTAGTTCAGCTCTTCCTCCCTCGAGTACCTCCCCTCTATTGTTTATGGCGCTCACGCTCCACCCCCTGTTCCCGCTGAAAGTAATTGTGGTGAATAATTACTTAATGTTGATCTTAGACTGGCGAACTTCAGGAAAAACTCAGGAATCAGGTTTATTCTGTTACAAGCAGAGAGAGTACAAAAAAAGGTCTATGTAGGCCTAGCCCAGGCCAGGCCTAGGTTGGCCTGAAGCCAACTACTCTCTTCCGCTCTACATCCTTAGTCCAAGTCTAGAAAATCTGATCTGACAAACATTGCAGTTTAGTTACTTTTAAATGGTTTAAACAAAGAACAAAGTGGCGCCAAGAACAAGCCCACTTGATTGGTTCTACAGTTGGTATCAGACACACCTACTCACACCCACTTCACACCTATGAATTCTTGTCAGAATAGCATGAGGAGAGATATCTTATACATCAGAAATATCACTTATAGAATGTTCCAAACATTCTCACAATCACATCATTACAATCCTTGTAATGAGACTATCAAAATGATACCAGACATGAATACATTTACATTTCATGATACATGGATACATTATATCAAGGAAGCATCCTTTGTCTTGTGTAAGTGATAGGCCTTAAACCAGCACATTAGCATTCCATTGGGGGAGGGGATAGTGTCTTTGTTTAAAACCAAGATGGGTTACATGGCTAACTAAAAGTAGTCTTGAAGTTAAATTATTATCCATTTTAACCATACATTTTATTGCTATCAATTCCCCCTTTTTAAGTCTGAATGACTTGAAGTTTAAAATAAGATTCCATAACATGAGCCTTCTTGAACAATTTTACAAATTTTTTTTTTGTTGTTTTTTTTTTATAAAGTCCATAATCAGTCCATAATCAATGTAAGTGTGTGCGTGAGCAAGGAAAGCAGCGTTCAGCATACATCCCTTCTTGCGTTTCTCTTCCGTTGAAGAAGGGTCCTCTTATGAAACTTGAATGTGTCTGCATTGTTTCAGTGTAAGTGTATGCGAGTGCAAAGGGTGTGCATGCAGGCCGCGTTCGGCGTGCACCCTTGTGTCAGTCCAAACAGTCCATGAACAATGGGCCATGAGTGTCTTTGATGATGCGGAGTGCGAGGCTGCTTTCGGCACCCCCTTTCGTTGCTTTCAGTCAGTCCAGTTTTGTTGCTTCCAGAGTCATGGCAGTTGCTTCTGCCACTGGTTCCGTTGGACCTGTGGTTCCTGAGCCCCGACCGCTGCTGCTGGCTGTACCTGAGCCCAGGGCAGAGTTGTCTGGTCCATCAATCTCGTCCAGTGGCATGGCCTGGTCTCCACGACTGCTGCTCTGGCGTGGTAGCTGAGCCTGGTTGGTGGAGCCATTCGCCATCTTGAAAGGATCTTCTGATATGTTTGCTTAGTGGTAGTCGAAGACAAAGGCATGTCACACCTCCCTTTGTCCCTTCTGGCATGAAAGAGATTCTGGAGAGTGGATTCACAACAACTTTGAGAGACATTAGCATGAGTGTAAACAGAGTCAAACAGTGTCTCGTGAATGCAGATTCACAAGTCAACAACAGTATGCTAATGTATTCAGTTTCTCAATTGGAGACAGTCACACCTACAGCATGGGTCTTCTAACATAGCAGGGCTATTTATCTCCAAACAGAGACTACACATTTGCATCTATTGGCAAAAGGCCAATATAAAGAAAATAAATAAACTTTGGTTAAGTTTAGATGTTTAAAAGAAAAATAATCCACAGACTCACGTGGGTAGGGTACCCCTACATGTCTTTTAAAGAGATTTTGCATTAGAAGTGAGGGTCAGTAAAACAAAACAGTAGGCATTTAAAAAATGACAATTTGAGCAATAAAACCAATAAACTTAGATGGTATTTCAAGTCAATACCATCTATCTCCCCCTTTTTATAGTTTCTTAACTATAACAAAAAAATACAAACTAAAAACAAATAAAAGGTAATTTCAAACAGAAAGAAACTCAAGTTGTGGGTATGAATCCATTCAATTGAACATTTGCCCACATCAAACAAGGCGTAAACATGTAGCAAACATTTCCCATTGGCATACAAGCAAAAATAAAAAAAAATATGTCTTAACATGTTAAACCCAAAAGATGTCCCTCAAATGAAAGAAAGAAAATGGTTGAAATCAACAATGGTTTCCCATTATCACTCCTCTTAGGTTCATATCTCCCCAGTGAAGTTCCTTTTGTGTCCATGGGGGAGAAGCTGGGGGGTTGGTTATAGAATACAGTGCTGCTAGAACAAAGGCAGTGAGATAAGATAGCAAAAGGTGTGAAAACTTTTGACCCAAGAAAACAAAGAAGGACTTGAAACAAAAAATGGAAACAAACACATATAACGAAATAAACAAATTTCACACACACAGGGCCGGCCCACACGCGCATTCATTCATACTGGACACACAGACACACACAGCTCCATGGAGCTGGAGGACAACTTTAAACGGGCTGCAGGAAGAATTTCCTGCTTAAAAGAACAAAAGAAGTTTAGTCAAGCCTTTTCAGTTAGCTCATATTAGCTCACAAAGACATCTAGACGCCCCTAGCGGCAGCTAGTTAGCTCAGGCGTACTTAAAAGAGGCCTAACCATGCTCTCTTGAGGTTATGCTGTTTGAGCTTATGCTGTTTGCACACTTGAAAAAGATTACGACAAAAATCCTGGATTCATCATCTGAGTGTAGATGTAGCCTAAAACAAAACACCACATCTACTCAAAAACAAAACAAGACTAGTGTTAGCTTGGATTCTAGCCGCTCATACGCTCTTGGTGATAAAAACAAAAAGGGCAGCACCAAGTTCTGTCTAATATTCTGTTTTGGTAGTGAAGGAATAAAAATGTTCTGTAAACACAAAGGGGCATAAGCTACGTAGCTTGTTAGGACATGATGTCCCTAAAACCCGCGAAAAATAGATTGCACACGAACCACCGTGTTTAATACTGAGCTGCCTAGCACACTCGCTAATCTATTTACTCCTTATATCCAATAAAGAGGCACCATTGGACTTCAATCCAACACATATATAGACGCTTTACAAAATATGGATTAATTCGTCTTGTGCGACGTTTTGCCAAAATCGGGGAAGCACAAATTTATGTCCACTATTAAATTACGGTTTTGCCAAAATATTGCCAAAATCGGGGAAGCACAATTGTGTGTCCACTATTAAGTTACGGTTTTGCCAAAATGTCTACTCACTCAGAATGCCTTTTCCGATATCTTACCGCCCATTCCAAACTGTGGTTAGTAGGAACCGCCCGGATTTACAGATACACCTTCATTCAGCACCAAAGCAGAAAAGCAGATAAAAAGCGTCCTTAACTTGGGAGCTGTCACCAGAGCGATGAGGAAAAAAAAAAAAAAAAAAAACTGCGGCATCTTAGAATCAGCGACAAAAGTAAATTATCTCTGCGGTTGGAACCTCCATGAAAGTAATTGTAGGTGAATAATTACTTTAAATTAATCTTAGACTGGCGAACTTCAGGAAAAACTCAGGAATCAGGTTTATTCTGTTACAAGCAGAGAGAGTACAAAAAAGGTCTATGTAGGCCTAGCCCAGGCCATGGCACAAGGCCATGGCCTCTGTAGGATCACCCTCTCTCTCTCAGTTCTCCATGCTCTAATCTTGAAAATCTGATCTGACAAACATTGCAGTTTAGTTACTTTTAAATGGTTTAAACAAAGAACAAAGTGGCGCCAAGAACAAGCCCACTTGATTGGTTCTACAGTTGGTATCAGACACACCTACTCACACCCACTTCACACCTATGAATTCTTGTCAGAATAGCATGAGGAGAGATATCTTATACATCAGAAATATCACTTATAGAATGTTCCAAACATTCTCACAATCACATCATTACAATCCTTGTAATGAGACTATCAAAATGATACCAGACATGAATACATTTACATTTCATGATACATGGATACATTATATCAAGGAAGCATCCTTTGTCTTGTGTAAGTGATAGGCCTTAAACCAGCACATTAGCATTCCATTGGGGGAGGGGATAGTGTCTTTGTTTAAAACCAAGATGGGTTACATGGCTAACTAAAAGTAGTCTTGAAGTTAAATTATTATCCATTTTAACCATACATTTTATTGCTATCACCGCTTTCGGCGACCCTTATTGTCCACGTCTCTTTTATTTCCGAGCCGCCAAATGTGGCTCCTTCCTCGCTCCCGGCTGCTTGGGGCTGTGCTCCCTCCGGTTCTTCCTGCGGCAGGGTAAAAGGGGTCAGCTCATACACCAGGGGAAGTGTTGCCTTCTCGTCTATTTCGTCCCGGTATCTGCACCTGAAAGGGAATCTGCACCCAAAGGGGAACCGCCCTACGTACCCCACTTGTTCTTGATCCTCTCGGTCTCGGATGCTTATTTTCCAGTCGTGTTCGCCGTACTCAGTGATATCTATGGTCCAGATTACGTTTTGTTGCTGATGTTCCATATACTCTCAAAGTCTTTCCTGGACCTAGCTACTGAGTTTCTGAGCTTTGCTAATCTGATGTATCGCTATCGTCACTCCTTGTGTCCATAGGCGTTCCTAATTCTAATGGGTAAGCTTTCCCTATCAGATGTTCTACTTTCTCTAGTAGCTCTGTGTAACTATGGCACCGATATGCACCGCTCACAAGGCCCTCTCGGTTTCTTGTGAATATGCACCACTTATTGTCCCGCTGTTGAATGAAAGTGATATGCCACTTACTTTCTAAGTTCATTCGCTATTTGTGGGCGTTACTCTGCCTATTCTCTCTAAATTCTTACTTTTATCTATTATTATAACTATCCTCTTTATTTTACCAACGTTGTTTTATCCGCGGGGACTTTGAGTCCTTACCTTTCTTTTCAATAATATTTCTTCACTCAAAATTACCTTTTAACCTTTTATTTTGTTTTTCACAAAGTACATTTATTGGCTTTATTTCCTCTTTTATTTATTGAAGCAAGTACAAAACCTTTCACTTTTAAGCAAAATCAGCAGATTTTTGTTAAGCAGTTATTATGGAATTTTATTCAGCTAAGCAGCCGTTATAGAGGTCTTGCAGCAGTACCTCCCCCTTCTTACTCTTCCCTAGTTATTTGTCCTTCTCCTCCTTGTAGCTGGAGAATCTCTCTCAAACTTGCGCTTTCTGCCCTCAGGTGGGGCAAAGAGCTGGTCAACCACTGGCCTTGTGTTTACCCCCACAAACTTTCCTACCTGCTCTATCACTGTCTGCAGGGCCAATGGCGCTACGCGGGTGCCTAGCCTGGAGTGGGTTCCTCCGTATTTGTCAAACTGATCAATGTGAACTGAATACTTGTCCCTGCTATTTCCTTCCTTGTTCCAGAATACTGACACTGACAAAGACCCTCTCATAAAACTGGCCAGTCTACCTCTGTCTCGGCCAACTATCTCCCTCACCTCCCGCTCTATATCCTGCACTGACTGGGGCTCAGCCGGGCCGTGAACCTCTCCCTGCTCTCTCTCTTGCTCTGGCTCCTGCTCAGGCTGAGACACAGTGGGGCTTTGGCTTGGGCTATACTGGGGATTGGTTGGGCTGTAGCTTACAGAGGGTGGTGGGTTATACCGGGGAGTGGCTGGGCTATTGACTATACAGAATGGGCTGTGGATCAACTGGTGGGATACGGTGTTACCTGGATAGGGAGTTGGAGCTCTCACTGGACCCCCCTGATCTGACTCCTGGCGCCCCTCTTCTTCTGACCCTAAGCTGCTGTAGCCTGTCTCTGGTGGGGCACTGGCCTCCCCCTGTCCAATGTCTACCTCTATCTCTCCCACACTACTGTTTGGGGTGAACTCCTCTGAGGAGTCTGTGTCGGGCTCTCCCTCACCTGAATCGTCGGAAACTTCAAGGCGGTAAAGGATTTCTCCTAGGGTCTCTGGCCTATGGTCTCTCACAATCCTAAGCTTGGGCACCGTTGCTCTAGCACGGGGCTCGGGGGGGGCATCTGCAAAAACCTCCAACAGCTGTAACAATCTTCTTATGTTCAGACTATGGTTGTTGTGCAACCTTCTTATGAAAATGCCCGCAGCGGCTTCGATTATGTGAGTCTGACGTCCGTCTGTCAGTGTGACGATCCTCCTTCCCTCGCCGAGCTCCTCTACCTCAAATGTGTATGTGTACTTGTCTTGCATCTATTGTGGGCCCATGCCCAGGCAACAAAACAAAACACAACGGCGCACACTCAGCTTTTACAGAAACAACAACCAATTATGATAAAATATATTTTGTTCATCACCCTTTTGTTCAGGACAGTTTTTTACACATTTTAACTCACAGCTAATATTGCAGTTTACCTATTAACCCGTTCTTTTCTCTGAAACACACATATATTTTTAGGGCAGCCCGTGCTCCCTTTACACAAAACACTATTTTAGTTTTCTCCTTGAAAACTAGATTTCCTCCTTGGAAATTAAAACACTATTTTAGTTTTCTCCTTGAAAACTAGATTTCCTCCTTGGAAATAATCACATGGCCATTTAACTCAGTTTTCTCCTTGAAAACTACTTTTAACCGGTTTTCACAATTACAAAACGCTTTTTAAGATCAACAGTACAACCCAATCTCTGTCTTGTGTCTCCACTATTCTTTTGAGGATTCAGGTAAACACCCCTTCCCGGCCTACCCACCGACTCCCACAGTACAGCTCTCCTAATAATAAGCAAAACGCTTACCTTGTTTTGGGCCCTGAGAGCTGCACTGGAGAAGTCTGCTTCACCCGGGACGGAACTGTTTCCCCTGTTGAATCCTTTCAAATCTCGGTAGGAACCTCCAGATCTGTCGTGGAAATTATCCACTTCCCGAAACCTCCAATCCAACTAGCACTCTGATGTCAAAGACCCGAAGGAGAATACCAAGACGAGAAATGCTGAAGACTGTTGATCCTTTATTCACCGTATTGCAGTGAGAATACAATCCAAACAGCGTCAGGACTGAACCGTCAGGCAATAGAGTGATGAGTTGCAGCTGCTACCCCGATGAGATCTGATCTGAATGTGCCTGAGCTCTCTCTTTTATGCTCTCAGGGGCCTGAGAGGCGTTCCTATCACCAGGAACGTCACCAGGCCCCTTTTAGCCAATCAGAACGTTTTGGGACTTGAGATATTGGTGGAAACTCCTTCCTATACAAACATTAAAAAATGTGTGTTGCTAGGCAGAATACATGTGATCAAGTTCTATGTGTAATCTGTTGCCAGGCAGGGTATGTTTTGATTTGGTTCTATGTGTCACTTCAACTTTGGTTTCACTTCCCCTCTCTGGAAGGTCCCTGCATCTCCTCTTCTGCTAGCCCCTTCTATTTATGCCCTTCTGGTAAGCACCTTTCTCTCCCAGGCCCTGTTTTTACTTTCACTCTTAGCCTCTGACAGTTCAGTCTCATGACTTCCAGTAAATGTTTGCATAACAGTTGCACAAACAACACCTTTATAGTAAATGGAATGTTTTCTAATAAACCAGCACACACACACATAAGTATCATTATTATGTCTAGATAAAATCACCACACTACCCAGTCTTGTGATTTCATCTTTTAGATATGAAATGATTTTATATGGCAAAAAAAAACTTTTTTGACAACTGTAACATGACTAAATGAACGATTAGTTTGGGAGACGTTACCGTCAGGTTACAATTCATTGATTATGAGCAGTTTTTCTTTTAACTGTTTTCTAGTGAACTGTAGGACCTATGCATCTGAAATTGTGTGTGTTTGTATGAATATTAGTTCTTATTGTATTGCCACATTGTTTATGAAAATATATTATTTAGTTTTGTTGTTAGTTTGTTGTAACTTTGATGTTATCAGTTCGGGATCGGCGGCGCGACCACTAGGGGCGCTAGCGAATGAACAGGTTAAAGACCAACAGTGTAACTCAATCTCCCTCCTATGTCTCCACTATTGTTTTGAGGATTCAGTAAACAATTCAGTCCCAGGCTACCCACAAGTCACAACAGCCTGGCTCCCCCTAATGTAAGCAAAATTGCCTACCTGTGGGCCCTTTGGGGAAACGGCTGCCATGACCTGCTTCACCCGGGGCAGAACTGCTTTCCTGATGAATCCTGTGTCAAATCTCGGTTGGAACCTCCAGATCTGATGTGGAAAAACTAGTCCACTTTCGAATCCACTAGCAATTTATCACTTGACTATTACTAATTAGCACTCTGGGACAAGGCGTCCGAAGGAGACAGAATAGACAGGAGATCTCTGAAGACTGCTGAATCTTTATTCACCGTATTGCAGTGATAATCCAGTCTAAACAATGTTCAGAACAGGTGTCAAGCAATAGGGTGAGGTGAGATGTCATCAGATGGCGGCCCCCGATGAGATCTACCATCAAAATGGCTGCGGCCTATCTTTTATACTCCTTAACCTTGAAGTTGGGCCTTCTCGCCCCCTCGAAAGATACCTGTTGGCCTATCAGCATCCACCAAGGTTACGGATATTGGTGGGACCCCTTGTCATATCATGCATAAAAATGATATGCAAAACTGTCTGATTCTGTTTTTTTTCCAGTTACCATTACCTCATCCTCTCGCTCTTTACCGTCTAGGCCCAGTGTCACTGTGCACTCATTCACCCCACTCTTTGACACCTGGTCTGGTCTGCTTAAGATGTGTACAGGCCTTGAAGTCTCATAATAATTGCAGTAATATCAAAGATTATAAAAAACATACATGCATCCTTTAAGTCATAGAAATCCACCACATCTCCCCCAACATTATAAATCAATTGCACCATATTCATATGTAGCATAGTAATGTTATACACCATTTGAAAGCTTGGACACTTGGGAATCCATACACTGTAAAAAATGACAGAGTAGAAATGTATGAAAAATATGAGGCAACTTATTACACATGAAAATATTAGGGGAAAATATAACCCTATTATTTTTAAGAATATAGACTTTAACATATCATGGAAATTTACTTAAATTATTCATGTATACAAAAAAAATGTGGAAAATATCTCAATGCAATTAAGCATATTCAAAATAAAAATCAAGGAAATTTCCCTGATTTTTTCTGGTAATTTTGCATGATAAAATCACGTGTAATATAGTTGCCTCACTTATTTTGAGCAGTTATGCATGTTTTAAATAATCTATTACCATACATTTTAAAGGATGTGGTGTATATACACAATTAGAGAATCAGTATTCATTTAACAGCATTTATTCAGTGTAAATTAAACCTGACGTTGAGGGGGAAAAAAACAATAGCTTGGGCATTAAAAAAAAACATTTAAAAATATTCAGATGACTGACAGAGATATAACACAAACATATAATTTTCATCAACATCTACACAAAATACTCCAACTCTCTGCAAAAAAAGCAGTATGGGGTCTGGCCGCTCAGCCAAACTGAGTAATCCGGGACAAAGGGGCCTTGGTCAGACAGGTAACCAAGGACACAATGGTGACTATGAATGAGATCGAGAGTTCCTTTGAGAAGATAAGAGAAGTGTAAAGGACAAACATCAGTTCAAAATTGTTTTTACACAACAATTCTACTACCAAATTTAGGTTTTTCTTGTCACGCTGCAGGCAAGTTGTGAGAGGCTATATGTGCACAATAATGTTTATACTTTGTTTTTTCACATTACAAAACAAAACATACCCATGCATTTCAACAATGTGGCTGACCAGGATATGATGCCGTCTTGTGCAGTGTGTCAAGGTGCTCGATCTACTATAGTCCTCCATTGTGTCCTCTCCCCCTGAACTCTTCTCCAGAACCTCCTGGACCATCTATTGGTAAAAGAGAAACAATAACGGTGATAAAGTGTAACTCAAGAGTACAAACAACCTAGGGTCTATTTATGGTAGTATGGTAGCAAAATTGCGTTAATTGGTGGAGTTTTGAGCAAGACCGTTTTTTGCGTTAACACTGAATGGGCTTACAGTGAAAGCTAAGGGGGCAGCAAGCACGTCGAAATAACAAACGCTATTTTAAACCACTGGCAGTGCTCAAAATATAATTACACTTGGTAGTGTGGTGAGAGTCTTTACAGACGAACTAAAGTATTATAAACTTTTGAAAGTGTATAGGGAGGTTATATCAAGACCTGCATCTGAAGGAAGCAAATTGCCTAGATTCGTGTTCCGTTAACGTCAAATGAGCGGGACACTTTCGATCTTGCAGCACTGGATCTGCAAGCAGATCTGGCTGAATCTAAAAACATGCCTTACGTTCAGCCAGATCTGTGAAGTGCTGCAAGATTGAACGTGCCCGTTGATTTGACACTACCGGAACACGAAGCCAGGCTTCCGCATTTGGAGAACAGACAGACAAGGATTTCTCCTAGTGAGATTTTAATTTTAAATGCTCACCCATTTGGCCTTTTCTGCAGCATCCCCTATGGCAGAGGTGTTCTCTCCTTCTGCACCAGGACATTGATGTGCCTTGTTTGAAGAGGACCTCTCCATATCACTTCAGAAAAGTGAAGAATTTAGAATAGAAGAACCTGCTGGCACAAATTCGGCAAAAAACACAAAATTGGAATCTTAAAGGGTTGCTTTAAAAATTTAAGAAATTCAGTTTCCAATTTTGGTTAATTTAATTCAACTAAAGGATAACAAAATCGTTTTTTACCTTACCCACTGGCCAAGTGATCTGATGAAACTCTGATCTGATGAATCTCAATGAAACTTCCATAAGAAAAACCAGGCTGCAGTTTGAGGTACTTTTTTAGTCCACGGTACTGGACCTTGATGAGCATTTTGCCAACCCTGTTAAAACAAACAAAGTCCATAATTATATAAACACAAGAACCACAATTGACTCTCAGCAGTATATCAACTAACTGGCAAAGGACTTCCAACATTCATTCTGACATCATTTACCATGTAGGCTACCAAATGAAACAAACAGAAGTGTTTATGTGTTCAAATATGTTAACATAATCGCTAAATAACCCAAATAAAACCAACAGACACTTAACTAATATCAGTGCCATATCATTACTGAGAATGGACAATGCACCGTTAACCAACAGTTACCTTACACCACATGTAGCCTATGCTACAAATGCCGAAAAAGAATGCCCTGGTGGTCTCAGCTAACGTTAGCTACGAGCAAAATATGTATAACCCGAATTAAAAGTAAATAGAATTCAGTTCAATCAAACGTCAATTAGTTGACAGACTGCTTTAATTAGTCAGTCAACAGATCCCTTAGTGCCAGACAAGCATTTGGCACCACACTAGATCGCTTAGAACAGTGGAGTCCTGGCTAACTAATGTTAACCAGCTACGTTAGCATGTTAGCTATTCCCTCAGTGGCTATTAAAATTCCAACCGTCTTTTCGAATTTGTTACAGAAAGATTAAGACGTCGTTGACTCCAATATTATATTAATGTCAGTTAACAGTGTCCCAAGTATTACAAATGATTATAAACTTGGCCATTTCAAATCGATACGGTTATAATATAACCTACCGAAGTGAAGGTTAGCTTGCTGGTTAGTTTACCAACCATCTGAGTACAGCTAGCCACCATGCAACTGTTAAGCTAACTTAACCAATATTTCCTAGGACCTAGTAGCAGAAACACGTTGGTATGAAAATATATACCTGTGATGTGGCATTACTTAATTGTACATTTGTGGTAGTTTTCATTCTAGCTTTCACAAGTAGCAGGAACAAATTACTTTACCTTTTACTAATCCATGCTGAACTTCAATGGCGTCCGTCTTCTTTTCAAAATCTCAACTGAAGGACGTTTTTCAGATGTTCAAAATATTTGAGGAAAATGCTGCACATTTATCAGAGAGAAATTGCGCAACTTCCCATAATTCTTTTAGGGAACATTTTCTCTGAATTTTTTTCTCGCAAATGTAGTTGATTTATTTGGGGAAAAACATAATAATTATTTTTTTAAGGCCACTGCTTCAAGAAATTAGGTCATACATGATTTTTTTTTGTGTAATTTCCGTGGCACCAGGATTCATTTTTTAGTGTATATGACAACCTTTTTCATGTACAATCTGTATAGTGCTTTACATTATCAGATTAATCTTACTATGTCTCAATTAAATTGTATCAAATTGCCCTCCTCCCCCTCCGGTGCTTCCCTACCTTCTAGCTGCAGTGTGTATCCTTATCAATAAGATAGATGCATTGGGTATTGAAATAGTCACAGGAATCCATATTTTTATCCATTGTTTTATCCAATATTTGTTATGCAGATGTATAAGCCATCTTATCCACACCCATTGAACCAACAAAGAAAATGCAAAGACATTTCTGTAATTATTCCATAGTGTAGTCATTCCATCAGAACCTCTGACAAACAATCCAAATAGTCCAGAAACCACACAGTAAGGCTTTTATTGTCAGTATGCATTTTGGGTAACCAAAAGTCCTATGGGGAGTTTCCATTGGGCATTTTACAAAACGCATGAGCATACCTTAGCAAATAATGGTCTAAATGACTCATTTTTCATTTTATTTTTTATCTACTTTTGCACACGGCTTCACAAGACCTGGTCTAGAAACAAACATGCCCATTCCATAGGAAGTTAAAACATTTCAAATCGATTTTACAAATTAGTCTAGTCTCTACCCTATTTTATATAATGTTAGTCTGAAATAGTGTGTCTCTCAAGCAAGTTTCACCTGGTTTGGTTCAACAAATATTCAAACTTATCATCTTTATTCTAATACTATGCCTACTATGTCTTCATGTCCAATAGGCCTGAAATCTTCAGAAATGTCTGAACTTCAGGCACAGAGAAAAAAGAAAGAAAGAAAACTCATGTAGATTGCTTAGGAGGAGAGGAGGGCCATGCTGAAGCATGCTGCCAAACAGTGCAACGGGCCCCTCACACTTAAGGAGAAATAGGAGAAGAAGACACTTTTTTTATATTCACTTATTTTTATCATACATATGATATTTTTGGCCACAACACATTTTTTAGTGATTTTATAGTTTGTTTTCTTTGTAAATCTCTGGTTTTGGGCCATTTCACACTCCGTGGAAGCTATGCACTATTGTCACTTCGCGTGCCCTTCTCACCTTTTTCACCCCTGACCAGTTTGCATGCCTACACCTGTGTCTGACAAAAATCCTGGACATTTTGACCATCCAATCGACCTTTTTGTTTGTAAGCAACGGCGCCTTTCGCACATCTAACCCAAGATAAAAACTGTCATTCTAAGCGACAATTGCATAGCTAAAATTAGTAAGAATGACAATTTCTAGTTATTTGTTTAGTTAATTGCTTTATTTAATAGCAGACCTTTATTATTTTGTTATATTTTCAACAGTTTTTAGTTGTGGACATCTGGGGGCAGTATTGAGAAAAAAGGGGGAATACATAATTAGGTTCTGCTTTTTTGCTTATGTGGAATAAACTTTCCTTTCTCTGTCTCTCCTTGTCCCACACACTCTCCGTCTCCACCTTACTATTTCTAATGAACCTCCACGGTGCGTGCCCCCACCACCACCACCCATGTTATGCTACGTCATTTTTGTAGAGCCAATAAGGCTGTGCATACGTTTATGGACGTACGCTTCAATTAAACTGAAATACACATTTTGCGCATCATGTACAAAAATCCGGGACATTCAGTGTCCAGGATTTTTATTTTTATTTTCCTGGACAGACCATGAAAATCCTGGACAATCAGGAAAATCCTGGACAGGTGGCAACCCTAGCCGCCAGGGTTTAAAAATAATAAATTGGATTTGTACATCAAAATTTCAAAAGGCCATGTCAGAGATAAAGTCCTACTGTAAATGTGAAAATCATTTAGTATGAACAGAAGTTTATGAAGGGGGTAAATTTACTCATCAAATTTGCATATTATGACGTCACTGGATGGTAACCACCGTGAATTATGCACATTTTAGTAATACTAGATGTTGAACATATTTCAGCTGTTTTACTTTCTTGTCATTTCACCGACATAACAAATGAACAGGAATACAGTCACATGTAAACCAACAATAGTAAACTATTATTATAATCACAAATCCTATGCTACTATACAATAAAGTAGCCTGGTCAAATCAGTTCCATATCGCGGGTGACTTTGTAGTTTTTCAGAGCCCTATTTTTACAACCCCTGCTGTCTATAGCACGTTCATTATGGACACTATCATCACTATTACCACTGGCACCTCCAGCTATGTTGGGCAGAGGGTCGAAATAAGCATGGTATGCTTAGTGGACACTGTCGCAAAGACGTACCTCCATTCACAGACGCACCGTGACTATCAGTCAATAGACGATCGATCATATTCTCCAAAAGGCAGATATTCTCCTTCAGAATCAGAATAGGTGAATAACAGATCCAAGACTTCATCACACGTGAATTTTTTTTTCAACATTTGGTGTATTTCTGCTTCAATTTGTGCAAAACTATGGCCGGCATCACTTCCGCGTTATGGAGGAAATGCACGTCTTCTTCGCGTGTTTCTCGCGTGTTTTTCGCATGCTTCCTGAAAACTTTGAAAAAAAAGGTTGAGCTTGAATCGAAGCTCTGGGTGTCTGCCAACTAGTGGTCAAGAGTACAAATGAGATTTTACACTGTACTCGCGTCTATCGTCTGTTTTATTCAGTAATGACGCTTGTCACAATATTGTGACATGGGCGGTTAGAGGGTTAAGTGTAAAATACCGAACTTGTCCTTTAAAGGAACCGTATGTAAGAAAATTATTTCAATTAATCATAAAATGGCCCTGATATGTCACTAGACATTAAGAAATCATGTTCATTTCCAATACATATCACTGACAACAGTAGTCCGGCCAGGATATTGTCATTTAAAAAGTGAAGTTGGAGCCCTCAACTGATGTTGATGTTGTGTTTTGTCATGTCATGTTGTGTTTTGGCCTGATGCGCCACCCTCCACCTATCTACCAATCACAAAGTCAGTAGTGTTTCGCCATCCGGGTTGGCAACCTCGAGTCAGGGGGGAGGGGGAGGGGATACACCACTCTTCAGTATTTTGAAAGTGATTGCAGTACCAGTTTTGGCCACAATCTTACATATGGTTCCTTTAAAACAAAACACCACTAAAGGCATCCTTAACAACATTTGCGGTTGGGGTCCCCTCTGGTAACCTGACTCCGCCAGATGGATTTGCTCCGCATAAGAATACTTTCTAATTTGAATAAAACTTGCGCGATAGCTATGCTCATCTCATCTGTGGATGCCATCATGTTCATTGCGTCACACCTCAACCCGCCTCTAATTTAACTTCCCCTTGGTTTCTCTATAAATGTTACAAAATGTAGGCTACTATTACTAAGCAAATAGGCTATCCCTTACTTTCAAAGCCCAATATTGACAGATAATCTGATTTCCCACACGATGAGTTTAGGCAATGCCACAGTCGAGATGTAGCGGTTTACGTCATAAACCTGGTTCAGAGCGGCGCAGTCAGTAGTTTGTTGTAATGTGTTCATAGAGTCTCAATGACCGAATCAGTAGATTTACCAGTTGAGTTCGTTCAAGTCATTTATTGTAGGCTAGTAGCCTAGGCAAATATGAAACGGAGATGTAACGTGGCTACCGGCGGGATTTTGAATTTGCATGTTTCATGCATTTTTGGGAAAACAATACCATGAAATTGATGTGTTCTCCATTTGAGGAACGTAATCAATTGCCGACGTGCACAGACAGCTCAGACACAGAGCGCATATAGGCCTAGGTTAGGGTACTTTCACTTTCTAGAGTGTGCATTAATTACGTAAAAGATGCTTCATACCAAAACAACGATCAAACATTATCAAATGTATCATGACGTGTTGTCACAAAGACTTAATCCAATTAGGAAATCGAAACCAAAATCATGTAAGTGTAAGTGTTCTCTCATTGACGCCTGTAGGCCTATAAGGAAAATGCGATTTCAGTTTGTAAAATGTATCCCCCCCTCCCCAACTGAATTAGTCCCCCTATGTGAAGCACTGAAGGGGAGAATTCCCACCATTTTGAAAACCCTGAATTAAACTTAGCTTCATGTGTTCCATTGAACATTATAACAAGTGGGTTCACAATGTGTGGGGCTGTGCTTAACCTGACCATAGGCTACTTTTGCCAGAGTTCAAAGTAAAAATGTATTGAGACAAGGTAACATCCCATCAGGGTTATCTCAGCATAGTATACTGTACAATAACTTAATTTTGTAAATTTTACCAAAACGACTGGTTCCGCCTTGCAGGGTCACATTTCATTTGTTGTCTTATCTTTTTTTATTCAAAACAGTTCGTAGGTATCCATACTCAAGTCTAATTACCACCAGACACAAATAATCATCACTTAGGTTAAATCCTCTCTCTCTCCAAAATCTCTTCCTCTGAGATGCACGCGCTATAGGCTATATAATTTAGGCTACCCGACATTTCAAATGTGACTCTCTTATCAACTTTTTTAGCTCTTAAACACGAAAAATACACTGTTCAACGGTGTGAGGCGCACTCTTGGACTCCTTGAGACGCAACTAACCTTTCGGTTGAAGTTCTTAGGCTATAGAATCCAATCCTGTTGCCCCTGCTATTTATCAATGTAGCCTTTTATTGTTTTTTTTGTCATGAATCGTCTGAGCTGTGATGAAATCGTGTGTTGTTTAAAGTTGGGACGATTACTGTAGGCCTAGGCTATACTACGCATATTTGAATAAAAAAATAAAGGCCCACCCCTACTTCGCAAAAGTCCACTCTGTTGAAAAATCCTGGCTACGCCACTGTTAATGACCTCGTGTCGGAATGGCAGGACGTTTGAAAAAAGGTCAAGTGTCGCTACTCCGACAATGGAAAAAAAGATGTCGCAGTAGTGGGACGCTTAAAATTTAATGTTAATGCCGCCACTTCGACAATTAGACGCCAATGACTAAGTAGCGGCATGTCGGAATAGCAGCATGTAACCGAATAGATATGTAACTTTTGGACTAGGCAGGAGGGAAGCAGCTGGGCACATGGATAGTCCTTAGCAGTCTTTAACAGCAAGAAGTTGGGCTAACGAGTCAGGCTTCATGTTGGTGAGCCACAGGAAATGAAGAGGCGATCTGCAGCAGAAAATTCAACCTGTTGACACACCAATCTGAATGAAAGAACATGAACAAATTAGAGCAGGACAGGACCTCTTAATCTGGGGGTTGGGACCCCATTGTGATTGAAAACTGCTGGAATTAGTTCTTAAACATAAAGCTACTGTGTCACTAGTCACTGTTTCTACTGTTTTTTAAAGCCTACTTACAAAGATTACTAGATTCCTCTAAATATTACAAACAGCTTATGAAACAGCAAGACTGGCATCTGTCTGGGGAGCAGGGTTTGCTTGACCAACTTTTTAGGAACCTCTGCAGCAGGAAACAACTTACTACCCGGCCATTAGCTAAGCATTTTGCCACATTACTGAAATTAGATGACATTACATTTTCCTACCTGTTGGGCAACAGCAATGTAATTGTTACACCTTCATAGGGGAAGACTGGACTGGACCTTGATCCTGTGAAAACAGATACGAACACACACATGGGTATATTGTGATGACATGTTTGAAGAGCTTCAAAAGGGAAATGGTGATGCTATTTTGCTTTGTGTTTTGAGGGGGCCTGGTACACTTTGCAAATGTGTAATTCTGCATACCCAGACCTCTCTTGACTTGTTTCTGTACAAGTTCCGCTGTTGGGACGGGGGGCACTGGTGCAAGCACGCCAAGCCTTCGTGGGTCATCTGTCCGAAGTGGTCTCCTCTTAGGCATTCCGGTACTCTCTTGCCGACACTGTACCACAGCAGTCTGCAGCTCCCCAATGTAGTTGTAGGACTTTGGAGTCCTCAACGCGTAGACGCCATAATGCTTGGCATGCTTTTTGTAGACCCTGTGGTACCTGGAATAAGATTAGTGTGCTTTGTGTTACCATAAGAGAAAAGCAGTTGTGGTGATTTCTAGAAATTAATACTGTAGTCGTCATAACACATACATCTGAGTGCCATCTGCCTTTGTCTTTTTCGCACGGTCACAGTGGAAATTGTGATCCAGGGCTGCCAGTAGGACACGAGCTTGATAGACAAAGGGAGTGAAGGCCTGTCGCTTACTCGCATACATTAAAATATGATTTTGGAAGGACTCTAGCTCCGCAGTTGATCTGTGTTGATATGAAAACAGATAAATAAACCAATGGAGTACAATTCATCACAGGACACACACACACACACACACACACACACACACACCTACCTGAAACGCAAGAACTTGTGCACATCTTTTAGCCACCGCTTCCTTAGGATGATCTCAACAAGGGCTTTGTGCGCTTTAGAGTCCCTCTCAATCCACGTCTTATCAGTGTCCGCCGGTAGGGGGCCATGTTTGCACCCTCCCATTGCCCACTCATGCTCGTTGCAGACGTGGTGGACAACACAAATCCAAAGTTGCTAAAAATTACAAGAAAAAAGGGTGTATAACAGACAAAGACCTAATTAGTTCCTTAACGCAATAATGTAGAAAAAGAAAACAAAGCCAGAACAACCAAGAATTCCTCCTACGAGTCAGCTGTCTTGCAGCACCACCAGAAGTGGCTTATGATGTCCTTGAGCCAGTGGAGCAAAACCGTTTGGTCTTTAACTAGTGCTGCCTAAATGCAAACATTAATTAAAGTTTAATCACAGAACAATTATAAAACATAGAATCGAGGCTTTATCACTACTGAACACTCACTTCAGACATCTTTTTGGACAAGTTCTTGGCCCCATGCCACATGTCCAGACTGTGGTGGATACCATGGTCCTTATACTTTCCTTTCACAGGATCTAAAAGAAAATGTGTACATTCAGACGTCCAACTAGGACAACAACTATGTCTTGTGTTTGATGAAAACAAACTTACCCATTAGGGCACTGATTTGACAGTGGGCACACTTCTACCAGCTTCACCTCCTTGATCAGCTGATCCACTGTCAGGATGAACGCCTGCTTTTCCATGATTGCAGAACGGCGATCAGTCTGTCTCTTGTCAACGGTCACAACATTTATGATCTTTTTGGAGTCATTCTCCATTGTTGTGTAGGTGCAATACTGTGCACAGTGGCCTGGTGTGTCACACCTCCCATCAGCTAGGGAAAACAGTGCATAGCATAAGACAACAAACATAACCTTTGGAAACCATACAACTTCATAAATATGAAAAACATGTCTTACCAAGGATAACCACATCTTTGTTTTGTAGGCCCACTATCAATTCGGCCCTCTTCTCCATCCAAAACTTTTTGATGGTGTCGATGCAGTATACGTCTTGAATAGTGAAATATGTGTTCCGTCCAACCATACCCATGTTCATAAACTTGAACAGCAGGGCGATTTTGGAGTAGTTATTGGCAGAGATCAATATGTTTGCTGACAGCATAAAACCCCCTGCCAACATTCCATATTTCATGGCAGGTTGCGAAAACCAACGCCATACAACATGTCCATCAGCACAGACCTAAAAAGCAAAGAAAGTTATAGATAAACATTACAAAGATTAGGGACACATACATGTCACCATCATTTAGCTGTCCAACAAGCATGCACAGCACCAACAAAACATCTTTATTGGCAAGATAATGATTACAAATGTTAACATAACGAATATGTAAATGACATCATGGTACTTACCCATTCTAAAACACTTGCTGCGGCTCTGCTCTTGATGTGTACTTGGAATGGTGGATAACGTTAGCGGTGACACTTTGCTCCTGTCTGACATTTCATTTGGACTGGCGGGGTTACGAATGATGCTAAATACATCAGACTGCTCTCGTACACAATGGATGCTTTTGCACCAACAATATCTGCAGCCGTCAAAGCCTTAGGTTCACTTTGGCTGTCTGTGCCAATGGAACCGGAAGGATCCGATAGGGGCTCATTCTCTTCCTCTTCTCCCAGGTCATGAACAGTCTCATCTAATTCAATTAATGGTAGGTTGTCAACATCTGGCACTTGTGATAAAGCTCCACCCAACCTGTTTTTGAAATGATAAACATGTTGCTAATGCAAGTACACCGTACTGAATCATACCTTCACTTATCGTTTCATAGAAATCATAGCCAGAGTGAGAAATGTCACATTAGGACCACAAAACTTTGGCTGATTACATTGTGAAGTTTAGGAGAACTGCTAAGTCGTAATGCTTGTAGAGGTCCTTGACCAACTCAAACAAACACAGCCAAATATATTATATCTAAAAAATATCTATCTATCTAGAAAATTGAAAACATAACGCACAGAGATGGGGGGGATGTAGTCTTCATCTGAGCCATCCTCTGCATCTTCCATTTTGGGTGTACTTAGATGTGGAGCATCACCTGCCCAATCAATTCTGAAGAGAAAAGGAAACAGAAGAATCACTGGAAATGTAATAATTGACTGAATAAAACATGGGTCTTTGCTCACTGTCGATCAAACAACTTCAACAAAGATAGGGCAAGATTTGCGCAACATTGTAGTCTGTCTACTTCTGTCCAACATTGGGACAGAAACCTACAGACCACAATGTTCCAAACAACGTTCAAGTTTTGTGATGTACAGGTAGCAATGCAGTCAAGCTTCAATTGATGATGCCTTCATCAACAACGTTTTTTTCCCCACCAATGCTCATTTCACTTAGACTGGGGGTATATAATTAAAAAGGAAAGTCTCAGCAGGGGATCATGAAATGCATCAGAACTTTAAAGCAACTTAGTAAGTCCATCATGTCATTGAAACCCCTTGGCTATTGATTTTCATGTACCTGCACTCGAGCCTGGCCAATTCCTGTGCATCTTTGACCTTCTCCTGGCCTGTCTTCTCTGTTGGTGGCCTGTAACTATCAATAATAGAGAGAACATTGACAAAACATAAAGGCAATGCATGCATACAATGTAGACATCATGGTAGTATAACTGCACTGGTCTAGACATTCTGTTCCATAGAGGGCAAAACATGTATTTTTTTTAATGAAAATAGTCATACTTACTTATCTGAATCACTTGTACTTATGCTGGATACACCAATATCTGTTGGCAGCACAGGTTTATTCATGGGCGTAGAGGTTTGTGGTCCCTCATACCTTGGAAAAGTGTTGAGAAATGACCAGGGGTGATTACATCTGTTTAAACTGGGCTCTTCTCATCCCAATAATGTGAGCATGTCAACCATTTATTGACACTTATTAGGCTACTTCATTGCCATAGTGAAATAATTAAACACACATAATCGCACGATCATCATACAAACCACAGCAAAGAAAGAACGCATTTACTATGACCAAGTTACCACCATGACCGCATACTTGCAACTGCCATGCAAGTGGGAAACTAAATCTAGGCAGAGAACATTTGATCAACGTTATCGACTGTTCCAACCAATCTCCTCATGCCAGTTGAGGGGACTAGTCGAACGATCACTAGATGTGGCTACCAATCAACTAAACAGTACACACTATCAAAGGGGTAGGTTATGATCAACAGGCCCGACACAATCTAAGCAACGTATAACGTTACCGGAGATAGAGGATAGTATTCTAACGTAGCTGAAAGTTATCCTAATTTTTTAGAGCTAGCATTAGTTGTAATTTAGTATCCTTATGCTGCCAACATCATTCGTTAGCAAGACCACAAGCCAGTGAACATTCACCAATATCAAAATGTATTTATCGCATATTGGAACATTACACTCTATGTATTGTGTAGGACACAAAACTTGGTCACGTACAAATAAAAGTATTTGGCAAAATGCTTAGCATATGCAGCAAGGACGCTATCGCTAGGTTGGTAACGCTAACGTTAGCAATGGCGGTCGAACGAAGTCAATTTACCGCTATGTACAGCTGACAAACATTACCTAGTGACTCGAGAGCTAATTCTACAATATCTCCGTTGCTTAATCAAAATGATGAATTATGTTTAACAGATGTTTACTTACCAGTCAAGAAGAAATGTCGCAAGTTCAGAATCAAACTGCATCTCCTTGCTATCCAACAGCTGTCTCCATCGGTGGAAAGCACTCCCTAGATTAACTCGTGTTTTTGCTCGCTTCCTATCTGATATTCTTTTCGCCTCAGATCTGGTTTAGCTGGAGGCGATGGAGGTCTCATCCAAGAACTTTCAGCCATTCTCGCAGTTACACTTCACTGTAGAACTTGAACTCAGTGGGGGAGGGGAGGAGCAGGAGGGGGTGGGGGCAGAGCGTGCGTAATTGCGTTGTCTCTTTCTCGACTGCTCTGGGCTGCACTGAAGACGGTTTGGCCGGTATTTTACTCCCTGTCGCCACCTCAGACATAAACTGGTATTGCAAGACTGGACGACCCGGGGCTAGTCGGTTAGCACGCTAATTCTGGAGGAGATCGATCTCCGCAATGCTATGCATATTCTTCGATTAGAAAATGTCAGTAGTGTTATTTCTTCACATTCTATTGATATGTATAGTTGATTTTTGAATGCATTACACTTCAAAAAGTCACAAAAAAGACACATTGTGCCTTTAAACACCATCCATAAGCACCTGGAAGTACCCAACACCACAGCCAGACTTCTGTTTGCAGACTTTTCATCAGCTTTCAACACAATGCAGCCACACATTCTGGCTGAGAAGCTCATCACACGCTTCCATCTCAACCACCAACTCACTCTGTCGATTATAGACTTCCTCACCAACAGATCACAGAGGGTGCTGGTGAACCACACCTTGTCCGACACCCTCCTCACCTCCACTGGCTCTCCACCAGGCTGTGTCCTCTCCCCACTTCTCTTCGTCCTCTACACTGACGACTGCAGATCCACCCAGCCAAACTGCCACTTTGTGAAATTTGCTGATGACACCGTCCTCCTGTCTCTGCTTCCCAGCCATACACACCATCACAGCTCAGCCCTGCAGGACTTTATAGTCTGGTGCGAAAAATCTTGTCTTGAGCTGAACATAAGCAAAACCAAGGACATGATTGTAACCTTCTCACCCAAACAGAGACAGTTGGCTGAGGCAGTCACCACTGTCATCCAGCAGGAGCCAGTGGAGATAGTGGAGGTATACAAATACCTGGGATAAGCCTTCGACAACCTGCTAAGGTTTTCCTCAAACACAGAGGAAATCCTTAAAAAATGCCATCAGAGACAATACCTACTTAGGAAGCTGAAGTCATTTGGGATTAACAAAGACATTCTCACCACATTCTACTATGCTTTCATTGAAAATGTAATAACCTTCTCTTTCACTAGCTGGTTCCACTCCATCACCATTCAAAACAGAAACCGTCTGTTCAATGTGGTTAAGGTCTGCTCAAAAATCATTGAGCAGCCTGTCCGAACTCTCACTGCCCTATGTGACCAACAGACTGTTAAGGTAGCACGCAGGATTATTCAGGACCCTTCTCACATCCTGTTTCCTAAGTTTGAGTGGCTCCCCTCAGGACGCAGACTCCGCTGTCCGCTTTGCCGGACACAGAGAAGGAAGGCAATCTTCATCCCGAGGGCTGTCCAGCTTATGAATGATTGTAATAGCCTCTATATGCACTTTTTTTTTAATTGTAGCACTAAGGAAGCTCTTTAAGAACTTTAAGAATTTTTTTTACAACTACTACTTGTAATGAATGATGGCATGTGGTGTGTATTGTGTGACTGTCCAGTGTGCCGGTGAAATATGTGTGTTGCTTGATCGTACAGTATGCGTGCTGGTCACGTGGTTGATTGTGTCCCTTGTTCCTTGAATCACTGAATAAGCTACTGTAATGCGCCCTTTGGGGACAAATAAAGTGCTTTGAATTGAATTAATCTAATCTACTGGTATGGTATAGCTATTTGTAATGAGAAACTTGCCTCGCCCATTATGAGTTCATCAGGCCTTAAAGTTAGAAATTCTCTGTGCCGCAGAGTGAACTTGTCTCCAGCATGTCTTACGACAGCCACAACCACTTCAGTTTGTGAAACCACTTTTCAATTCATGAAATTGTCCCTACAGTGCATTCTACTGTCGTACAGAAATCTGTATTTACACTAAACCACCCCATTTTGTATTCATTAATATTTCTCACATTATAATTACTACATATAATTTGAGTTATTTATCTATTTTATGAAAGATGAACCTAAGCCTAACTGTACTCTGTGCTGTGAATACAGTCAATGTTTGTCATAGTCCTACCCTGCAAAGTGCTGAAAGATAACAGGTTCATGTGCTGTGAGTGCAGTCTGTTTGTCATAGTCCTACCCTGCAAAGTGCTGAAAGATAACAGGTTCATTAAAATATTAATTTACTGTAACGGTCAGGAAAAACTACCTCCGTTTCAGGCACAGACCCTGTACTTTTGAAGCTCCTCTTGGCCTTTGGATCAGATTTTGCTTTCTTTGGAGCTGGCATTGCCTCTGGGGAAGAGAAAAATCTGGACTTGGCTGCTGGTGCTGCTTTTGGGCCAGCCCTCTTTGCCCAACCCTCTTGAGATTGGTTGATGTCTTCTTGTATGTGGTCAAGAAGTACCTCATCTGACAAGTTATGGCACATAATCAGTGTTGTGCGTGAACGAGTTCAAAAGAACGCGTTCATTGAACACGCTCATTTTTTTGTGAACGTTGAACTGAACGCAACACATTTTTTAATAAAGAACTTGAACGTGAATTAGTTCACATTATGTGTCATGAACGGCAGACATCACTGTAAATGAACGTTGGAATTTGTTTTCCATTGAAAACTGAGTGACATCTGTTTTCTCTTTTGAAACGCAACGAGAGAAAGTTCCTCCCTCCTGTATTCTTGCTGGTGCCACTTAAATCATGTATCACCAGACAGAAATGGTTTTGACATTGTGCGCAATGCATTGCGGGCAACGTAGTGTCCGGCTGAGAATAGTTGAATAGCATACTGGCTTCTGCACAACGTTACCCGTGATGAATTGCAGCAGAGCGGGGTAGGCATAGCAACGCCGCATAGCAGGCAACGACGAGAGCGCGGAGGGCTGGAGGAGCGAGAGAGAGAGAGAGAGAGAGAGACCAATGACGAGAGTGAGAGAAAGCGCTGCAATTTTTAAAAAAAATGGCTAGTGGAAGTGATGGCACGGAGACTGGTCTACCTTGTCTGTACTGCTGCAAGTTTCATCACCTGGTAAGAAACCCACAATTGCAGTGTCATGAGCAAATGTCTATAATGAGCAGCTTCAAAGAACGTATACTGATTTCTAGCTCGTAGTGTGAAAAAAAGTATTTATTTGAATATCTCACGAAAAAAGTCAAATGAACTGAACTTTGAACTAGTTCAGAATTAAAATTGTGAACTTTGAACGTGAACTGTTCACTTTGAGCATGTATGAACTGAACTTGAACTAGATCAGAAAAGCTGTGAACTGGCACAACACTGCACATAATATGCTCTCTGAATCGGCCCAGTAAAGACGCATACATTTTTCTAGCAAACATTCCTGGCCTCAGTCCCCTCTTCTTCTTGAGTATGTATTGTTTCACAATACCAAACCATCGCTCCACATGGCTGTTGGTCTCCCTGGTTTTGCCAGACCCAAAAGAGTTGCAGTTGTCATTGATGTTGTGTTTTGCAACCTTGCAAAAACAAAAGTTGAAAAATCCTTCAGTCCTTTGTCAGATGTTTTTAGACCAATTAGCTGCCTGACAGCCTTCAGAACATGGGCAGCACATATATGGAGAACAGTGGTGTTTCCTATTTCTCTCCAGGTTCTCTGATTTCTGCAGATATAGAAAGCATTGTCAAGGTAGCTGACAATACTTTCTCTATTAAAGGCCATCAGTACACTCTGGAGAAGAGCCCAGCTGTAGTCCCTCTCTATTTGATGCACCCTCAATTTGCTGTGTTGCCACAGTTTTCTGACAAATTGCATTAACCAAAAGGTTATTGGTGGAATGGAATTCTCATTTGTCAGCATTTCGCAAACTGGCAGTGGGGGTGCATCTTCACCACCAGGTAAAGTCAGGGCATAGTACAGGACTTTTTTTTCTGACCTGGTACCTTACAACAGACACTCCCTGTGGCATCAAGATGTAGTGTCACAGGGGCCTTTCTTCTAAGGTGCTGGACAAGAATGTTGACTCCAGTCTCTGTGTACATGTGGATTGCAAATGGATCAACTTGAAAATGTTTAATGTATCCCGGCATCTTCTGAAATCTCACATCGGTTTCTTTAATAATATTTTGTGTGAGATACATCTCCATAAACATGTCATCATGCAATCTCTTTCCTTTGGTTAACTCTGATTTGCTCCACTGCCTTTCATTCACCAAAATGGTGAATTTTTTTGCGGTAAGTGGCAACCTCCTCCACTCAGGCATTCTTTTGTCATCATTGTCATCATCACTGGATCTGGTCGAATCTTCAGACGATTGGCTGTTTCCTTCAGCGTCAGTTGGACTTGATGCATGTCCTTCATAATTCCAAAACCTGGTTAGAATGTTCAGACGATTGGCTGTGTCCTTCAGCGTCAGTTGGACATGATGCATGTTCTTCTTCATCATTTATGTTGAACTCTTCAGAAGATTGTCTCTGTTCTTCTTCTGAATTGTCTGACATTGTTGCGGTTATTGTTCCAAATAACCCACAGCCAATGACGGGTGCCTTTCAGGTCTTCACCAAAAATGCCTAAGGACAGTTCTGACCACAAGGCAGATGAATATTTCGGTAATTTTCAGATCTTTCATTGATCTTACCACTGCCTGTACTCCATCTGCCACTGTCCATAAGTCTTTTTTTGATGCTGTGGTTCCTTTTTTAAACCTTCCCATCTTATTTCAACAAGAAGAGGACACTGGCAAATACAACAATTTGTCAAAAACGGTGTTACCTAGTTACAGATGACAAGTTACAGGTGAAATCACTAAAACGTTTATAATGGCTGATTAATGTCCTAATAATGAAATCACTAAAACGTTTATAATGGCTGATTAATGTCCTAATGTCGTTTATAATGGCTGATTAATGTCCTAATGATGAAATCACTAAAACGTTTATAATGGCTGATTAATGTCCTAATGTCGTTTATAATGGCGGATTAATGTCCTAATCATGAAATCACTAAAACGTTTATAATGGCTGATTAATGTCCTAATGTCGTTTTATTTCCTGCATTCCGCACTTGCTGTATACATACTGAAATGAATTGATATGATTAAATATTTAAGGTGTTTATCAATTTTGTGGAATGGGTCATTTAGATTGGTCAAGGATGTCTTGTCTTTAAGTACTAACACAATAATAGATACATTAGGTGGAATATTTATGTTGAATTAATTACAGTATTTCAGCTAAACAATACATATATACTTTTTTAAATGTTTGTTAGTTGTCGCTGATATTGAAGTGTAAGATTAACAGATGTGTGTGTGTGTGTGTGTGCTTATCATTAGTTGTTGGCATGGTTTAATGGATGGATATTGATTGACAGATAGTTTAATGATTTAATGAATGTTGGTAGACCTCTATTTCAATGGATGTGTTTATTTTGATGGATGAATGATTTTTTTGAGTGGATGGATAAGACATTTTTATGCACTGTGATATATATGCATATACATATAATAATTGTAATTGTATAATGAATTGGTATAATTAATATTGGTATATAATGAATTGGTAATTGTATAATTCGGGGTACATTTAAAGTGTGGAGAGAAACATTCAACTTTTTAAAGTTTACATGACAAGTATTTCTTGAGCTTAAACCTGTAAGATGTAAAATATTTATGTGACCCCCAGGGGGTGCTCAAGCTCACAATTTGTATAGCTAAGCTAGACCACCAAACAGAGCTCTTCCTCAAACTATCTAGGCAGGTTATGTCCAATGAAGGAAGAGGAATGGAACTGATTAGTGCTGTCAAACGATTAAAATTGGACCGGACGCGCAGTCAATTTATCCTTTTAGTTTCAAAATTGCTGGCAACAAAACAAAATTATTATTTATTCTTTATTCTAAATGCATACCGCCATGGCGATAAAGACAAATAAGTAGGCTAGGCTGTGATTTGAAATGAAAGCTGACTTGTCAAATTTACCAAATAAAATAGGAGAGAAACATGTGGTTCATGCTCTCTCATGCCTTGACTGGTATCCTACTGCTAGTTTATAAATACAATCAGATAGAGGCTGCCACACTTAAAAATGTTTACAATAACAGAAAAAAGGAAGTTTAAGAAGTAGTTGGCATTGTGCAATACAAATACAGAAATCAAAAACAGCATTGTGCATTGCATGTCAACGTTAAAAACATGCAGATTAAGCTACTTTAAAAGAGTCTTTCTTACATCTTAGTTCATGTAGCCTGCAACTAAAACACGGAGGGCTGTATTTTGGGCTCCAGCACATGGCGTAAAGTTCGTTATTCACCCGCGCAAAGTTTAATTCGGTATTTTGCACGTTTATTTTTTTAAGCATTGCGCCCAGGGGTGTGGCAATTAACAACCTAGGGAGGGGCCTGGCGCATTTTCTAAAAATCGCTATCATACACCACCTAAACCTGGTCAGAAGTCAATGGCGAGTTGTTCATATGCTATTTTAAGAGCGCATGTCAACAGTCATATTGGCAGGTGCACGCACCATCCTTCTATCATTCATGAACGCACGTCCATGCAAAGCATTACAAATTGCACGGTTACAATGGGAAACATAATTAGAATAAAGATATTACGAAATACTGTACATCTCA
The DNA here is from genome assembly GCF_046254945.1 of Alosa pseudoharengus. NCBI lineage: Eukaryota > Metazoa > Chordata > Actinopteri > Clupeiformes > Clupeidae > Alosa > Alosa pseudoharengus. The sequence continues at coordinate 222,833 of NW_027468664.1, read as the reverse complement.
TGATGAGTAGTTATTCACCATCATTTGCAAATTGGTAATGACGGTTAAAAGTGATTAGGGGAGAGGCCAGAGACACGTATGGAGCACAGCTGAAGACGCACTGTCACGAGATATAAGCAACTCCTCTGCAGGATAAATGTTGTTTTATTCAGTCATTTGAGCAATATTAGGGTAAGTGTTGCTTTTTCCAGCCTATGTTTTCGGTGGTAACCCATTGTCAGTCAATAGTGAATGTAACTGCATATAACTGTCTTGTCGTGGACTGACTCCTTGGTGAAGTTAGTTTCACTTTGCCAATGAGTTCAAATAATAGACGAGTGCAAATGCGTGAAGGCTATGCTAGGTTTTAGTAAAGCGTGGTTTAAGAATGACTATTCTATACGGTCTCGCAAGCAGCCTCCTTCAAATGCGCCTTTGAATGAATGACAGTATTTGTTGATGGTTAAGCAGCACAAAGTAATATTTGCTCATAGGATCGCTGGTAGTTGAGAAGTGCAATAATAAACAGAGTATGTCTACATAAGGGATGTTCATGTTAAGAGGGGCTATGTAATGCCCATTGGATATTGAGATGTATTGTCTGTAATGCATTACTGTTTTATTGTTTTTTTAAAGACATTTGAAAAAAACATAATTTAGAGGACAACTTCTGAACTTCAAGACATGCATTTGTTATGTACATAGATTTGAACAACTTGCAGCTGTAATATGAATTTTAGAAAAGCACATAATTTTCTGATAATTATGTATTTTTTTTATTTATTATTGTTTGGTAGACCCATTGATGTCAGGACCATCTTGGATGGTTTACAAACAAATCTTAATACAGGGGCCATACCGTCGTCCAACACGGTGAATGTTATTCGGGACCGTGTTCTGGAGAGTGCCTTGAGAGCCTTTCGGAGGCCAAGGTTCTCTCCAGAACACCGTTTGAACATCATATTTGTGGACGACAACGGTGCAGAAGAAGGAGCAGTAGATGACGGGGGCCCAACAAGGGAGTTTCTGCGCCTTCTTGCCGAGGAATTAAGGGACAGTGTCTATTTTAGGGGTCCCGAGGAGAGCAGAAATCTGGCCCTGGTGTCCCGCGGTATGAGTATTTCACTTAAAGAGGCTATATGTAGGCCTATTGATATGGACATTGATAGCCATTGTCTCCATCATTTACAAAGAACAAGGAATATAAACAAAGCCAAATATTTACATTTATGTTGTTATTACGTAAAAGAGATGCTTACATGAAGTTAATGTCCGACGGATCAATAATTTGACAATATGTAATTATATGAACATTTCTTTTTTACTTCAACGCTAATGTTTGTGTGGTTACAATTGCTTTTTCAGCTGTGGATAATGGGGCGTATAGGCTCCTTGGCCAGATGCTGGCTGTGTGTGTGGTCCAGGGAGGGATACACCCAGCCTTCTTTTCCAGGAGGCTTTACTGTGGGATTTCCCAGGTGCGCCCTCCCCCAGTTGAATTGGAGGAGGTGGACGACTGGGAACTGCGGGAGAGGCTCAAAAAGGCAAGTTTTTTTTTTTTTCATTTTTAAAAAGTAATGTGATATGTTGACATGGAAATTTTCATTGAAAGGATTGAACAATTATTGTAAAATAATGCAATGACACAAAATGTTCTTGACATTACAGTTAGTATGAATTTAATCAGTGCTACACTATGCATATCGATTGCTGATACAGCGTTTGTTTCAAGCTGGAAACAAGTAAATTGAATGTTTCTCTTATTTCAGAAGGGGTAAAGCAGTTGTAATCGTCCCATTAGACAAGCCAAATTTTCATTAAGCACACCACATGATAAACCACACGAATGTTGGACATGGTGTCTACAGTAAAGCTATATTTAGCTGCAAAAGGCCGTAGATCACACATAGAATGTGTAATATGACAAGTCAGTGTATGTAACAGTAAGAGCATGTTAATTTAGACTATAAAAAAAAATATGGACTGGGAGAAGAAAAGGGAAAAGCCTTTCCCAGATAACTATGATAAATGACACCATCATTGGGTTTCAAAAGAGCATGGCAGATAACTATGACAAATGACACCATCATTGGGTTTCAAAAGAGCATGGCAGATGACTATAGAAGATTTGCTGTCAGGGTCCTACTACAGTTGAGAAGTGCCAACAAAGTAAAATTGACAGAATTTGCATCTTCTAAATTATTGGATATTAGGATGTGAATTAATATATTCTTAATTATTGATAGAATCTATATACATTTTTCCTGACAAGGGACATAGGACAAAAAAGCACAGTGTAGTTTAGTAAAATACATTGTTGTGCTGATTTAAAGACAGATGTTATGGAAAAAAATAATAATGATGCTGTGGGCAACATAATGCATAGGTCATCACAGACATGTAGCCTACATAAGGGTCCGTGTACCTTCTTCATTTGATTTTCAAGGTTGAAACAGTGATCAAAAAACGGATTTGAAGACCTTTACCTAAAACAGTACTTCCCAGAGAAAAATAAAACAGAAATATTGAAGCATTTTGTGGAAAAAATAATCAAATATACAATGAGGGTTTGAATTTCAATATTGTAATTTCAATTAGTCATTATTCAAGTTAAAAATGAAAACAGGAACTCCACATTCACTACTGCATGCTGACAGCATTTTTTTTGCCACTGCCCGAATGGATAATTGCTAGCCTAAATGTTAATCAAAGGGAGCAAGATGGTGATGTTGAAGGACAGTGATCTGCACATAGAAAAAAAAATCGCCAGAACATTCCAAGCTTCTCATTTTGATCGATATGTAGGTATAGGCTTAGCTTAACAGTTTAAACTGCAAAAAAAATAAAAATCTAACGTCGGTGCGTTTGACTCGTGCACATGCATATGTGCATGTTGGAATGTGATATATCGGTTTTAGTAGGCCTATTGTATTTGCATTTACCTTGTGGTGTGTTAGCATGTGTAGTCTTCCCTTGGTTGTACCCATAGACTGTATATATATAGTCTACAATATGGTTGTACCTCATGTGTTTATTCATGTGTGTTGTGTGTGACTACCCGTTCGTGTATTGTGCATGTGTTAGTGACTAGCCTTGTTTGTTCTATAATGATGTTTTGACCTGTCTGTGTTCCCCGCTCCTGACCCAATAAATGTAGGCTACTGATTTTAACCTTGTTGCCTCAGTTGTTACAATATGAATATAAATATAAATTAGTTGTAGGCCTATGTCATTTTGAACAGAAGCATCTGCGAAATACCATTATCATAACCATAACCAAATAGCCTACGTCCTTGGTCAGCTGGCTACTAAATGCTTTAGGGGTGTAAAGATTAACCGATACGTATCGGTATCCGTTTTTAACGTGTAAGATGCGGCTACATCGATACGCGAAGCCCCGTATCGGAAAAAAACTGAAATGAACCGGTCGTTATATCGATTTACTTGTTATGAATCGGTGCACAACTTTTTCTGCTCGCTCAGACTCATTTACGTTCCAAGCAGCGCGTTCATCCCATTTCCGGTTTTGAAACTACGTTGGCACGGAATTGTGGGTAATGCAGTTCGTTTTTAGTTACATTCATTGCCCAAAGTTGTCAAATGACCTCATTACCCATACATCTATTGCAACTTAACCATGTGACAACTTGCACTCGGTCGGCTTTTGTTTTTCGAAATCCAGCGCGAAATTAAGCACTTATAGCTTTCCTAAACAGCAACGATAGTCTGTAGAGTAGCCTTACCTTTGATGAAGGGATTTCCTTAGTGTTACATAATAATTTGGCCCTTGCTGCTAAAATGATGCATAAATTATTAGCCAATGATTTTGTTCATATTCACTCAGACTTGTGGCATTTTAGGTTTCTGCATTAGGTCTACTGTTGGAACAAAATAAGCCCAGAGAGTTCATTGATTTGTAGGCCTATTTTATTCTTGTAGGGTAGGCTAGGCCTATATGAGAAAAGGCCAAGAGTGTCTTAAGCACTGTTTTATTTTATTTCGGTATTGTCTTACCTCAACAAGGCTACAGCTCCATGAAAACAATCAGATATAACTCTATAAAATCTGTAAAGTCTATAAAAATGTATTTTTATGTTGTATTTGGCTGCTGCGCTTGACTGAAATGTAGACTATTCTTTTTTCATTTCAATACAGTATATGAAACAAACCTCAGTTTAGATAATAATATTCACACATTTTGTTGCCTAATTGACAACCATGACCATGATAATATAAAATGAATGTGCACCTTGAGCAAATTATAAAAAATCTTTCAGAATGCTTTCCATTCTTGAACTGCATCGAATTGCATCGCATCGAATCGTACTGAATCGTTTTTTATAAACATGTATCTTTTCTTGTATCGAATCGTGCCCATGTATCTATGTGCATTATTTCCGTGCCTCATGCAGTGAATTGTTGTCAGATTTTTTCCAGCTCTGTGTTCAATGGCTTCCACTTCCCTTGCTCGTAGTTGATACAACGTAGGCTAGGCTAGCTGACATTTCTGCGTAAGTTAGCTTGTTTACAAACATGTCTCTAATTAAAACGTCATAGGTTTCAATGTAGGACAGCCTAGCGGGGATAGGCCAAATGAAAAATTGAGGAAAGTGCCGATTTCACATTATTGTTGTGCGTATTTTGGATTTCGGTCGTGGGGATACAAAGTTTAATATCCAAAACAAAAACACGAGGGAATTTCCTATTTTGTTTTTAAAAAATACAGATATAAGGTCGTTTTTCGATTTTCAATTTTCGTTTCGAATTTGAAAATCAAATGAACGGAAGGTACACGGACCCATAAGTGTCTTTGTTAGTTAAACTTCCAAAGTGTGAAATTATGTCATATCCCGATGAAGGATTACTGCCAGTGTAAAATATTGAGGAGTATTGGCTGGTTTGGATTGGTGCTGCCAGAATGATGTGTCTATTCGCCTTATTCACCCGGCGGCCAGAACGAGGCTACAGGGTACACTTGCCATTACACCTCAGTCCAGCAGAACAGAGTAGCCTATTGCGCAGGACCGAGGCATGGGCATAGGCTTAAATTGTCCTGTGTGTAGGCCTACGTGTAGGCGCTGCGTGGATTCTATGCAAAAAATGCCCACCCACGACAAACTCATTTCAAGCAACGAAAAAATAAGCCCAAAGTCCCTTATATTAAGCACAAGTGAAGTCTAAAGGGTTGTGTCTTAATGTGGCAGGGGGAGAGTTTTCAGGATTTATAACAGTGTGTGTAATCATTGGGTTGGCTTATAGTGGAGCCCTCTTCAAGATATCTTTAAAGTGTTTGAAGAAATGGCATTGAAAGAAAATACTTTGCGGTATGTTTTTAAACAACACTATTCAAATTTGTACAGTATTACAAACAGCAGAATAAAAATAAACTTTGAAGATTTATTTAATAATGTTATCACCTATGTAGTTATATAATTTTAAGGTAACCTTAAAGAATGTTGTAGGATTACAGTTTGCTTATGTTCTGTTAATAACCTCAACACAATTGTGACCACGGTGCAGTGCAGTAGTTTACCAAAATAATTGTCTTTGAAACAAGGCAAGGCAAGGTGCTCACTTAACCGTATGTTTTTTAACCAAGCCCCCAGAGGGACCAATACAGAGAGAAACATAATATGTGTGGAGATGTTTATAGATTCATTTCTGTTCCATGTCTGTGTTCAATATTAAGCCAAATTGTGAAAAGAGAAAGTAATTTAAAAATGTCTAACAAGTTAAGTAGATAGCTGAGTCGGAAACACTGGAAGATGCACAGGAGGCTGCTATGGAGGCTCTGCTTGGGTGCTCCAGCACCATACACCTGTGGGAGGGTCGGCACGAGGTTGTGCAGGAGGCTGCCAGGGCATATGTGGCTGGCAGAACTTAACGGGCACTGGACCAGTAAGTGATACATTAAGTGTCATTCTATAGCGCATTAATATTTCCAGACGGGTTATTGCTTTTTTTAAGATTCTAGGTTTTCATACAGTAAAGATATTTGTTAATGACGATAATGACGTGAATGATGAGAATGCTGTGATCTTGAAATTAATTGTAATTAAATAATTGTGAAGGAGTGGTTAAAGCTCAACACCAATGCAACCATCTTGGTAACATATTATTCATCAGAATTAAAAGACTACAATATCCCAAATGTGAAAGCTAGCAAAAAAACATATGCCTATGTGATCGTGAAGACAGTCTGGCATGGCATGCAAATGCTGAAATTACATTAATGGACACATCAACATATTGTGATACATTTTTTAAGATGTCTTACATTTCACTCCAAAAGGTTGGTGGAGGGGCTCCAATGTCTTGGAGTGGCAGAGGCGGTGAGGCGGAACCCCGAGGCAATGGAGTCAGTGTTCATGGGGGGACAGGCCCCCTTGCTGGCGAGGGAGATATCCCTCTTATTTAGCCCACAGTTCTCCCCTCAGGGATCAAACCAGAGGCGGGCTGAGCAGCAGGCCATAGGCTGCTGGAGGTGGAAGGTATGGATGGTTTATTTTTACACACAGTGTAAATTATAAAATGCAGTGTTTCCCATACATTGACTTCTTTGTGGCGGGCCAGCACTATATCAGCATTTACCATCACACAATGATTTTCTTTGAACCTTTGCGCAGTCTCTCCTTGTCTCTCTGTCTCTCAATGAACCTGAAACAATAACAGCTATGAAACTATAACAGTTGTTGTTGGCGTCATAACCACGTTGAAGATCATTTCAGTAATGTTTCATTCAAGTTAACTCTGCATCCCCTCCCCAAATTTCTTATCACCAAAAATTCAATGTATTGGTGAAACACAGAGATGCTCCAAATCGTACTGTTATAGTCAATGTTAGCCAGCCAATGTATTTATCGTAGCAGTTTGTAATGTGAAGTTGGGATGATGTAAAATACTGGTGTGCTATAAATGTGGTAGCCTAACATTTTACTTGACTTTTAGACGGAACAAGACCTGTCACCCTGGGGCAAGTGTTGGCCTTTGCCTCAGGTGCGGACAGAGTCCCCATCCTCGGATTCCCGCACCAGCCAAGTCTGGAATTCGTACATGCCGATGATGGGTACAACAGAATGTACCCGGAGGCGAACACCTGTGCAGTAATTCTACGCCTGCCCCTCCATCCGACCTATGATGAGTTTGTTAATCATATGGAGTCAGGGGTGCGACAAGCCCCAACATTTGGTTTTATTTAGTTTATTTCTCTGTGTTTTTTCTGTGTGTGTTATTGTGTCTATGTTATGTTTTGTTTCTGTGATGTTGGTTGTGTTTTTCATGTCGTTTCTCTTATCTTTAAAAAAAAAGAAAAACTATGTTCCATAGACCAAAAAAAAAAAAATTTCGAGGCTGTTTTTAGGTGTCCATATTGTTCAGATTTCTGTGTGTGTTACTGTTTCTATGTTCTTTTTGGTTCTGTTATGTTGGTTGTGTTTTTCTGGTCAGTAAAAAAAAAAAAATGAAAGACCAAAATTATTTTTTTTTTGAGTGTTTTTTGGTGTAGTTTTATAGATTTTTTTATGGTTTCTGTGTGTGTGTTTCTTCCCATCCCAGTGTGTGGCTGTTTATGTTGTTTTTGTTTGTTGTTGGAAAAAGATATTGTTGTTCCATAGCACCATTCGGAATTTTCCCCCGGGGTGTGTGTGTGTGGGGGGGGGGGGGGGGTTTGCATGTTTTTCTTTTTATACACGGGTTTCCCGTTTACCAACAAAACTAGATGCGCGCGCAGCCTTGAGGCAGAAGACGCTTGATGGCCATCCACAACGTTATAAACTTAACCTAAATAGTCGGCTGCTGTAAGCTACAATTGTCATTTTTGGCGAAGACATGCATTCCGTTAGGGATATTGAACATATTTAACATTCTCTAACCATCGTGATTTCGAATTGGTGCAGTTTCCAGCACAAAAACTAATTTTATTCTTTTGCTCTTTTGCATTGCTCTATGCTGTTCTATGGTGCTTTCTGCCTCTTGGTTGCGCACGCATGTTTTCGTGACGTTCCATAGAAATCCATGTATGTGCTCTGGGTAATTTGGGATTAGATTAGATTAGATTAGATTCAACTTTATTGTTGAAATGTTATTTACAATTTAGAGTGAAATGTTTGAAAGACTACAGGAATGGTAGTGGATATTCACCACAAGGGACTATTGTCCCAGCCCCTGGCCATCAATGGGGGGAGGTTGAAACAGGTGGGCATCTTAAGGTTTTTAGGGACCATAGTGTCATACTCGATTAAGTGGGGAGACAACCTGAGCAGTATTACTAAAAAAGCCCACCAGAGGTTCTTTTTTCTCCGGTAGCTGAGAAAATTTGGGGTGGCCTGCAAGTGGATGTTGCAATTCTATCGTGCCAATATTGAGAGTATTCTCTCCTTATTTATTACTATCTGATATGGAAATGCCACTGTCCAGAACAGGCTACAGCTAGACAGAATAGTTTATACGGCTAAGAAGATCATAGGTTGCATTCTCACCCCATTATCAGAAATCTACAAGCCCCGCATGCAATGAAAAGGCATGAAAATCCTGCTGGACGTAACTCATCCTGGCAATCTTCTCAGGATCAGGTAGAAGGCTGAGGGCTATTAACACAAAGACCTCCCGCTTTTTAAATAGTACATACTGTAGTGCAATTATATTTTTAAATAGCTCTCCATCCTTGCACCAATACCTAGAAGTAGATCAATCCAACACAAGTCTTGGATAGTGTTTTTTTTTTATTTATTTTTTAGCAATATGTTTTAAAATGTATTTATTTTTTACATCATTGTCATCCTGTTACATTTGCACATTTGGAAGTGAATTTAAAACCTGCACTTTGGATGAACTTCCACTAAAGTCATGCCTATGTAGGGACGAGTCATGAATGAATGAATGAATCATGTATGTACTATGTGTTATGTCTTTGGCTTCTGGTGTCGCCTTGTCCGTTGTATTGTAGAGCACACTGAAGTAAATTCCTAATAACTTTTGAATTTTGAATGTGTACAGTGGTATTTCCTTGCAATTCATTTAACACAACATTTTATTCCAAGGCACTTAAAAATGTGTCTGTTATTTTATTTGTTTCTGTTTTTATTTGGTTGGCGCTTACATCCAAGCGACTTATTATGTCAAGGAGCAGCCTCCCCATTCTTTTAAGAATTGATGTAATGTCTCTGTGACTTTTTTCCATCTTTACGGAATAGGCTTCTATACCAAACTGAACTTCTGTACTGTACCATAGACGGTCTACACTGTTTACACATCCATTTCTGTCTGTTCACGTTGCACTATGACATCATTCCTGAAAATGTACATACCCTAGTCTGCTCTTTATGCTACTGTTTTTTGGCACCTCAAGGTTAGACACTAGCTGCTGTCACGTCCTTGCCTGGCTGCTCGGTGACCACGCCCCCTGTTCCTAATGAACCTCCACTTCCTCGTTCTCACTCCCCAGAGTACTAATTGGGCACACCTGTTCGGACTCCCATATAAACATCCTCTCTGCTACAGTTGGTCACCGGGTGTCGTCGAAAGTGGTTTCTAGTTTCTCTGCTCCTGTGGGTTCTCAAGTGCTCTCCTGGGTGAACCTTTTCCCTGTTGTTTCTTGGACTATTTTTGAAAGTTTCTCAGTTTTCATTGGACTCTGTTTTTGGACTCTGGTGGATACAACTCCCTATTTAAGTTGAGTACTCTGGTTTTTCATCATTGAGTTGTCTGAATTTCTGTTGCACTTTGTTTACTTGAGAGTTTTGACATCTTTTATTTGTACTTTGTGATTTCTCTGAGCTTTTTTAGCTACATTATCTTCAGAGCGTTTGAATTTTTGTATTCTTTTGTGACTTTGATTCTGAACTCTGGTCTACTGCTACGACTTCTGTGTGGATCTGCCTTCGTCAACCCTGTGCAACTAATTCCCTGTTAGCCTTTCTCTCCCTAATGAATTCATGTTGAGATCAATATTTTTTTTATAAATCTAACGCATATAAATGTACTTTATTTCTGACTGGTTTCATGTTGTATTTCAGCAATTGAAATTAGGCTACACAAATGTTTATAAAATTAAAAACTATATTTTGCCTTTATCTGTAGCGCCTTTTATTTGTTTTGTAGATGGTGAAGGCTGTTCTATTGGTGACATGCATATGACAATGATTAGTCATTTGTTTTTTTTCTCTGATTGTAACAGGTTTGGTTTTTGTTTGAAGACTGTGAAATCTCCTACCTATAGCGTTCATTTTACATATATCCTGTTTGGTTTTGAAGTTTTTCAAGATTGAAGATACTCATTGATCACTTGCATATTTGCTCAGTAGCATAGGCCTAACAAGAAACGGTGACCTAATGGATCATGATGTCAATTCCTGTGAATTATGAAATGGGATCAATTAGTGCTAAAAATTAAATATAAGACATTACAATGAAAAAAGGTGGTGGGATAAGTAAATTAATAATTACATTTGAGACCAGGATTATGCTTCTACACAAAGGGGTTGTGCAGTACAACATTTGATTGTCAGTATGTTTTTTTGAATAAACAAAAGTCCTATAGGGAGTTTCCATAGCCTAGGCATTTTACAAAACGCATGAGCATACTTTGGCAAGTGGTCTAAAGCAGTCATATTTTCATTCTACAGTATATTGACCTACTTTTGCACAGAGTTTCACAAGACCTGGGGCCTCATTTATAAAGCGTTCTTACGCACAGATTTGATCTTAGACGGTGCGTACGCTCAAATCCATGCCAACGCTCAGATATATAAAAACCGTCTTTGACGTGGAAAAGTGCTTATCTCCACGTCAGGTTCAAACTTGACGTACGACCATTTCCTTGTGGTAATGCCGGGGTACTGCAAGTAATTTGAGGTCTAAGTGCGATGCATTTTCAAAATTCCAAGACCAACGATCTCATGTCTTTCTTTGCCATATGCATGATCAATATCAGAAGATTTTTAAAGACGTTTTTGGACGCAGCTTATTGTTTCATGGTTTGGCATAAAACTGCTAATGAGAACTATAGCCCACTTAAGAAAGTGAAAAGACGTATAGCTTACTTATTTCACAATATCTAAAAAAAAAAACACGAAGACCTACGATAGAATAATTGAAACATTCTTACAGGTGATCTAGTATATTTAGTGTTTTCACCAATCTAATATTGACCATCAAATGTCCAATTGCCCTCGTTTAGGAGAGGAAGGCATTCAAAAAGGCATTTGAACAGTTTGATAATGTTGGAGGTTATTGTGCAGTATTGGGAATATAGGATAGTATTTGATCATACAGTTTTGAATGTTAAGTGAATAAACTTTTTTGAGAGGTGGATAAACTCTAATAAGAGGTGGGTAGGCCTAAACTCTATTTATGAAATTTCAGAGGTGGATAAACTGCGTTTACTCACGTTTAGCCTCCACTACATCCTAGTTTGTGCTCATAGGCCTATTCCCAGCTTCGTAATAGAAAGGTAATATTTGAATGTAGGCTATAGATATTTTATATCATATATAGCCTACACAACCAAGGGACGGAAGTTATCCTCTGAAAGCAGGGCATCTTCATATTTAGTGTTGCGTCGGAGTTGCGTAAAGAGGTGCAGAGCGCGCACCTGTTTGCTTTTTTTGACTGGCAGTGCCCAAGATCAGATGACAATACGTGAGTTGAATAATGTAGGATAAAATATAAAGGTAAGCCTAAAGCAAACAATAAAGGACAATGTTTAAGCCATTGGACATTATTGAAAGAAAATTATAGCAAAGATATGCAGAATGAATGAAAAATGACCGGCGAACTAGGCTACTTTTTCAGCAAAAACATAGCCTACCCTAAAAGAAACGTTAAGCCTGCATGACATATCACGCTTATAATTTAGTCCTCTGTTTTGTAGGCTAAATCAGCATATTACCCTGGGTCATATTGGATACGTAGCCTACTGTACCATAACGTACAGGATTATATAGGCCTAGAGGTCTTTCCTTCATAGGCCTACCCTTTTTTTCCTACAAAGTAGGCCTAAACATACGAAATGTTGATTATTCACATTACTGCAAGCAAAAGGAATGAAAGCGAGCAGAGGACAATAGACATGGATGCATACGATCTCTTTCCAGAAAGCTTTGCTGGAAAAAACATAATTAGGTAAGCTATTCGAACTGACGCATATAGGCTAGTTAACATCAGATGGCAAAGGCTAGGCCTATACAATGTTTTCAATATATAATTTTACATAAGCTACAGCTTTTAGGCCATTGATTTCATTAACACATATGCTAATGATATTGATGAGGGGGTGTTTACAGGGCGGAGACCTAAACCCATCCGGCTGCGCACAAGTTGACGTTCATTTGTGATTTATAATGGGCACATCTGGAAGGGTGGCGTACGCACGTTTTTTTGTCCGTACGTTTGTTTTCTCTGAATCACACGTACGATCATTTCAGAAATGATCTAAGATCAAATGAAGGATGGTTTCTACGCAACCCTTTTATAAATGAGGCCCCTGGTGCTAGGGCTCAGTTTCTAAGTTCTATCAAGTGACCTTGAGGGCTGAGATGTGGTCAGTTCAGAGACGCTTGTAATCCGGCAGAAAGAAAAAACTAGGTATATTCTAGCCTCTATCTCTTTGTCAGTATGGCCTACATCAGTTATGACTTTTCTACTATAAACTACATGTTCTCAGCTTTCTAAAGAGGTCAAACATTTGATGGTAGGCCCAAAAGAGGTGGGAACAACGCCATCGTAAATAGGCACAGTGCAATTTCAGGCAAAAACTTGAAATTGGAATTAATGTGGTTAAATGAGATCTATTGAAAGTGCTGGGACAGTCAGAGCGTCTCTATACGGCTCTGGGGACCCTTATGCAAAGACGCACCCTAGCGGCAGCAAATGTAATTTATGATGTGGGTCACAAATGTCAGCCTGGCTCATCACTGAACCACCAGAGAAGGTCCTCAACCACCAGAGAAGGTCTAGCCAAAGACCTTTGGTCTAGCTTCTAATAAGGGCATCCGTGAACGGGCTCTGCTAAGTTACCACCACATAGAACGTGATCTCACCCAGTAGCCTATGGCCAGGCAGGCACACTGCCTATTTTAATGACCGGGAGAGACAAAGAAATCTGGACAAAATGACAGCTCCGTTCCTTGTTTGTTACCCACATTTTTAATTTTGGCCCTTATTACCTGCCCAATGCTTTCCTGGGGCAGAAAGACGGATTCTGTCGTACCCTTTTTTTGGCGCTTAGGGACCGTTCGTTATTTATAAACGGGATCACCGGAGGGATTTTAAGTGCTTCGATCAAAAGTTGCATGACCCTCCCCTGCCTGCTATATAATTTTCAACGACCCTCCAGCAGCATTTTCAAAAATGACATGACCCTCCCCGGCCAATTGTCGATGTCTTCCGCCGACGCTCTTACGTGCTATGAAAACACATCAACACATGCTACCGCACTAAAACCAACCTCTGCTTTCTGATCTTACACATCACACTTCACCAAGATGGTGGCCATTTCAGTAGCCTAGATTTACTTACTAACATTGTTGTGGAAACACAATGGAAACTAAATGCACACTTCCTGCAACTGCATTAGCCTACTTGAAAAGTTACTCCTCTAGTAATTATTCACATGAAATAAAACAATAAAGCATTGAGACCATTCAACAAAGCACACTGGGTAATAACAAATTCAACACATGAACTTGTTGCTATGGACTCGTCTCTAGGCTTCCTCAGTCATTGTAAAGCTGCCGAAGCTGAACATTATCCAAAACTCAATTTCTCAGGCGAGCGTCAATTTGGGAGCTTGCTACACTCCTTCCTTCTCAAATGACTTGAAAAGGCCGTTTGCACAATTTCACAAATAATCACAGGGACCGAAAAATACCTAATATGCCAACTTTTTCCGGGTTTATCATTTTAACGTTTCCCCGCTGTCCTGCCGTTTTAATATAACTACGTGCGCACCTGCCAGGCTACTCAGCTAGACAAAGAATTCCCCCTGTATATTCACTCCAAGTTGGCCTACCATAACTTACCAACTACACTGTAGACCATAAACTGGCTATTTATATGACCAAATGTATTTGTCCAACTTTATGAAGCAGAATTACGCACTGCTACTTGGAACGTAACACATTTTTGTTGGCAGGAGAGAGAATGACAGCGAATTGTGGGATAATTTTTATGTTTCTCATTGAATGTTTAGTATACCTTATATACATGTAGTGAAATCTAATTCTCATCTCCTTACTCTGACCCTTGTGTTTTCTGAAACTCCTATGTGGGAATGTTTAGTTAAATTAACCCCTGTGTCACCGAAGTAGGATGGGGGGGTTGTAAACATTTCACTGTGGGTAACCCTCAGGATGGGGGGTCGTAAACATTTCTTATCTCTGTTAAAATACCAGATGGTTAAGTGATTAATGGAGGGTGACAACTTGTGATTTTCCATGGTGTGGGGTAAGGTATAAGAGTTGGCTTCACCCACAGATGTGTGGGCTTGTTACTTTGACATTTCATGTGGGTAACATGCTCCCGGCGTCGTGAATAAAGCTGCAGTCTCACACCAGTTGTCTTGGATTAATTTTGACCACAGAATAACAAATTGCACTGTTGCTGGTTACCAATAAATACTATATATTTTTTTGCAAACAACAAAAACAGAAAGGATGGAGACAGCAAAGCTAGAGATGGGCAGGAACAAGGTCAATTGGTAGAAATGCTTGTCAAAACGTTAGGAGCTGGATGTGTGGATGAATGAAGCACAAGTATGCTTTAGGCTATGTTAAGCATGCACACTGTTTAACACGGTAAACTACAAGTAAACCAAAGTTAAATTTAGTTTTTTTAGGGCTGGATAAAGTTGACCAATTGGATATAGGCTGTTAGGCGTGAATAAAGTAGGCTACTTTGTTGCTCCAACCCTTCCAACGTTAATGGGGACGAATGTTGACATTTTCCGTATTTTGCGTGAGAAACCCGGGAAATCACCCTTATTTTCATTGTTCAATGTTGACAGAGCTATGGAACGAAAGAGAACGTTATATGGCGACAGAAATCAACAATCAAACAAGCCACTTTGATTTTTTGCTGTTTTCATTAATACAAAAGATGGGTGGCCCTCCCTTCTAGACAAAAAAAAGTTAGGTGACCCTCCCCTCAAGAATAAAAAGACATGACCCTCCCCTATTTTCCTCCGGTGACCCCGTTTATAAATAACGAACGGTCCCTTACTCTATGCGTAGCTGCTAGCAGCTAGTTCCAAAAATCCATTCTACGGCGTTGGACATCATCATTCACTTAGATAGTTCTAGCTGCTGTTTAGTAACTGTTCCGAGGTAAGTTGATGGAATAGTAACCTCTATTGAATTGTCAACTTTCAATATTTTTTCAGAGGCCCTTTATGATGCATACATATACTGATCTCTTTTTGTAAGTACACAGTGTAATTATATATATGTTTGTCTTGGTAGACGACCGATTGCTAGTTTGTTAGCTTGACTTCGCCATCAGAGACAGTAACATTGGCAGGTCTAACACTAATGTACTCAGCTTACTAGACCGTCAGGTTCAGCAGATAAATCCTCTTTTGAATCATCAACTCTCTACATTAGATCAGAGGCCCCTTTGCATACTTAACTTTGTTTGTATGTGCACAGTGTCAATTATATATATTTTCTTATCTTGGTAGACGACCGATTTGCCAGAGTGAAAAAGTGCTAGAAGCTAGCTGCTATTGCTAGATGCTACACCAACAATGACGAAGTTCAGTAGTGAATCTCAGACATCTTTTATTTATTAAGTTATTGATGTTAGATTTCTTCTTAGATTAGACTTGTTAGCTAGTCAGCAGAGTAGCAGCTACTCTGTGTCTGATGCTAGGATTATTACCTATGTATGAATACAAATTACGAAGCACAACAATTATCATTAGCCATAATGACTTTTAAAGTGTTTATTACACAGACAATAGTGTGATTAATTTGTTCCCCAAACACTGCTGACAACATGAGGTCAAACCAGTGGTCCATCTTCTCCAAAAACCATGCACCAAATGTAGGATTCTCTGGTTGTTGCGTTGTGTTTTAGTTCTAACGGTTGTATTGAAGATGGTCAATAAAGCTTGACGGCGGAATCAGGATCGGCGATTAGATGATGATTTATTGTAGATGGTACAATAATGAATAACAGAACACAGGCTAAGTCTCGAACAGTAAAACTGTGCAGAGTCTAACAGTTGTGGTTGTTATTAGAAGCGGCGGCTGAGCCTTCCGACAGAAGATGCTCCTTGGTCGCTTCCTCGATCCGTCTCAGAGTCAAAACCTAAAACAAAGCCTGTTATACTAAAACATACAAACGAAAATCATGCCAACGTGGCAGATGCCCACAGGTGTACAAAACCAGGCTCTGGCCGGATGGATACCAGCCCGAATGGCCCATGTTATGTCTGATGTTCCTCGGATGTTCCCAAACATCGGCCTGTCTGACCTTCCTGCTGGTGCACAGGCCTAAGGCACAGTTATGTTATGTACAATAGTATGGACCTCTCCCCGTTGTATACTACACACAGAAGTAACATATGAACACATCAGAATACAGTAAGAATACCCCAGAATTCTACAGTCCCCCCTCTTGATCAATAAAAAAACATAGATTTTTTATAGATCAAACAATCGTAAACAGAGTCTTATGTGTCCTAACAAAAAATTGAAAAATAATAAAACCAAGCATTACTTCTCAGGCACTTTAAGGAAAAGAAAAAAAGTGCAGGCACCTTGAAAGAAAACTTAAAAACTGATTATGTTGCTGATGATTATCTCACATTCTAAGAGTCAAACCAAAAGGAAAACAAAGTCTTTTGGAAGTTCAGGAAACCTGCCGGCAACAGTTCAGTTCAAAGGCAAAGTCTCTGTCCCAGATGTTGTCTGTGGCTCCCGGCAACCTCATAGGCACATGTGGAGTGAAAAGAAAGAGCAGTATCAGTCGAAGGATAGTCATGAAAACAACAGTATATATCTATAATCATCTATTATAGGGGTGTAGCATCCTCCCAACCCTGGTCCCCCAGTGAGTCCCCGGTTAACCCGTTGCTGCGTGTTCAGCTCCCTTACGGGTGTCCCCAGAAACCCACCCCTAGAACCAGGACTACAGGATTACTCCCCCCCCCCCCCTCTGATCTAGCTCAATTGTAACCAATCTCAGATTAAACATTTCACATATTAGTAATCACACATTATTCATTACAAATCAAAAATTAATTTTGAGACTTGTCCAAGTCTATAATTTCTCCTAACATGAGTTTGTGTCAAGAAGAGTCCACTACCACAACACTCAGGCATGCTCGGGTTCTCAAAGAAACATTCTACTCTCGGATCTCTAACCTTTCATTTTCCCTCTGACTTCATAAATTCCCCGTCAAAATGAAAGGATCCCATGAATCTTCCCCCCTCTAGTTCACACCTTACCCCTAAAAGAAGATTGGCGGAAACTCAGATAGAATTCGTACCCTACCCAAGTGCGTCATGTTTCAGGCGCTTCTATTAGTTTCCAATGGCTCACATATCCACTTTTCTCTCACCCTGGACCTTCACTGCCGACTGTGTCAACAAAATCCATCCATGGCCCATCGTACTTTGCCCCTAGCGCTAACCTTTGGGGCTTGTGAATCATCACCAATTGTCCTGGCACTAGAGAGTCGCCTCCTTCCTGAGGGTCTCCCCAGGCCTCTTCCTGGTTAGCCGCTGTTTGGACTGCCTTCGTCAATTGCACACAGTAAGTCAGCATCGCATCCGATGTCAGGTGGATGTCGGCTTTCCTCAAATCAATCGTTCCTGGTGCCGAGAAAGGCCTGCCAGTCACAATCTCGAATGGGCTGAGTCCAGTGTCTCTGTTGCTTGTAGCTCGCATGCTACACAAGACCGCTGGTAAGGCGTCAACCCAGGGAATGCCTTCTTGATGTTTCTTGGCCAGCCGTTCCTTTAAGGTCCGGTTCGCTCTCTCCACCTGTCCAGACGATTCTGGATGGTAAGGGCAGTTCAGAGACCAGTGCACATTCAGCATGCGGGCCACCTCGGCGCAGACTGCTCCAGTGAAGTGTGTTCCGTTGTCTGAGCAGATCTGTTCCGGCAATCCGTATCGGGGAATGATGTCTTTCACGAGGACTTTGGCAGTGTGTAGTGCAGCTCCAGATCGTGCAGGGAATGCCTCAATCCACCTGGAGAACTTGCACAGGACAATCAGAACATCTCGGTAGCCTTTGCATTTGGGAAGAGTGATGTAATCTATTTGGAGAACTCTGAATGGTCCTGGTGGAGCTGGTGTCTTCAGCATTGGCAACTTAACCTTCTTGTCGTGATTGTTTTGCCGACAGGTGACACACCGCTTGACGATGTCTTTGGCCGTTGCTGTAAACTTCGGTGACCACCAGACCAGTATGAATCTGTTCCTCATCTTCTCCACTCCCACGTGTCCAAGCGAATGAATTTGCGCCGCCAGATCTGGCAGAAGACTTTCTGGAGCCACTGTTCGTGTTCCAAACCTCCACAAGTTGTCATCATGGAGCTTCGCCGCATTTTCAATCCAAGTCCACTTTTCCTCTCGGCTCGAGCTGTTCTGCATGTCCATGATGTTGGCCAAACTTTCCCGTTTTCCCTCTTCAGATGTTTCCTTGACCTTCTTTGTCCCTCTCATCATGCGTTTCTCATCGTCATTTTCAAAAATGTTCCTGTTACCGTTAGATCCGTCCGTGTTTCCATTTCCGTGTCCATTCTCGTTAGTCATTTCGTTATCCCCTCCCTCTCTTTTTCTTGCGGCTGTTCTTGACGCCGCATCCGCCAATGCATTGCCTCTTGCTTCAATGGTGTCTTGCCTTGTATGTGCCTTTACTTTGATCACTGCCAGTTCCTCTGGCAGCTGCATTGCATCCAACAATTCTGTCACAAGCTGTCCATTCTTGATGGGACTTTGTTTCTCACACGGAGGTGGTTTTCCAGTCAGTCTGACAGGTTCCATTTCCAACAGTCCACAGTCATTCTTTCCCTTAGCCCATGCAGGATGTTCCAGGAGATCCTCTCTTTTTAGTCTTCTCAGGTTCCACAAGACTTCTCCATCTCCCTCTCCAATGGCTATGGTGACTGGGGCTGTCTGCTTCAGACTGCATTTTTCTCCGGTTGGTCCACCAGCTGTCTTGATGATCCCTGACAGAGGTATTTTGTGTTTCTTCAATAGGTCTGATGAAAAAAGACTAAGTTCAGCACCAGTATCAATCAAGAATTCAATTTCGATGTGTTCTTCAAGCAAGGCAGTAGCATAGAGGGTGTTATCGGTTCTCGCTGGTTGGTAAAGCACAGACACGCCATTGGCGGTGGCTACTGTGCACACAGGGCATATGAGTGCCACGTCAGCTGACTCATCCCAGGCATCCCAGTCCTCCATCGCTGGCCTGGTTGTCTTTGTCTTTGGCCTTGTTACCGGAGCAGTCGCTCCCTGGGCAGCATCGGATGTAGATGCCCCGTCATTCACTGGTGTGGGTGGGGTTTGGGGAGGTGGGGGTGGTTGAGGTAAGGAGTTGACAGGTGGGGGCGGGGGTGGTGGTCGTGGGGTAGGGAAAGAGTTGACAGGTGGGTAAGGTGGGTAAGGGCTTGTAGTCAGTGGCATTGGTAACAACAATGGGGCAGGAGGTGGTACTGAAGCTATGGCTAGTGGCTGTGGATAGCCATACTGGAGTGGAGCAGTTTGATGATGGTTGGTTGCAGACGTTCTTCCTTGTCTTTGTGGATTGTAGAAAGCAGTGGCTGCTGATGGGGCCAGAATTATTTGTTTCGTGTCACCTGCTGGCTGTTGGTCAGGTGGGGTGCTGTTTCTTGGCCCATGTGGGGTTTCCATAACAGAAGCATTCTGTCCAATGAAGCTGTCTTTATCAATGTCCACTGCACTTCTTGTCTCCACCATGGCATATGGCGCTGTTGAGTCCAAGTCAGGCAGAGTCAGACTGAGGCTTGGTTGCCTGTTGCACTATAAATTCAACCCAGGTCCGAGATATCTAGCTCTGTCTCTCTCTCCCCTCCACAGCAGAACAACATTCAAACACACGCACCCTTCGCCCCCACAAGAGAAAAGGAAAGACACCCCCTAGACGTATCTCCTTCGGACCATTTTCCATGCAATTTATTGTACCCACAGCCCGAGGCTGCCACTATAAATTCAACCCAGGTCAGAGATATCTAGCTCTGTCTCTCTCCTCCCCCCCCCACAGCGGAACAATGTGCGCACTCTCACACACACACATTCACTCTCCCTCAAGGGCAAGGAAACAAGGGCAAAAAAAAACCAGACTCTCCCGCTCTCAAACCAGACACCTTACCAGTTATTTTACTGTACCCGCAGCCCGCAGATGCCACTGTAAAATCAACAAGTGTCAGTTATATCTAGCTTTCCCTAGCTTTCCCTAGCTTTATCTAGCTTAGTCCCCTTTCTTTTCCCTTTTCCCCTCCCTTCCAGCTGGACAGTGATAAAACAACAATTACATAAACAATTACATAAACCTGTTGACCTAGTCAACCAAAACATAGGTGGTGAGCCTATCCAACTTTCCAATAACTGCAAAACCAAGACACCCAAACTGGTGGTTGTTATTCCGTTTGTTAACACTGTAGCACTAAGTTTAGTCATCACCAAACAAAGACCGTTGAGAAAACATAAACACCGCACAGCCTCCTATTTTCTAATTGGCACACACCCAGCATCATCGCATGAAACAAACACAACACAGCTTAACATGTATTAATATCACAGCAAAGAGAAGAAGTTCCCCAAGTACTTGTACATTTAATCGATTACTTCTTTTAATTCGTTCACGAATCTGTCATACCATTTTAAGTGAACACTTTTCCTCTACATCCAATGACCTATAGACGTCACAGTCATTGATATAGGCATATCAACACTCTTAATGACACAAACTTCAATACTCTCATTAAAATGCAGCTTTTAATTTCTAATTTATCTAATAAATTAGCTTTACTTTGGTTCTTTTTCCCACATAAAGGAGTAAAGACTTTTTGCTTTCACCTGGTCAGAATGTCTTCACTGCATGCAGGGTGCGCGCAATGCAGCAGTGTTTCCCCTCTTGGCAGGCTTCCAGCTGGGATTCAGTCACGTCAATCAGGGTGCCAAGATGGACTCTTCTTACAGATGTTCAAGATCCAAAATCTGTCCCCGAAGTCTCTTTGAACCCGTTGGATGTTCTCGTCTTTCTTCTCCTCTTGCGGTCGGGTCACGATAACCAAATGTTGTCGTCTTTCTTCTCCTTTTGCGAGAAGGGTCACGGCACCAAAAAGGTATGACTCTGGGGCCTCATTTCAAAAAATTCCTAACTATGAAATCCTATTTTATCTCAGTTTAGGATGCCATTTAGGATTTTTGGTATTACAGAAGTATGTTTCCTAACTGCATTTAGGAAAAAAATACTATCTTAACTTAAAGGTACACTGTGCTAGATTTTCACCTTAATATAACCTTTACTAAGCTAATTGGTAAACAAACTTGTAATAGGAGAATCGTTCACCTAGCATAGCCATACAGCATAAACGTAGGGAGTCGCTAACGAGAGAACCAGCCATACAACTTGAAAAACATCGCCCCAAAGACATCTCACAAGAATCGTGAAACATTACCTTGTCAGTAGATATAGCTCCTTGGAGATAGTTTTTAACTGTTCTTAATCCTTCACCTCCACAACAAAAGCATTTTCATGACAAACAAACCACGAGAAATAGGCTATTTACAACGGCAGAGTGAAATATAAATAAATTGCGACTCTAGGGGGAGCTCTACAGTCTGCAAAAAATACCTGAACCTGCATAGTATAGGAATATATAGAAATCTGGCCATTACAGAACCATCCTAACTTAACAATGTCATAACTTAGGAATCATAACTTAGGATGGCACAAACCCTGTCCTAATATCAAAATAACTGCTAAAACTGACTGCAACAGTCTTGTTTACGTTGTTGCCTAGTCTGTGATAAGATGAGGAACATGACTGTTGAAGCATATTACACTAAATAAGTGAAAACTTTGACAAGCAATATACAATGTATAAGCTATGTGTTTTAAAACATTTATCAAATGTATAACAAATAAATATTAATCATTATAATAGAATATTAGGCTATTATTTATCATTATTAGCCTAATATATTTTTCCTCTTTTTATTCCACACATCAAATGAATCAATATTGACACACTCTCTTGCTTCCTACATAAATATAGGCATAACATATTTCTCTCTGATATTATGGTTCCCATCTTGAGCAACCAACTATCAAAGATTCTTTACAACACTGTCTTTGCAACCTGACCTTCTAATCATAGATACAGGTAGTCTGGTGTACATAGATATAGAAACAGGCATGACAGGACGATTGCTGATTTAACAATCTAGCTGGCAGTTACAGTTAGGATTTCTTAAAGGGGACATATTATGCAAATTTCACTTTTTGCATCCTTTTGTACCTCCATTTGGGTCTCTACAGCTCCTAACAACACTCCACGCGTGCAAAAAAGCCATCCATGCATTTTCTGTGAGTCAGTTGAACAATTTTGGTGTCAGGAATCATAGGCTTCTATGAGCCATTTTCTGGCTCCCTTAACCTGACGTCAAAATAAGGGAATTTGCATAGAACCACCCTGGCGCCACCCCTCACCTCTCAACCCCCATATAGCCCCACCCACCCAATTAGTTGAAGATCCGCCATTAGTTTGCTGGTTTAACGAGCACGGACACCAAGCTCAATGACTACAAGCAAGAGCAAGTCACACATGAAGTGTTGTGTTGTTGGCTGCACAGAACAACACAAATCCTTGCACTTTCTCCCAGCCAAAGACAGAAGAACCGAGTGGCTCCACTTCATTGTCGATGGCCATGTTCCAGCAACAGTCGGCAAAAATGTTGTGGTGTGTGCGAACCACTTCAAGACAGACTGCTTTGAAAACTTAGGACAGTACACTGCAGGATTAGCCATCAAACTTCGTTTGACAGAGGGATCTGTACCTACTGTTCGTGGCAAGTCACAAGATGAGAGACATGTAAGTACTTTCAAATAATGACTTTTGTGTTTCTATTGCAGTTAAGCATGAACTAACGTTAGGCTGTTCGTGTTTTGCCATTTAGCACAAGCTAACGCAAACATTACGGCTAACTTTAGCCCTGCATCTGCTTGGAGTGAGCATTTCCTCCATTCCAAATTGCAAATGCAGCACACAGCCGATCGAGTCAAATTTGACAATCCCAGTCAATAATATCTGAAAGTAATGATTTGAAAATGTTGTCTAGACGCTAGACCTCCATTAAATATTGTCATGTTATCCACAATTGAGGCGACCAACAGCTAAAAGCCCTTAGTATAAGCTAATGTTAGCTTGTAGCCTCACTTTATAACGTTATCCAGTGTTTGCACATTTCCCCTATAGCTCTATTTCATTTAAGCTGCAAGGGTTTGTACGGAGCCCGGGAGAGCTCACTTTAAGTGATATTTTTTCTGGTCGTGATAATTTGTGAGCACGTTTTCCTTTAATTGAGCCCTCGAATTAATAAAACGTGAGCAAGTTTTCCTTTAATTGAGCCCTCGAATTAATACGTGACCCCGTTGTAGGCCTAAATTGAGCTCTCGAAATATGTATTTCGTGCTCACATTTAGTCCCGACATTTTCTCACCGCTCGCTGTGCTGTGGTGGCAACTTCGTGTTACCTTGACATGGACCTACAGCTGTCTGTAACAGTTCATATTGGGAATGTCATGATAACAGTAGGCAGCTAATTAAAGACTTTAGGTGGTCATGGTTTATAGCGGACTTCTACTCTTTGTAGCAGGGGCACCTGTGGTGTCAACCGCCAGCTATGGAGACCCATAATGGGGAAATTCTACTAGGCTACAAAGGCTACTCGGGCTCTGTTGTAATGACCGGTTTCCACTATCTCCTGGATTTTTGACTTAACTGTGAGGTCTAGAATCGAAGCACATCACAGCGACAAGCTCCCAAACAATTACAACACGTAGACCTACTGTTGGTACAAATAGGCTACTGCGTATTAGTAGTAGCCTAATACCCACCCAATATAATACGGTTCCCTCTAGCGCCCGATGGGCCTCACCATATAACCCACCCGCACACCAATGATGCACACAACGAGGTAAGCTTTGATACGGACTATGAAACGGGAGACATAAACAGTGGCGTTCACGATGCTCAGCTTCTCAGGCTATGTAGCCCAGCTCACACCGTTCGCGATAAACACCACAGCTCTGCACACTTGGACCTCAACAAACACTCAAAACTTCGGCAAACATTCAGCTGGACGATGATGGCAAGGGGCCTGTGCAAACACACACAATCATCTGCTCTCCCACCTACAGCCTAACGGGGCTATATCCAGGTGCACTGCAATCAATGAGATTCCCCCTACGTCACTACAAGCGACACACCTCCCGACGTCATTCCCGGGGATACCCCCTTGACACCACACTACGTTTTTGTGCACACCATTTAATTTCTTCAAGCCCACGTTTTAATTATTCGTGGGTGCGTTTTAATAGATCGAGATCTCGAATATACTATAACGTGCTCATGTTTACATGTGTCAAGACAATATTGAGTGCACGTTTTACAAATTGTGGCCACGTTTAAGTAGATCGTGCACACAATGTTCTATAACCATGTTCACAAATTGTGCTCTCGCTTAAATAAATCGTGCCCTCATTTTAGTAAATCGTGCGCTCGTTTTAGTAAATAGTGCACTCGTTTAATAAATTGTGCCCTCGTTTAATAAATTGTGCCCTCGTTTTACTATGCTTAAAATGAGAGCTCAATTTAGTAAAATGAGCTCACACTATAGTAAAACGAGAGCACAATATAGTAAATTGTACACACGATTTAGTAAACCGAGCGCACAATTTAGTTAAACGAGAGCACAATTTAGTAAAACGAGCGCACAATGTAGTAAAACGAGCGCACATTCTCTCAACATGCAAAACATTTTGCGATGACCCCTCTAGGGCTCCGTAGGTTTGTCACAATTTGTAGTCGTTTTGTCCTTACTGAGTTAGATATGGTCATGTTATCTACAATGAAGGTGGCCAGTAAGCTCTTGGTCTAGGCTAATGTTTGCTGTTGTAAATAAAGCGAGATATAGTACTGACAGTGCAAGAAGTTGTAGCCTCAGTTTTTAGCTCAAAGTAAACGTGCATATTATGTGCATGCCATTATTTTCATGTTTGGTTTTCTCTTTACTGCGCAAGACTCTACCTGGCTGCTCTGCATTACAATGAGGATGCTGCACGAGACCAGGCCACCTTATCCTCTGGGGACCCTCTCTACAGGATGCATTTCCCAAGTTACATAATTTTTTATTTATCAACAATAAAAGATCTGTTCATTTTGCATGCTATTGCACTATGGCAGGGGTCCCCAACCTTTTATGTACCATGGACCGGTTTGATTCCTATTTTTTTTTTCACGGACCGGGGGGTTTGGGTTGGGGGTTCAGGGGTTCCATATGTGTTGTGCATGCATTACTTGAAAAGAACTAGCTCCAGTTATGTATGAACAGTGAAGGTAACGATCTCTTGTGAAAAACGTGAACTTGAAGAAGTGAAAATTGAACAATATGAACTATGAATATTGAACAACTTGAAGCTACATCTATAAGTGTGAACATGCTTAACAAAATATGGGAACAAAACATGGGAACTAAACGTGCATTACGAATATAATCAGTGGGAGCCCTGCTTGTTTCCCTGCAACAAGAAGCTTCCATCTGGGGGTGATGGAAGACAGTGACACCCTCAGTGTGTTTGAAATGTCCAGTCGATTGCGCAATTTGGTCTTAGTTGCAGTCATTGCCGAAAACCCGGCCTCGCATACCGGTAGATACGTGGTGGGAAACGTTTTCAGCGCTTTTACGGCTATCTCGGGATATTCTGCTTTGGTTTTGATCCAAAAACCCGCCAGAGAGGTTTCCTTATACACACTCTTAAGCAATTTCGATCAACTGCTCTTCCTCCTGCGCTGACAAGTTAGGACTATTCGGGATATTGACAAATGTGTTGCGGACCCACTCATTGGTTTGCCGTGGATCTTTGGAGGATGGGAAGTAACGCTCAAACTCATTTGAAAGCGCAACAAGGTGATCGCGCACCAGCTGCGAGAGAAAAGGCTCTGCCTCAGTCTCTCCCAAAACCCACTACTGTTTGGAACATATCAAATACACGGTCCACTCGTCATCCCCACAAATCAAGCTTGGCTTTAAATGCAGCGACTTTATCTGCCAGTTTAAAGACAGTCGTCATTCTCCCCTGGAGTGACAGGTTGAGGTCATTAAGCAAC
Organism: Alosa pseudoharengus; assembly: GCF_046254945.1. Classification (NCBI taxonomy): domain Eukaryota; kingdom Metazoa; phylum Chordata; class Actinopteri; order Clupeiformes; family Clupeidae; genus Alosa; species Alosa pseudoharengus. Next base: position 196,485 of record NW_027468664.1, on the reverse strand, counting down.
CCGCATATGTCACACAGGTAAGTGAGTTTTGACACCCAGTCCTCATCACTAAAATGTGCAGCTAACGGTGACTTTTTTTTCTGTAAGAAATCTCTGCAGCGGCTCTCGCAACTCAAACACTCTGGCCAGTACACCATAGACCTGCTAAAATGCTTGTTTTTTGTTGTTGCTCATTCTAGCAGTTTAGTTAACTTCGTGTGACACTACCGTTCGCCAAGAACTGATCAAGTGAAGTGAGCTGACCTGAGGCTGCGCAGCGCTGAAGGCAATATGTAAAAGTGTTGAAGGCGGGACAGACAGACGTAAGAAAATAGACCTTGCAAAATGCAAACATGCGTGCAATCAAACAACTGCATATAGGCCTATGCCATGTAAAAACGTGACATTATTGCGAATTAAATTTAGTTTAGTTTGCATGCATTTTTTTTTAAACTCATGTCGTAGGCTACGGCCCGGTTAGGAATGTCCTGCGGCCCGGTGGTTGGGGACCGCTGCACTATGGTGTCTTTACAATGAACAAAACAATAAATACATGTACAATGAAATACTTTACAAACTATGTACATAGTTACAGAAGTGTTTGTGAAATATTGCACAGGGTATGTGGAACACTTGATGGGCTTCATCATGGGCGAGGTTTTTGTGGACCAAGAAGCATACAGGGAGGAACTCCTGAAAATAAGCATTCCTCCGGACCTGTCCTCAGAGTTTGAGCACCCAGAGAAGGAGGAGGAGGTGATCGCCAACTATGTGTCTCGCTTCAATCCAGGGGAGGCAGTTTGAAGCCCACGTATTGTCCTTGGCTGTCAGGAAACTCCCGACGAACACGCAGGACCACACATCAACATCCCCAACACCAACTGACAAAGCTCCTGTAGGCAAGCTATCTGTAACGACTAAAAAAAAAAAAAAAACATTGCAGTAGTTAGCAGGTTACATAATCTGTCAGTTCTGTCAAAAGTGCAAAGTGCACAAAGTGCAATTGTCATATTGCATATGTCATGTTTTATTTCTGTTTTGTGTAATACATATATTGTAATTTTATTTATATTTAAATGTGTCACGAGTGTATGTTTGATACCTGCTGAATTTGCAGACAATAGCCATACATAAAAAGAAAGAAAACAACAATTGGGGAATGTGTTGGTGTGTAAGGCCATTAGTGACCTATGAACATTAGTAAGACTAACATCTGCTTTTGCTGATAAAAACGGTAGCCTGTCACTTCTCAAACACTGGGAAAAACGAATAAGTAGCTTAATAAATAACACATACAGCTCTATTCCCCGTAGCCGTAAGGCCCCATGGTCAGCTCTGTATATGTTCAGTGCGTTCTGAAGAGAATAAACATTCAGGCACACCGGGTATAAACCCGTCTGCTGCAGACGTCGTGTGATCTATAATCGTATGGTAAGGTGAGTGCTATGCTAGCACAGTCCCTAGCATTATTCGTAAATGAGTGAGTAATATGGCAGCATACTCGCTAGCTCATTTATAAATAAGTTAGTAACACGGTAAGATATTTGCAGGCCTTTCTGTATCTTAGAAAAGTTACCTGTGTAATCTCCTGGCAGCATATACTCTGATGAAGGGCTTGAGTTGGCCCGAAACGTCACGGTAAATAAACTATAACTTGGGAGCATATACTGGTGTTGCGGACTTTTTTCCCCTCTCTCTCAGCATATACTCTGCCTCAGTTGGCACTGTCCAACAATTTCCACAAGCACGCCTATATAATAATTAAAATAATAATAATAATGTAACAATCTGCAAGGTTGTCTCAAAATGGTCTTTATTGGTTACGCACCAAAAACACGAACACATAATTCCGGGCCAGACCTGGCCCTTATGCTCCAGCACTAAACATCTATCTTAGGCTGTATCTAAAACACACACTAGTTAGACCCGGTTATGAACACTGTAATCAACTATAAACATAAACACGACAGTCAGGACGCACAACATTGGTAACTTGCATGGTTAACATTAACATTCAACATAACACATCAAACGAACAGCATCATGGGAGCATAGTCATCAACAGCTAGGCTCAGATCATTACAATAATAAAAGCTAATCAAGTGCTTCAAATACAAGCAAATGTTAAATATTGTAAAAAGACTGGCTTTGTCACGAAAAATTACATTACATTTACTTCGTAACAGGCTGAACAGGGTGAAGGCTAATAGCCAAGACTAATTTGGCATGTAGGAGAGATAGCAAATACATTGATTTAAAAAGTTAACAAACCATTTAGAAACTGCTTGCAGCATTCGTGAAGGTGTTTCTGCAGGTGGCTCCTCTTCATCTTGATCTGGGTCCGACTCTGGGTCGAAAATGTTGGGCTAGAGTGTGCCTCTATATTCTGTCATTTTCACCCAAGCAGTGGAGGTTTTCACGTGAAGAAAACGAACAGCGTAAACATCTGACAGGTGGGGCGTGGTCAGCAGTAGCTTATTTGCATAAAAGTGATAGAGTCCTTAAACGGCTCATTCTGAAAGGGACTGAAGCTGGCAAGAATTAGGCTGCAGAGATCTCTTTATGTGAGATTGATTTTGTGCAAAAAACTTTATGAACATGTTTTGTATAGCCCATAGACCTATTCTAACTTGTTTAAAAAGAGGTATAATATGTCTCCTTTAAGTTAAGATAACATAGGAGGTCTGAGATAAGATAGGACACAGCCATGAGTTTCAGAACTGCTTCATTACTAGTAACAGAGAGGGTTTGTAATCAAGGATCTTTGCTAGTAAGATAAGATTTTTCATATCTTTGAAACTTAAGTTAAGATAGGACAAGCAGTTAGGATATTTTTCTGTAATGAGGCACCTACTGCGCTCATCCTCTAACATGTACCTCAGGGCGGCACTTGTTTATTTGCTGAATATGTGCATTGCTGAACTCATCTTCATCTTCTCAAAATAGCTAGGCTGTAGGACACCTCTGGACAGATTGGGTGCCAGCCTAAGAGCCATGCCCTCTTGCCCTTTTTTAAGGGGGGCAACAGAGACCTCACCGGACACCTGCTGAGCTGCTCCTTTTCCACCACATCCTGAGGTATGGTGATGATGTGACCATGGGTAATGGGACTCTTTAAGTTCTTAAAGAGATGAGAAACGTCAGGCATGAAATGGATGCGCTGGTTTTGTTCAACAGGATGCTGGATCTTTGGTTTTTCATAGGTCACCCCAAAGGACTTCCACATTACGCTATTGGGGCTTCCCATGTCTGTGGTGATGTTAAGCACATGAAGCCCTACAGATGCCGCCGCTTCAACAATGCTGACTATGATGGGCCGGTAAACTGCACCATTGGTGGAATTGCAGCTATAGTGGTAAGCCACGACTTGTTTCCTCCTTGTTGTAGCTCCAGCCAGCATAAACACCAGTGCATGCGTCGCTTGTCCTTGGTGGTCAGGCAACGTGATGTTGCCAAATAGACTCCCCGTTTCCTGATGGAGCTCAACGCCTGGAGTAATGGACATTTCATGTAAGGAGAGTACACGCTCTCCATTTCACTCATGCTTCCTGCCTTCAGCCTCAGCATCTTGAACACTTCCCCCAAAACTCCTGGCTCCAGCTTTACATGCTGCATCCTCTGCAGCGTGTGGATGTTAGGCAGTGGAATCTGCATTTGCTGGAGGGTTTTATAACCAGTGGTGCCAGCAGTAAATCTTATTTTTATAGCTTTTTTAATTGTCTCCTTTCCCCACCGTATTCCTCTCTCATTTTCCTGTCAAAGGACTCTTATTCGGTCTTCTGTATTCTGTTATACATTTGTGTGAACTTCCGATTAACTAAATTGTTCCTCTTTCTTAGCGCCAAATTCATTCTATTTTGTTGTTCAAAAGCCCTCTCTGCTCTCATTCTCATGAACTTCTCCATTTAAAGTTGCTTTATTAAGTCCTCCGCGGTACAGCACTGGCATTGTTCCCTACCCGCGCTCACACATGCACAGTTACACTTAACAAACTCCCCTTTTTTTTAAAGAAAACAACGCATTTCCTTATTTCGAATGAACTGTTAAATAATCAAAACTTTATGTCAAACATATATAACATCAGTCCCTTTGATTTCTTATTTAGTCTTCTCATTCTTTATTCTTTAAGTCGCCATACACCTTTGCTGAGAGCCCTCAGCAGGACAAGTGCTGATATTCCTTTGTTTGTCAGACGCGAGTTGTTCTTTGGTAGCTGACCACATGATGTGTTGAATGGTTCCAGATTAAAGGAGCTCCTTGATATTGCTGATTTCAAGATGCGGTTGCTTTTCAGTGACTGATTTTGTGGACTTGACAGCATCAAGCAATGACTGATTGTGAGTTACACATACAATAGGTAGACCTCTGTGTTTGCAGTCACCTACAGTAAGTTCTGAGTACAGTGTAGATAAGAATATTGCATTGTCAATGCTGTCTGCAAGAGCCAAAGTCTCTCCTGCCAAAGTACTTCTGACCACCGTTCTGATTCTTCTTGAGTGCCAGCATATAGGTGAGAATCTTCCATTTTCTCCCATGAGCAGGATTAGATGCCCACCCTGAGTACCTCCGTCTGGAAGGTTGCCCATTGAAAAGTCACTGAACACTACTAGCTTCATGGAGCTATCTTTTCCTAGGTGCTGGAACTTCAAGGTCACTTCATCAGATTTTAGTTTCCTGATCAGTTAATTGCACAGTGCAGAGAACTTTGTTTGTCTGTTAGAGGAGCCTCTCGCTGAGCAGCTCTGACTGGAAGCACTGGAATGGGTTGCAGATTCTGTATGTAAGTACTGTGTTGTACATGTATCTCATCATTTAAAGAATTTAACTCTATTCCAATGTAGTTGAAGGTCTTGTGCTCTTCTCAGCCTACTTGGAAAGCGGCTTTCAATTGTGGTATGACTGTTGTGTAAAACATTTCTGAAACTCCCCAGATAAAGTCATGGCAAGCAAGAACTTCCATGACATTACTGGAATCATCCAGCCAGTAGAATTCAGCTGGGTCCACTTGTGACAGTACAGCTCTCAAATGATACATAGTGTCTTTCACTTTATTGTACCAATACAGAGAAGCATCTGCTAGTCCGTAAACACACTTCTTCAGTCTCCACAGAATTCCTTGACTCTGAGCCTCTAGTGGTGGACAAATCTAGATATTTCGAGTCCATTTTTTACCTTGTAGGAAGGCTGCTTTTATATCCATAGAATTCAGTTACCATTTCCTTTGACCGATGATGGCCATGATCATCCTTAGAAACCTCTAGCAACTAGTCTAGCTTTAGGTGCAACACCATCAGGAGTGTCTTTAAGTGTACACACCACCGTGTTGAGATGCATTTTTGACCCTCATCTCTCACTTCTTTAAAGACATCATTTATTTTCCAGTTAGCAGAATGAAAAACATCATCGTTCATCAGAAGAACGTCCTATTCATAACTGTCTGTGCACAGGTCAGCATGCTCGGATGGAGCCATGTGAACATTTTCCATCTGTCCCTGTAGTACCAGCAATTTCGTCTGGTCCACTGTACTGCATGTTGTACCAATCTTTGTTTTTCCCAGTGGCCTTTCCTGCACGGCCAAGAATCTTTCCCGTTATTATTTGTCCACTTGCTTTGTCTGTATTTGACACTACTTGTCCAGCTTTCAGCTGCAGATTGTCAGGAGTTGCGACTGTGTCTGTTTGTGAGGTATCAGTTTGTGCACACGTACCCTACTCAAGATGATATGAAGGAAGAGGAGCCTCACTGTTCAGTCCAGTGAGTCATCATTTGTAGCCATTTCCTCCACACTTTCTGTGTCAGTGTCATAATTGGGTTCAGAGTGTTGTAACATTGTTTGGCCTTCTACTCTAGTTTCTATATCTTCCAGCACTGTTTATCAACCTTCCGCAGTCTGGAGTGATGTACACGGACATAGGTGCCGCCGTGCCTCACAAAGATCACCACACCGTCTTGGCCAATGACCACACCTGGACCTTTCCACTCTGCACAATCAGCCCGTTTGTAGTATACTGTACTTTGTTCCCCGTTTCATATTGGTCATCACTCGTTTCCTCTCAGAGCATTATGCCTCTCTGAAGGCTTGCCGTGCAGCATGTAAAGTTGCGATATGCTGATCCAACCAGTTATTTTGTGTAGTGTTGTCAAGGGTTTTGGCCCAACACAAGTTGGTATGGGCTGTTGCAGTGCACATTGTGCATTGAATTCTTTGCCATCAAAGCCCAATCCAGAGCCATTCCCCAACCACATCCATTGTCCTTTTTTATTTTCAAAAGGATTTCAGTGAGGGCTTGGTTATGTCTTTCCAAAAGACCATTGCTCCATGGACTGTAAGCTGCAGCGTCTTGAGTTCAATGTGGAATTTGTCAGGAATATCCATCATTTCTTCATTGTTAAATTAACCTCCATTGTCACTGTACAGTCTATGGGGAGGCCAATGTACACTTATCCAGGAATGAATGAGATGCTTCACAATCTCTTTAGGTTTCTTGGTTGTGACGATACTCCCCGCACTGAAGCGTGTAAAGTGGTCAATGGCATGCAGGTACCACACTCCTGGTTCTAACTCATGCAAATCCACAGCAACTGTGTCATTGTAGGTTGAAGCCATAGATAAACCTACCCCGGGCTTTGGCCTGATGTATCTAATGCATGTTTCACAGTTGCTAACAATGTTTTTGATCATTGCAATGCATTGATCATCATGGTTACCTGCAGAGTCCAGTAGTCTTTTCAGTTTCTCCACTGAGGCATGTCCAAATTCTTTGTGTAGCTTTAGCAGAGTCTTCCGTTTTTTCTGTGTTTTCATATTTCCAGTCACAGTCAGAATCTCGTCCTCATTTTGGATCTCATTTTTTTCTAGATTATACTCAGGTCTTATGTTCACACAATATTGGCCTGAAGAGGTTAATTCAAGTTTCACTGGCCGTGTTAACATTACGTCTTTGTCCTGATCAATGTATAACACAGCATCTGCTCTTTTCAGCGATGCTTTGCTTAAGTGCAAGGGGATGTATACCAGGACAACTTCAGTTTCTATATGACATTTAGTCAGCTGGAATTTTCACACTCTTGGTAGAATGGACAACTCTGCCATCACCCTACCGGAATGATCTTGCACTGTCTTTGGTCTGTAGTTTGACTAACTCAGTCTGTTGTAATCAAGCTACATAATGATCAAGCCATTTGTATCTCCACATACAGTTCTGGTACAGGCTGTGTCAACGACAGCTGATCACAAAGCCTCCACCATGAATATTTCCGAGTCAGACAATTAATCTTTTGAAAACAAAGTTATGTTACGCTCACCTACATCTTGTGTCAACTTCTCAAAATCCTCTGTTAATTTTGCCTGTTCATTTTTGTGGGGACAATCCTTTGCCCAGTGATGAGTGCTTTGACAGACAGCACAGTGTGATCTTCTCCCGAATTTATCTAATGGATTTGAACCTGGCACAGCACTTGGAGAAGTTGTTCGGGCATCGCGTTTCCCAAATTGCGTGTAGTAAGCACAGTCCAGATCTCTCGATGCACTAGCTCCCTCTGGTGGCGAATTATCGCCAAAGATTCTCTTCAATGCTGATTTCATGTTACTGAAAGTAAGGTCTGAGCAAGCGGTAAGTGCCAACTATTTGTCTTTAACGCTAAGTCCTGCTGTATCAAGCAACTTAAAAGCTAACCCAGCATCTGGAAGCTTAATTTTTAACTTACTCACCTTGTTGTCGAAACGTTAATTTCTCTTTTGATGTTGTCGAACTCTGTGTAAGCATCATACTGACGGTCTTTCTCCTTCATAAACACGGTATCCAAATTTTGCAAAAGTTTTGTCAAGCCATTATCTTTGTTCAAATTTGCCATGGCTATTTCCAAGGCTGCGTTCCTCACTCTTCCTGATAGCGACAGGGCAACCGCCAAGGCCTGTTTCTTCTTATCTAGTTTGGTAACTACTGTAACTTCCAATTTCAACCTCATTTTGTCACTGGCAGTCTTGTCGCTGGAGCACCTGACTGACTGACCCTCGGCACACACATCCCTGGATCACCTGCACCTGGTAAAGTGTCCTCTTGATAGCTGTCTCTGTATCCAGTCATGCTCCTTTCATTTCCCTCAAAATCCACCTCAATATCTCCCTCAATCTCTGTAACAATAACAAGGTTATGTTGCTGTTGTATGTATTTTGCCTTTGCATTTGCACCTAATGTCATTTCCAATGTAAGGGTACCCTACACTTCTATAGAAAATAATTTAAAGCGAAACATTACTGTAATGTCAATCAAATAATCTGCCACAATCGGAAACAAATAAAATGTATAAACTCATCTACTGGCAAAGGTTAATTAGGTAGAAATTTGTACATTATCTAAATTTTCTATGCAAATCCTCAGACATTCACTGACCTGTAGTATATCCTTTGATTACATGATGTGGGGAATATTGTTAGCTGCGTGTGTCATACCAAAGTTTAATTTGCCGTAATATTTGTGGTCCGTTATACTTTGAATTGTGCTAGAGGCACCCTTCCAGAATGGAGTTTCCTGCTCTGCAGCTTAGGCCGATGAAGGAATATTGTTGGCACAGCATCTGGCCTCAACTTTCCTCCTGTTTTGTGGCAGTGAATTGGTCATCTTCAAAGTGTACCTGAAGGTAGGCTTGTAAGATCAGTTTCCATTGCACTTCAAATATCAGTGAAAAGTCATAATTCTCTACACTTTGAAATATGATGCCCTTTGAAATGCTTGCAAGTGATGTCTCCTCTGAACTTTACTTACATGACAGTTTTCGACTGTTGCTGGTCCTTGTCATTTGCAGGTTTTGACGGCTAACCATTGCCACCCATATCTTCATGCGCTCTTGGTCTTTGGGGAAGCAATACATTCCGGAAACCCTTCTCAGACTGATTGTTGCATCTAAACGCTGCACAGCCAAACATGGTATGATCACTATCGTAACAACCCCAATTATCACCATTTTTCTTCAGAAATTCTAAAACAACAATGTTTTTTAACACTTCAAAATAACATTTGCTAAATGAACAACACTCTTTACAACACTGTTTACAGCTCTTCGAGTCACGGTAAAATGGCATTTTTGGTATATAGCTAATTTATATACACCTATGGTGTGGGTGTTTTGTTCTTTAGGAGTCCGTCGTCTTGGTTTGTATAGAAATGGATATTAAGTGACACACACGCAAGACGGCGGAAATACAGGACCGACGGGAATAGGGGGAGTTCCGATAATCTACAAAATGTTAGTTGTAACCAATGAACCACGACATCATTGAAGATCAAAGAGAGCGGGTGACAACTTTTCCTCACTGATGCACTTTGACTTTTGAGAATAGGTAAGAGGTCAGAGTTCATAATCGAACGAGGATTCTCCCTCCCTCTCTCTCCTCAATCACTAAGTACAGTGTGTTGTCAACTCCACTGGCGTTGGGACAGGATTCCTCTGTCTGATGCAGCTGAAAATGTTCTCCAGGCAATCCTTGGACAACCTACTGGTGAGAATGAACTTCTGTCCCTGGCTTAACATCTCTTAGTGTACTTCCAGGATTAATGTTGCAGAAGTCAGCAGTCACCACTACATTTTCAACTGGTTTCCAGCTGCCCTTGTGACCAATCCTCAGGCCATGAAAAAGATGGAAGGTGTCCCAAAGCAAGCTGATGGCTTTCTCATACTCATTCTCTTTCAATCTGCCCAGGGCAATTACGACATGGCGGGAGGACATAAGGTCGAACCAGTGGTCTACTTTCTCAAGGAACCATGAGGTTTTCAGGTAGGACTGTGGCTGTTTCTCCTCTTCAACCAGGTTTTTCAGGACAGCACTGGTCACTCTACTAAAGACTTGCATGGCAGGTTGGACACTGAAATGGGAGTGGGTTGGCAGTCATGAAGGATAAATGGGTATGTACGGTTGTTCCTGTGTTAATGGTCGTTCACATCAGGAACGATAACTGTAATGATAAGTGTCTTCACTGACCAATTAAGAAAAGTGAAAAGTGAATCCTTGAATATGATAGCTAAAATTTGATGGATTTTGGTTGGCTGTCCGCTTTGTATTGTTCTCAACATCACTCAGAAAGTCATCCCCAATAACATCTGTCTTCATGTTATCGTTACAGTTTATGTGTGGATGTAAGGTGGTTGGCTGTGTGTGGTGGGTCTTGCTGGAGATGGCCTCTTGCTTTGGTCTATGGTTATGCCTTAATGTGGCAGCTGTGAATGTGTTGTTCCAGGTATAAACTGAATGTTACCTGCTGTGTTCTCTCCCTCCATTCTCCACTGTGCCTGTTCTGCTCACCTAGGACCAAGGATGCCGAGGACGAGAAAGGTGTGCGGTAGGATGCCTTCAGCTTCAACGTCTTCAACACCTCCCCTAACACTCCTGGCTCCATCAAATGTGCTGCATCCTCCTTAGCTTGTCCCTGTTATAGGTGTGCTTAGTTATGGACAGTTACCCATCCTTTGCACATTGTGTCTTTTCTGTTGTTCACACACAGTTCAGACATTGGGAACTGAAATCTTTATTTTTTGAAACTATAAATGAGTGTCAAACCTCCTTTCTATGTTGCAGTCCCACCATACCTCCCTTCCTGTTTTTTTGTTGTTTTTCCCCCTGTTTTTTTTGTTAACACACACTTGTTTCACACATTGAAAAATGAATAAAATATCTAAAATGTATCAGTCACCTTTTTATGCTGCAGTCTCACAAGGGTTGGGTAGTAACGGATTACATGTAATCTGGATTACGTAATCAGATTACAAAAATCAAGTAACTATAATCAGCCCAGATTACAAAAATTGTGTAATCAGATTACAGTTACATTGTTGGGGATTACCTGATTACATTTTATCATGCAAACAATGCAACTTTTGTATGATAGCCTAGCTATCTTTTAATTTGACAAGCAGTTCATTAGTATGTTCAAAGATACAGTTAACAAAAGTATTCATACCCCTGGCAAATATTGATTTAATGTTGATTTTCTCTTGACCAATATGTTTGTTCTGACTGAAAATGACTCTTGCACCTGCCAAAAGGATGCAAGACATTGTGGTAGAAACATGGAAGTGTTTTTATCTTTTTTAACATTTTTATGAAAAAATGTGTGTTCAAAATTATTCATACCCTTTTTAAACAATCACTGGAAACATCTTTATTTACCACCACAGCTCTCAAAATGGTTCATATAATACCTACCAAGTCTTTTCATGTCTCCACAATTCTAGACCGCACCTTTTTAGCAGCAATCCGGATTTTGAGGCAGGAACGATTATTTGCTATCGCTCTGGCCTTGTGCTCATTTTTTTTGACGGATTGAGGACCACTCTAAAATGTTGATATTGTTCTCTGTTAACCATTTCTTTCCTTGTTTGGCTGTATATTTTGGATCATTGTGTGGTTTAATGTTCAAATGCTGCCTTTTGGGGGAGCCTTGGCCTACTGGTTAGGGCTTCAGGCTTGCCAGTTCAATCCCCGACCAGTAGAAAAAGTGTGGGCGGGGGAAGTGGTTAAGCACTGCTCTCCCATGCCCACATCCACGGCTGAAGTGCCCTTGAGTAAGGCACCTAACCCCTCACTGATCCCCGATGTTTGTAGCAGACGGCTCACTGCTCCGGGTTGGTGTGTGCTTCACCTCACTGTGTGCTTCATCTCACTGTGGTTTCACTGTGTGCTTCCCTAATTCACGGATTGGGAGACCAAATTTCCCTCACGGGATCAAAAGAGTATCTATACTTACTAACTTATTTACTATTGGGGCAGGTCTCTCGGCACACTGCCTGATCTTTTCCTCGTAATCTTAATGTAGCCTCTTGTTTTAGTGTTACCGTTTACTTTGAGAAAGTCACCAGATCTCCCTGGTTGAAAAACATCCCAAAGGAATATTTTTCTCACCCCCACAATTGAAATGGACATGGTGTCATTTGGGTTTAATGCTTCCTTTTTTATGCCAATTTCAGGCCATGTCCCTGAGTCAAAAAAAAATCCAGCGAAAGCTAAATTCATTGTCCAGGTGTGCCCTTATAAAGGTTAAGCTGAGTTGTGCATGTTTGGAGAAGAGTGATTCATGATCACATCCATGATGACCAAGTGATCATCGGGATGGGCTGAACATTTCAACCACCAAAACACCCTCCCCAAAGTGGAGAATAGCTATAGAAATGTATTAGTTTTTGGTGTTTTTCAGACAATGGGTGACCTCAAAGTAAATGGTAAAACTAAAACAAGGGGCTACATTAAAAATTTTGGAGGAAAAAAACAGTTAATTCACAGAGGACTGCTTTACTCAGAGCGATTTAAGAGATTAGATGTAATGAAATAATAAAGAGAAAAATAGAATGAGAATTCTTTCATCAATTCGGTGGTGGTGTCTTTTACTTAAGGGGCATATTTTTTGAAGTAATCTAAAAGTAATCCTAAAGTAATCAGATTACGTTACATGTTTTTGGTAATCCAACTGATTACGTTACTGATTAAAATTGCCATGTAATTTGTAGTCAGTAATGGATTACATTTCAAAGTAATCTGACCCAATCCTGAGTCTCACTAGCTATTTGAAATATGAGTTAATATGAATATTAAGCTGTAATTGATCATTTGTATATTTATTTGACACATGATTATGGCCGAGTCTTACAATATTATCAAGGTTGTGTGGTGGCAACTTTTATTTTATCAAAATAACTGAATAGGACACTAACAGAAATGCCTAAACACTAGATCTGTAGGCCACAGCATGCTGACATATCTGAGACAATGTTGTAAATATTGGGTAACTAAATTTGCAAGTAATAAAGCTGTTGCCCGGTAAGGTTAACACTGTTTTGACAACCACAAAATACAGCAGTGTTTCTCAAAGTGTGGTCCAGGAACCACAGGTGGTCCGCAAGCTATCCCAAGTGGTACGCGAGCAGACCTGGTAAAATATAATATAGATGAGTTTGCAATATTGAACCAACTTCTATGTTATTCCAAACAGTTCTGCAACACTGCCTATGTAAGCTATGCCAGTTTAAATCATATGAATACTCTGACACAATAAGCAAGGTGGTTCAGTGAGTAAGCTATTGTATAATATAATGTTGAAGTAGGTCTACTCTTTCTTTTTCAGCTAGGTGGTCCGTGAGTTTTTTTTTTTTTTTTTTTTTGGTGAAGTGGTCCTTGGTCTGAAAAAGTTTGAGAAACACTGAAATATAGGGACTGTTGAGGTGCACATGAACCATGACGAACAAGTATCGCAACTCCATGGCTCTACAGGGTCAGAGAATTTGTACAGGTGTTTGTTTCGATGGAAAATCCATACTTTTTTGCGATAAGCAGTGGGGGGACGTTTTTTTTGCGACCGCCCCTAGAGGAACTAAAGGTGAACTGCAACCAATTTCGGCAGTTCGAGCTCTGTCTGGGGTGAAGTTGGCCGAGAGTGCCTGGTGCTGAGCCGCGATTGGTTTATCCACGTTTGATGGGTGGGGCCAGTGTGTCTGTGGATACAATGAAAGGGAGGGCGACTTGAAAGATGGCACATCAGGGGCCTATTGCACAAAACTAGGATAAGGGATTAAGCCGGAATATCTTGGTTATCCTGGCTCAATTTATCCGTGATCCAGTTGCACAAAAGCGGGATAGGGGGCAGCAAGATATGTTATGGTATAAGTTACCATGGCGATTTATTCTGTGGAGCTAGCCTGCTCTAGACCAGGCTAAGTTCCAGGACTGCCCACTACACATTGTTATCACATATACCTAGACCCACTGTCATTTTTTAAACGTTTGTGATTGTTAATTAACTCTTACATACTCGCCATTCCCGACCTGTCATGCGACAATGTGACGTCACGGGAGTGCCTAACCATTTCGCGCGTGGTGGTCGCAGAACTAGTTGCAATATTCTCCTAAACAGAGGTGTTGCTGTTTGCTGCTGTTGTGAAAAGGCTATCGCTACCTACTTCACACCGTAGAAGAAGCAATGAAGCTGCTCTATTTGCCATGGTGAATCTGTGATCGGTGCCGGGGTCTATTTGAGGGAGCCGTGAGCGCGCACTTATCCAGGATAGGTTTCACCTGGCTTGATGAATCCGTGTCTGCTCATCCTGGCTTGCTCGTTGTGCAACCAATTAAGCCTGTACGCTCTTGTTTTGGTTGTTTCGCAGCTCAGTAACTTATCCCGGATGTCTTAATTCTGCTTTTGTGCAACGGACCCCTGATGGCCACAGGTAGCAATACAACACCAGTCAATCAATTGACATGAGAGGCGACACATCTGGCATCATCCGAACTTGGTAACAATGGCCACAATCAACAGACAGAGAATATTCTAAATGTATGCACAGTCAAACGACAGGGGAGTCGCCCTGCACTATAGCAGAGAAAACGAGATGAACAGCAGAATGAAATGACACAGCAGACGACACAACATTAAACCCAAATTAAAACCAAACGACAGAGAGGACGACACACACAACAGCAGAATCAAATGACAGAGCAGAGGGGTATTTCACAAAACCTAGATAAGGGATTAAGATGGGATTTTTAGGTTATCCTGGATGAATTTAGCCTTGACTTGGTTTCACAAAAGAGATGGCACATAAGTTACCATGGGGATTTATTCTCTGCACCTAGCCTGGGGCCTGTACTACGAAGCGGGGTTTCTGGCTTATCTGGGTATCTTCGAGAGTAACTTGATCACGTGTGGCGTAACTTCCCGATTAACCCGTACTACGAAAGGTGGATAGGTTTTAACCGAGGTATGCTGCCATGGCAATTTACGCTGCATCTCAAACCTGCTCCGACCAGGTTATGTTCTTGGTTAACCCGAGGTTTACGTTAACCACACCCTTTATAAGTACCACCCCTCCACTAACAATTTCTCCCGAGACATGTCGGCGTACCTGGAAGATCCATACGACATTGGAGCGCAAATCGTGAGGGACTCTCTTCGCAGGGCGAGGGGTTTTAGAGACCGCCAGAAAATATATATAGCCTACCCGGACGATATTCTCTATGAAGATATAGATTGTCAGCCGAGGGAATTCGTTATCTTTGTCAGATGATCTAGGAAGACGTCTCATAGCAATGCCCGTACGTGGACATTCATGTATTCCATTGGTGATGCTGAACATCTGAGCAAGAATAAATCGGACATATAGTAGGCCTAATAAATTAAAATCACCATTTAAACAAACTTATTGAATTGAATGTCATATTACTGTACCCTGCACATAAAGGCTACACATTTCCACAGCACCAGAATCCGACCGAATGCCTCCCTCAACCCCCTCCATAATCGGCCTTCCACTATTATTTGCGATGGCCAACTCCTCTGCTACTGTAAAACACTCTGGTGCCTTACAGTAGTGTTCAAAGACACCTTTTTCTTGTTAACTGTAAAAGTGAAGCTGCCAAGTGAAGGCTTTAAGCATAGGCCTACATGTTTTCATAATTAAGAAATATTAATGCAAGCTATGACTATATAAACCACTATTCTGAATAATGTGTTTGTGTTTCATGTTCACCTGCTGCCATGTGCGTTTGGCAATGGTGTTGCATCTGAAATGTTCACAGGATTAGGCATACACTAAATCAGTCAATGGGGCTACTTAAACATTCAATTATCCTTATTACTGTAATCTATATGCCCACTTCTAAATTGTGTTGCATCTGTAGGCATTTCTATGAACTCAAAATAAATAAGCAATGTAATTATTTAAACTCATTAAATACATTCCGCAAGCTACTAATCCTCCGTATTTGAAGAACATGTGGACATAAAACTTTACTTTTAGGCATTTAGGCTACCCGATCTGCAATACGTTGCCAACAGCCTTGCCTTGCTTTGCTCACTGCGGACGTATTTGATTTTTGTCGTAGAGTGGGTTTTAATTCCTCATAACTTATCATAATAATTGTGCATTCCTCATCCGTAAAATAAGGTGAACGCGTCATCACTGAAAGTGGTGATTTGCGCTGCAACCCGCCCCCTTTATGTGAACGCGCACAAACTCCAATGAGGTTAACCCCGGCTCAACAAATCAACTTCATAATCAGCGTCGTAGTACCGATTAACACCACTAAAGATAACCAGGTTTTGTCAACCCCGGTTTAACAAAGTAACCCTGGGTTACATCTGGGTAGGTTAAGCTCCCTTCGTAGTACAGGCCCCTGGTCCCGACCAGGCTAACAGCCAAGCTAAGTTAATTCTAATGGTAATTATGTCGTCTTATTGGTTCAGCTAGCTGTCATTCACATCAGACCTCCGTGCTAATTTTTAAGGAGCTTTATTCCATTTATAAACTATTTGCTAAATTTATTTGCTCGCAAAACAAAACAGATTGTCTGCCTACTACCATATAGTTATTATTTTAATTGTGATAGCCTTATAATTATTAACATAGGCCTAGGTACTCTTTGTTTGCTTATTTTATTGATAGGCGTTTGATGAATAGCCTACTGTAGTTGATTGGAAGTGGAGGGGCAAGTTCTCGGAGGTATTTCCAACTATAATATTAAGGTATATCATACTATGTGCATCTTTGCAGAGGCAAGCGCTTTCTTAATGACGTTGCGTGCCGAGACAAGAAAGCACTCACACGTGGGTGCATACGCAAATTTGCATTCAGTTGGTCTACCACGCCTACTCCCGCTGTTTTACAGAAATAGCCATGATTCCCCATTCCAAAAAGGACAACTTTACTTCATTGTTAGTCTATATCAAAAGCGGTTTTTTTATTACAACCGTTGACATAGTTGCTCCTACTCATCTTGGATTGCCGTTAGTGAAACGAGTTTAGCTAGGATGACCAGACAACGCTATGTCAAACCTCGCTTTATCACTTATCTTGGATGTCTTAATTCTGCCTTTGTGAAATACCCCTCAGACAACATGCACAACATTAAAAACAAACGACAGAGAGGACGACACACACAGCAGCAGAATCAAACGACAGAGCAGACGACATGCACAACATTAAAAACAAATGACAGAGAGGACGACATGCACAACAGTTGAGTCAAACAACACAGAAGACGACATGCACAACATTAAAACCAAACGACATAGAAGACGACATGCACAACAGCAGAATCAAATGACACAGCTGACGACATGCACAACAGCTGATCCAAACGACACAGAAGACAACATGCACAACAGCTGAATCAAACACATAGAAGACGACATGCACAACAGCTGATTCAAACAACACAGAAGACAACATGCACAACATTAAAACCAAACGACATAGAAGACGACATGCACAACAGCTAATCCAAACGACACAGAAGACAACATGCACAACAGCTGATCCAAACGACACAGAAGACGACATGCACAACAGCAGAATCAAACAACAGGCCTGTCGATATACTTGACGACATGTGCAACAACAGAGTCATGGCACAATATCACAGTCAACACTAGGGGGTGTCGTTTTGTAAGGTGAGCAATGACATGAACAAGGCCGTTTTGTCACGTTTGTCTTAAAGTGAATGTTGCATAGACATCTTCAGTGGACATAAGTAGTTGACAAAAGCAATATTTAGTCGACATAGGCATTATTTATGGCACTAATGGAACGCCATACACATTAGCTCGTACATATACAATAATTCCTACATATATTCGAATGGACTATTGCGCACATTTGAATCGACTTTGGAATTTTTTGTGCACTTGAAATGGACTTTTGATGTGCATGCTTAATATGTAATGCAATTCTTGGTTGTGTACAAATGTATTACTGTGCACTATGATGACTGCAGTACTTGGAAACTTTGGTCTATGATGTGTGGCATGGAATGTTTAATGGCTGTTTCTGTATGGGTTTGGTAATTTATTGTTAAACAAAAATTAGGGGCCGGAATGTTACAGCCATTTCTTGGTTTTCGTATGGAAATTGAATTCATATTTTAGTTTGAAATATGGATTTGAATAATTGGAATACGGAGCCCCGGATATGTCATGGGGAAAAAAATAAAATAATAATAAGTTGTGGCCATGAAATAGCAATTCGTTCCCACAAAATAATAAGTTGTGGCCACGAAATAGCAATTAGTTCCCACAAAGTACTAATTTGTGGCCACGAAATATTAATTAGTTCCCACGAAATAGTAATTTGTGGCCACGAAATAGGTAGGCCTATAGGCTGTGCACTGGACAGCTGGATGAGCAAATCAAGCACAACTCCTCAAACAGGAACAGTCGCTGTCACACAATGGACAGGGATAGTATGGTAGAGTGCTATTTTAGGCTGGGAATGAAATACAAAGACATTTTGAAAAGCCTGGCATTGGAGGGATTCATTATTAGCGAGAGGCATCTCCACAGACTATTAAGAGCCAGGTCGCTGCACCGGCGTAGGTACGACTTGAACGCTTCTCTCTCGTTTGCGTTTTTTTATAAGGCGGCCGTGAACATTTCCATTAAAACATGCATCAGATAGCTGGAGGTGAATCTTCATCCCCCCCCCTCCTCACTCACTTTTCCCCCATCCTCATCTCATCTCACGCCTTCTACCCACACACCCATCACTGTTCCATTTCTTTATTATTTGCATACGCCGCGCGCTGATGAAATCATATCTCGGGCACTTCTATCTTTTGTAAAACGCAGAGGTGCGCTGACCCGAGGACCTGTGCCGAGATAGATTGACGGTCAGGAGCAACGCCGAGGCTGATGGAGAACCGGGACAAATTAAACACTTTTTAATGAAACGTAATTTACAAAGACATTGTAAAACACTGAAAGTTAATATTTTGTCACTAGCAACCTACATCTATCCTCTGTCAAATACAGTTGCATTTACAGCTCTGAACAAAACCGTTCAAGAGTTATTTAAGGAGAAGTCGAACGTGCGTTATGTTTCATTCGTCCCTCCTGGCTGGGACAAATGAAACAGCATGGGGGACGAATGAAACATACAGCTTAAATTATGTAAACTTCCCACAACTTCAATATTTTGACAACATACCATGAATGGTACTTCAAGTATGTGTTATTTTAGATAGATTGCTGCTGGGCTATATGTCTTGGTTCATGTCTGTTAACAACTCATTGCCGTCATGGTGATGCGCGTATTTCGCTTTCACGGTTGTACCCTACTGCAAACCAGAGAATTGAGAGCTGGTGGGGAGTGATGAGAAAAGACACGACAGGCTTCTACTGGCACTCGATTTGCTCACCCAGCTGTCCAGTGCACGTTAGACTATACATATTTCGTGGCCACAAATTACTATTTCGTGGGAACGAATTGCTATTTCGTGGCCACAACTTATTATTTTTTTTCCCAATGACACATCCGGGGCTCCGTATTGGAAGGTTTTGATTGTATCTTTAATTATGTTTATGTTTCTTTATTTATATTTATATTTCTTGGTAATCTATGTTATAATTGACGTGTAGTCACGTGTGAGGCCAAAGCCA
The DNA here is from genome assembly GCF_046254945.1 of Alosa pseudoharengus. Classification (NCBI taxonomy): domain Eukaryota; kingdom Metazoa; phylum Chordata; class Actinopteri; order Clupeiformes; family Clupeidae; genus Alosa; species Alosa pseudoharengus. The sequence goes on along the minus strand of NW_027468664.1, from coordinate 177,090 downwards.
GGTGGCCTATATATGACGTAGGTCAGAATTGAACTGGGCCGATGGAAAATGGAAGCGTGGGGTAACAAACAGTTTTAACCTCACTCCACTCCACTTTTACTGAATAGTTTTTCGTTAAGTATTATTCCTGGATTTAATTTACAACAACTTTTCATTCGCCTTTTTTGTTACTGCAACTGGACAAATAAATAATCTTTCTTACAACGTTGGAGTGTGCGTCTAATCCCACCCAGGCTTTTACGTTTTTCATTGGACATGGAACTTGGATAAAAATGGACAACACACCATTATTTCATAGTGTTGTCATGTTATTGGAGATGTACAGTACCAGTGAAAGGTTAGGAGTGACACACACACACACTTATTCATAATTAGTCTAATCTTGTTTGACATTTCCAACATGAATGGAACACAAAAACCTTTTAAATGTTTGTGTATTTGTGTGGCTACACACTACCTGAAATGGCACACACACATGCAGAGACGTGTGTCATTTCTAGGGGTGGGCGATATGGACAAAAAATAATATCTCGATTATTTTGACGATAACGATAATTAGTCGATATCCTTTAAAAAATTGAGTTACTTTACAGCTCATTATTTATGAATAGCATTATTACAATAACCTAACCTGTGACTTTTTAACCAAATCAATCAATGCATTGTCACTCTATGACACATTTCCAATTCTGCCCCCACTTGTGTGTGTGGCAATGACATGGTCTAGCCAGCTACATTAGAGAAGATGAATAGGCCTAACAGTTTGAAGAGAAAGTCTGAAGCTGAAGTTCCTTTCAAACCTTTACATAGGATTCACTGTAAAACTAAGAGCAGACCAACAGAGTAGCTTACATCTCAGTTATTTCCTTCTATGTTTTGTTTTAGAGCAATAACGTAGGCTAGCATTCCAAGTTACAGAATAGAAACTAGAAATGCAATTCCGAGGAATTACACGAGGGGATGCAGTCTGCTGGTTAGGGTGTTGGTGGGGCTGTTGAGCTTGCTGCTAGCTGGTTGGTAGGGTAATTGTGATACCTGCAAAGGTGCTTTTGGAGTAACCAAATTTGAATCTTTGGTGCATGGCATTCATGAGATATCATACTCAAGGTGTTTTTGACCTTGACATTTGACCTTCAACCTCCAACTTCAACTCACTTCATCTTTGAGTCCATAAAAACACTCGTACCAAATTTGAAGCATGTACGTCAAGCCGTTCTGGAGATATAATGCTGAATGCATGAGATATGGCTGGGACTTTTATTTTGACACACAGGAAACACTTTAACAGGATGTGTAGTTCAGGTAGAGCTAGATTGTATGCTTAGAAGCTGAGACAGTTGAATTCCTCACAGGTGACACCTGTGCCAGTGTTCTAATTAGCCTGGGAACTGCTCTGAGAACTACTTAACGAGCGCAGCTGGCTCTATTATGACATCACAGCCCCCATTCAAGTCTATGGGGGAAAAAAATACACTTTTAATTACAAATATCTCAAAAAGTATAAACTTCTCAAAAATGAAAAACGGATAGGACGGTAAAGCCTTGGAAGATATACGGAACGGTGCTTCAACCAAATTTGTACGTTAAGCGGTTTGGGCTGAATAGCGCGCACAAAAAGGTAAAAAGAAAAATAATAATAACTAGAAATGCAATTCCAAGGAATTACCAGTGCATGAAAATGCTAAAGTTGTGATGTAAAATATCATGTATAGTTAAAACAGATAATACAGAGATGGTTACTACGGTGATGCTAGGATAGACATGGTGGTTGCATAGCTTAATAAAAGTTGATAGTTTAAAAGTAGACTGTTTAAAAGCTGAATGTAGATAGTTTAACCCTTAGAACCCTAAGCTGTTTTTAGGGCATTTTCACTACCTTTATTCATAAGGATTTATTCTGGTCATTGTAAGTGCCACACACATATATTATATATTGTTTTTTTCAGGAGAGTTTAGGCTATTCAGATCATTTCATGTATTAATACTAGCATTGATTTAGCATTTATACTAGCATTGATTTTATTTTGATTTTTAAAGAATTAAAATATAAAAAGTGTATTATAAAAATTCTTATATTTCGACATGTATCTCACCACTACAAGCTCACAGCTCTACATGCATTTCATGTGTGTGTAGGGCAGACTGTCCTGAATCGGGCAATATAATTGCCATGTTGGAGGGATACTCTGGGGCTGAGCAATTTACAGAAATATTTGCTGTGTGATTTACGGAAATAAATGCCATTTTTTATTTAGTGATGAAAAATGACCTTTCTGCGCTCCATATCTGTGACACGAACTGATCTGACCTGACTTGACCCGAGGTTGCGTGTTAGCCTGCGTGCCTGTGTGCCTGTGTGTATGCAGTCATAATCATTCTCAACTCTTTACTGCATTGCCATGAACAAAGTAAAGGCAAAAAAGGTGTTTATTTGTTGAACAAATTGGGATGCAATGTGAGCCTTGAATTGGATGCCATGCAGGAATTTGCTAGGATCTCAAAACCGGAATATGAACATGCTTTGCCATAGAGAAACACATGATAGCATTGGATTATAAACATGCTTTGCCACAAGAACAGACAAAAACGTGGGGTAAGTCCAGCTATATGAAGTTATTATTTTGCTGTCACTTCGTCTGTTTTATAACCCAGAAGGATGTACTTGGTATCAAATGATAGCTCTGAGTCTCCTCTTTCATCTGACATGCGTGGCATATCTATGCGATCACGGGTCCGCGAGTAATTCAAACGAGAGTAATGAGTGTGCAGCGTTGGTTTGTGTACATGACGTTATTATTTTGCAGTCACTTCGTCTGATTTTATAAGCCAGAAGGATCGATAAACATGGTACCAATGGAAAGCCCTGTGCCCCCTCTTTCATCTGATATGCTTGCCATATCGATGCGATCACGGGTTCGCGGGTAATTCAAACTAGAGTAATGTGTGTGCAGGTGAATGCAGAGAAGTATAGACTGTAAATATGATGCAATTTGATTTAATTTCATGATTTTTTTTAATTTTCATACTTGATCATACAGACAAGTGTGTAGTCTCGTTGGAAAGCCCCACTTCTGCTCTGTCGTGCAATAAAGGTTTCATCTCGCTGCGATGAACCGTTCCAGAGCAATGTAACAGAGAAGAAAGGGTGTGTTTTTTGACGCACTTTGCGTCAATCGGGTTCTAAGGGTTAAAAGTTGTTGATAGACAGTAGATAGTTTAAAAGTTGTTGATAGACAGCTAGTTTAATAGATAGTTTAATGATAGTTTAAAAGTAGACCGTTTAAAAGTTGAAGGTAAATAGTTTAAAAGTTGTTGACAGACTGGAAGTTGAATGAATGTTGATATTCAAATAGTTTAATGGCTGTGTATAGGTAGATATTTGACGATAACTGAAAGTTGGAATGGCTCTAATGTTTGCTAGCAGTTATGCTAACTATGCTAACCATGCTACTTAGCTAATGTTTTCTAGCAGTGCTAGCAATGCTAACCTGTTAACCATATTACTTAGCTAACGTTTTCTAGCAGTTTAATGAATTTTAATATTCAAGTAGTTTAATGGCTGTGTATAGGTAGATATTTGACGATAACTGAAAGTTTGAACGGCTCTAATGTTTGCTAGCAGTTATGCTAAGATTTTTAATTCTGTTAACCATGTTACTTAGCTAATGTTTTATAGCAGTGCTAGCAATGCTAGCATGCTAACCATGCTACTTAGCTAACTTAACTAACATTTTCTAGCAGTTTTACTAAACATGCTAACTATGTTAACCATGTTACTTAGCTAACCTAGCTAATCATTTTAACAGTTTTGCAAAAAATGCTAACTAGCTAACTATATTAACCATGTGACTTAGCTAATAATTTTTAGCAGTTATGCTAACTATGCTAACTAGAATGTTAGCGTGCTAACTATGCTAACCATGTTACTTAGCTAACCTAGCTAATCGCTAAAAATGCTAACTAGCATGTTAGCATGCTAACTATGTTAACCATGCTAACCATGTTACTTAGCTAATCATTTTTAGCAGTTTTGCTAAAAATGCTAATTAGCATGTTAATATGTTAGCATGCTAACTATGTTAACCATGTTACTTAGCTAATCATTTTTAGTAGTTATGCTAACTAGCATGCTAACATGCTAATTATGTTAACCATGTTACTTAGCTAACCTAGCTAATCATTTTTAGCAGTTATGCTAACTATGCTAACACGCTAGCATGCTAACTATGTCAACCATGTTACTTAGCTAACTTAGCTAATCATTTTTAGCAGTTATGCTAACTATGCTAACTAACATGTTAACTATGCTAACCATGTTACTTAGCTAACCTAGCTAATCATTTTAACAGTTTTGCTAAAAATGCTAACTAGCATGCTAACATGCTAGCATGCTATGCTAACCATGTGACTTAGCTAACTTAGCTAATCATTTTTAGCAGTTTTGCTAAAAATGTTAACTAGCATGTTAACATGCTAGCATGCTAACTATGTTAACCATGCTAACTAGCTACAGTGGGTAGGAGTCATAGTTGATGACAAGTAACAGTTACAATGGCTAATCAGTTAAAAAGTTCAGTAGTTTAAAGGGTTAAATTGTTTAACAGTGAAATATTGTAGTGAGGACTTTTATTTTGAAACAGTTTTTGGCAGAGGAAGCAGTTGAACAGGATGTGTAGTCTTAATAGGGCCAGTTTGTATGCTTAAAGCCTGAGACTGGCAGTTGAGATCCAGGTGGCCTGAACACCTGCCATAGGATTCTAATTGCTTAATGGCCGTATTATGATGTCATAATCGGCAATGTTAAGTCTATGGGGATTTTTAAAAAGTTTTTCTTTAATAGTTTAAAAAGTATAAAAGTTTCAAAGTTGAAAAGAGATAGCAACCCGATCTGTTTGAAGACCTACGTTACAAAGTTTGAATGAAGTTTCTAAGTTAAACTGTTCAAGAGAAATTGCGTCTAGAAAAAGTGGTAAGCGGAATAATAATAATAAGAAGAAGAAGAAGCCTAGGAAGAACAGTACAGTGCATTTTCATGCACTGTAACTAGAAATGCAATTCCAAGGAATTACCAGTGCATGAAACAATATTAGCATGCTAACTATGTTAACCATGTTACTTAGCTAACTTAGCTAAACATTTTTAGTAGTTATGCTAACTAGCATGCTAACATGTTAGCATGTTAACTATGTTAACCATGTTACTTAGCTAACCTAGCTAATCATTTTTAGCAGTTTTGCTAAATATGCTAACTAACATGTTAACTATGCTAACCATGTTACTTAGCTAACCTAGCTAATCATTTTTAGCAGTTTTGCTAAAAATGCTAACTAACATGCTAACTATGCTAACCATGTTACTTAGCTAATCATTTTTAGCAGTTATGCTAACTAGCATGCTAACTATGCTAACAATATTAGCAATGCTAACTTTGTAAACCATGCTAACTAGCTACAGTGGGTAGGAGTCATAGGGAGGGAAAGTAATCTCATCGCCATCTAGTGGTTGCGTTCCTAGAGTTTAGCGGAGGGGATGGGATTTTTTTTAAGAAAAAATATATCTCGGTGCACATTGGGATCTTAATTTAATGCCTTCCATATGTTAGGCACTAGGGTCACCTCTATTGCTTCAAGTGGTCATACCTTATTTTTAGGATCAGTTGAATTGTTTTGAGTTTTTGTCGTAACATGGTGATAACAAACTACAGTTGCATGTGACGTCACAGGTTTGGGCGCTTAATCTCTAACTGATCAATACGGCAATTTGCTTAACTGGCTTACATATTTTTGTAATAACGGAAGGTGATGTAAACCGCGTGGTGATAACCTTTATGTCTGGATAACTGGTGTTGTGCTTCTACTCACATGAAGAGCTGGCAGTAAGTGTTAAGTAGCAATGCTAACCAGGCTAATAAACAAACCATGCTACCGTGAGTAACGTCGAAGGGTAAAGTCATGTGGCTTTTTTGTAGTTCGTTTATGAAACAAAAGGAGCAATTTCGATTTTTTTAAATAAGGCAAAATAGGGTCTGACATTTTCACAGTTAAAAGATTATTACTGTATAGACACTGAAAAATATTTTTGGTGGATAAGATCGCTGATTTGGCTTCACAGTATTTTTTTAAAAATAGGTCTATGGGACTTAACATTGGAGCTGCTCTTCGATAGGAATGCAACCACTTGGGGTGCTGGTTTTCACTTTCCCTCCCTATAGTTGATGAAAAGTGTTGACATAGTTGATGACAAGTTAAAAGTTGTTGATAGACAGCTAGTGAATGTATATAGTTTAAAAGTTGAATGTAGATAGTTTAAAAGTTGTTGATAGACAGCTAATTTAATAGACAGATAGTTTAATGATAGTTTAAAAGTAGACCGTTTAAAAGTTGAATGCAAAAAGTTCAGTAGTTTAATGGGTTACATTGTTTAACAGTGGATTATTGTAGTGAAACTTTTATTTTGAAACAGTTGAATAGGATGTGTAGTCTTAATTGACCCAGATTGTATGCTTAAAGCCTGAGGCTGCAGGTGGCCTGAACACCTGCCATAGGATTCTAATTGCTTAATGGCCGTATTATGATGTCATAATCGGCAATGTTAAGTCTATGGGGATTTTTAAAAAGTTTTTCTTTAATAGTTTAAAAAGTATAAAAGTTTCAAAGTTGAAAAGTCATACCAACCCGATCTGTTTGAAGACCTACGTTACAAAGTTTGAATGAAGTTTCTAAGTTAAACTGTTCAAGAGAAATAGCGTACGAAAAAAGTGGTAAGCGGAATAATAATAACTAGAAATGCAATTCCAAGGAATTACCAGTGCATGAAAATGCTAAAGTTGTGATGTAAAATATCATGTATAGTTAAAACAGATAATACAGAGATGGTTACTACGGTGATGCTAGGATAGACATGGTGGTTGCATAGCTTAATAAAAGTTGATAGTTTAAAAGTAGACTGTTTAAAAGCTGAATGTAGATAGTTTAAAAGTTGTTGATAGACAGTAGATAGTTTAAAAGTTGTTGATAGACAGCTAGTTTAATAGATAGTTTAATGATAGTTTAAAAGTTGAAGGTAAGTAGTTTAAAAGTTGTTGACAGACTGGAAGTTGAATGAATGTTGATATTCAAATAGTTTAATGGCTGTGTATAGGTAGATATTTGACGATAACTGAAAGTTGAAATGGCTCTAATGTTTGCTAGCAGTTATGCTAAGATTTTTAACTATGCTAACCATGCTACTTAGCTAACGTTTTATAGCAGTTTAATGAATGTTGATATTCAAATAGTTTAATGGCTGTGTATAGGTAGATATTTGACGGTAACTGAAAGTTGGAACGGCTCTAATGTTTGCTAGCAGTTATGCTAAGATTTTTAATTCTGCTAACCATGCTACTTAGCTAATGTTTTATAGCAGTGCTAGCAATGATAACATATTAACCATGCTACTTAGCTAACTTAACTAACATTTTCTAGCAGTTTTGTAAACCATGCTAACTATGCTAGCAATGCTAACATGCTAACTATATTAACCATGTGACTTAGCTAACTTAGCTAATCATTTTTAGTAGTTATGCTAACTATGCTAACCATGTGACTTAGCTAACCTAGCTAATCATTTTTAACAGTTTTGTTAAAAATGCTAACAATGTTAGCAATGCTAACTTTGTTAACCATGCTAACTAGCTACAGTGGGTAGGAGTCATAGTTGATGAAAAGTGTTGACATAGTTGATGACAAGTTAAAAGTTGTTGATAGACAGCTAGTGAATGTATATAGTTTAAAAGTTTAAAAGTTGAATGTAGATAGTTTAAAAGTTGTTGATAGACAGCTAGTTTAATAGATAGATAGTTAAATGATAGTTTAACCCTCTAACCGCCACAGGCGACTATAGTCGACAAGATGCGGTACTGAATAAAACGGCCGATTTAGTCAAATAGGGTGTCATATTTCGTTCGACTTCCACTCCACTAGATGGCAGACATGTCATACGTCATCCCTGAGTCCGAAAAAGGTCACGCTTTGAACAAAACTTTTGAGCTACAGAGCATTGAATCAGTGCGTGAAATACCGGAGCTAGTGTGCGTGTGAGCCACTTTGTCAGAGCGATATTGTCAACGTCAGCGAGTATTTGCATTAGATTATCGTCTAATGGCATCAAAAAAGTTTACCTGAAATGAAGTGTTGGGTCTTCTATTCGCGGACCCTGATTCTGAAGGGGAATATCTGCCTTCAGAAAATGACGGTGAATTGTTTAGTGAGGCTTCAGATGCGTCCGTGCCTTGCAATGATGCAGCTGGACAAAGTGAGAGTTTACTCCATAGTTTAGCTTACACCAAGCACAAACGTTGAATCGTTTGCCCAATGTCACTGGTGGGAATAATGTTTCACGGGTTAGGAGTGTTCATCGGGAAGTTAGCTGGGTGTTAGTGGTGTGGCGAACGAGGCTGGAGGTAGCATAGTGGAGGTAGCATAATGTCCATAGCGCTAGCTTCTGTCTTCTGAACGTGTGCCTCTCCACACTCGCGGCGACAGTAACGTGGTGGAGCCTTTGTCTAATAATGCCACTGGGTATGTTAGACGAGGTCGAAGTGCTCATAGGACAGTTAGGGGGGAACGTAGTGGCAGTGTGGGGAGTCGCAATGAGAATGACAGTAGGCCTAGTCCGAGCTGCGCAAATTCTCTCCACTCGGCGCGCGCGAGGCAGATCTGGCCATGCTGCTCGCATGGTGGAGGTGGTGACACGCTCTCTCCCTCTCCCTCTCCCACACACACACACATTAGGTCATGCATAGTCTATCACAAGATGATGGGAATGCCGGCCCTGTATGGATAGGGATAGGGAGTCATTATCTCTACAGCAAAAGGCCTGCTACATAAAAAAAGTTGTAACGATTTACACTGTTGATTTGCTATCTACTTCCCTGATCATTTAGGACATACAGTACACTATGTGTTCCTTTTTGTGTGTTCATGTCCTTGTGATGTGTGTGTCTTTGTCAGCTAAGAAAAAAAACAAAAAAACATAAACAAAAACAACAACAAAAAAATACTAACATTGTCTCTTGTCTTGTCTCGTCATCTCACTCCTGATCTGTGCCTTGCCGTGGCAAATGAGCTTTTGAACTAAACAGGTCTTGTCTACTTGTGTTTGTGTGTCATCTGAATAATATATATGTGCCCCATACATGGAATCAGAGTGCCTACTGTATGTAGTAAATGGAAAATCTCTACAGCAAAAGGCCAGTCTACCGCTACATGCATTTGGTTTGTTTCTGCCATTTATTAGTAATGATTTACACAGTTTGTTCACTACTTACTATTTACCTGAGCATTCAGTATTGTGCAATATAGCATACAGAAGGTGAGGGACATTTTGGGGGGAAAGAAGTGGTGCATTTTATCATTCAAACATGCGACTTTTCATGAAAATTCTATAATCCAAGATGGCCGCCACCATATGACGTCATAATATGCAAATTAGATATAAACATTTAATCTCTACATAAACTTTGGGTCATCCTTAATATTTCTCTAATTTACAGAAAGTCTCTATCTCTTATCACTTTTAAGATATAGCCTTTTGAAATGAAGATGTCAAAATTGATCGTTTCGGAAAAAAACCTCTGGCGCCTAAAGGGTTAAAAGTAGACCGTTTAAAAGTTGAATGTAAAAAGTTCAGTAGTTTAATGGGTTACATTGTTTAACAGTGGATTATTGTAGTGAGGACTTTTATTTTGAAACAGTTTTGGGCAGAGGAAACAGTTGAATAGGATGTGTAGTCTTAATTGACCCAGATTGTATGCTTAAAGCCTGAGGCTGCAGGTGGCCTGAACACCTGCCATAGGATTCTAATTGCTTAATGGCCGTATTATGATGTCATAATCGGCAATGTTAAGTCTATGGGGAATTTAAAAGTTGAAAAGTTGAAAACATAGCATAGCCGATCTGTTTGAAGACCTACGTTACAAAGTTTGAATGAAGTTTCTAAGTTAAACTGTTCAAGAGAAATTGCGTCTAGAAAAAGTGGTAAGCGGAATAATAATAAGAAGTTGCCTAGGAAGAACAGTACCGTGCATTTTCATGCACTGTAATAATAAGAAGCCTAGGAAGAACAGTACAGTGCATTTTCATGCACTGTAATAATAAGAAGCCTAGGAAGAACAGTACAGTGCATTTTCATGCACTGTAATTCATGCACTGTAATAATAAGAAGTCTCCGGATTTCAATAGAGGGGATGCATCCCCTCTAACTAATGCGTTAGCTTATGGCTAATGCATATGAGAAATCCCATAGAGATGCTAACGGTTAGCATAATCGGTAAACGTAGATATTTAGAGCGAACTTCAGTCCATTTACAAAAGAGTTACATGAGAAGAGTTATTTGTTTACAACTGACTATTAAAATACTCAAAGGCTAATGTTTTCTCTCCATATAATACCGTGTAGGAAAAAACGTGACTGTCTCATCAATGCTACTTGAACAGAAGTAGCCGCATAAAATTCCAAGTAGGCTACTCTTGCTGCACAAAATAAACATTAGGCTGCGTGGGACAACGTTGTGACCCACTAGTGATCGATCACATGACACTTGCTCTGCTGCACTTCTCCCGCATAGCCTACCTCCTGGGAATGCATGAGTTTTCAGTGCGTGATTTCGAGTGTTTTTTCCCCATAAGTAATTTAAATACTCAATAATGTCAATTTGCACATCGTTAAAACAACAATCACGATATTTATATCGCCTAGTCATTTCCCATGGTGTTTATCACTTGCCCTTGTGACCCACCGTGCATACTTTAGCTTTCATTGGACACAACTCCATTGTTTTTCATTAATATGCCTGAAACAGCGACGGCCAACAACTGGTTGGAATTTGTCGTACTTCCTTCAAGGCTGTTGGACACTTATTTCAGGTGACAATGTGAAGTTGTTTGACAGACTGAACAAAAGCTGTGTACTTTGTACATTGATGGTACCTGGCGGAATGCCTTGGTTTGCACTTTTTCCTCACTACATCAATGGCATATACGGTAGGCTGTGTGTTGTCATTGTTGGAGTTTGTACAAATACTAAAATTCTGTAGAAATACGGGGCCAAGAGTTGAATGACATTTGTTGAATGAGTTGAATGACAATAATACTTCTGAGTGGTGCTACTGTCTAATTGAAAACGCTGAACAGCCATAACACCTGAATCCCTTTATTGTACACATGTTGGGGTTTAGTGACTGTGAGAAGTGTGAAGTGTTTGTGACGACTATTGTGTACATGTTGTGGTATAGTGACTATGTGACAACTATTGTGTACATGTTGTGGTATAGTGACTATGTGACAACTATTGTGTACATGTTGTGGTATAGTGACTGTTGTGTAGTGTGAAGTGTGAGAAAAGCAAATGAGACACATGCTAAACAAACAGCAAATGGCAAAACTGGACATTACAGACTCCAGTTCAGCTGCATAAACCAGCTGGTGCATCTGAAAACGCACTCCAGTTCAGCTGCATAAACCAGCTGGTGCATCTGAAAACGCACTCCAGTTCAGCTGCATAAACCAGCTGGTGCATCTGAAAACGCACTCTTGTTCAGCTGCATAAACCAGCTGGTGCATCTGAAAACGCACTCTTGTTCAGCTGCATAAACCAGCTGGTGCATCTGAAAACGCACTCCAGTTCAGCTGCATAAACCAGCTGGTGCATCTGAAAACGCACTCTTTGTCAGCTGCATAAACCAGCTGGTGCATCTGAAAACGCACTCTTTGTCAGCTGCATAAACCAGCTGGTGCATCTGAAAACGCACTCTTTGTCAGCTGCATAAACCAGCTGGTGCATCTGAAAACGCACTCTTTGTCAGCTAAACGCACTCTTGTTCAGCTGCATAAACCAGCTGGTGCATCTAAAAACGCACTCTTGTTCAGCTGCATAAACCAGCTGGTGCATCTGAAAACGCACTCTTGTTCAGCTGCATAAACCAGCTGGTGCATCTGAAAACGCACTCTTTGTCAGCTAAACGCACTCTTGTTCAGCTGCATAAACCAGCTGGTGCATCTGAAAACTCTGGCCCTTCTGGCATGGAGGGAAGGAGGCCTCAGGAGAAAGTGATGATCACATTATGAATGGACAGCACAGCATGTAGAAAGACATAGAGCAGTTAACAATCTTGCCACAACACCCGACCTTAACTGACCACCATCTAATTACTTTTACAATGACATTACAACATGCAGTACCCAATTTAGCTGAATACTACAGCCGCGGCTTATCTGAAAAAACTAATGCAGACTTTCTAGAAAAAATTTCGCTTACGCTTGCCCCATTCCGGACTCATGTGGTAGGCCTATCAGAAGGCCCATTCCTTAATCCAGCCGAGGTCGACTTGCTAACTGATAATGTGATGAACTCATTACGCTCAACCCTTGATTCAGTAGCACCACTCAAAAAGAGAATGAGAAAACAAGTAAGGCGTGCTCCATGGTATACCACACAGACAGAAACACTCAAACAAACAGCGCGTAAACTTGAACAAAAATGGCGTACCACTAAATTGGAAGTTCTTCGCCAAGCATGGAAAGATAGCCTTATCACCTACAAAAAAGCACTCAACGAAGCCAAGTCAACTTACTACTCCTCGCTGATCGAAGAAAACAAAAACAATACAAAATTTCTCTTTACCACAATCTCCCGCCTGACGAAGAGCCACACCGAAGTAACCGAATCTATCCCTATTTGCCTAAACAGTAATGACTTCATGAACTTTTTCAATGACAAAATTGAAACAATTAGAGATAAGATTAATATCCAGTCAGTCTCACCAAATATTTATACTCCATTGCTGAACGGTAGCGAAAACATAATTGAATCACAGATGAGACGAACAACGTTGAATTCATTTACACCTATTGACATATTAGACCTCACTTCCACAATGTCTTCATCAAAATCTACAACTAGTCTACTAGATCCTATTCCTACTCATCTTCTGAAGACTGCTCTTCCTTTCTTGGATAATGCTTTGCTCCAGATTATAAATAACTCACTGCTATCAGGCCATGTACCACAGTCGTTTAAGTTATCTGTCATTAAGCCATCCCTCAAAAAGCCTACCCTTGACCCTAACAACCTGGCCAACTATAGGCCTATATCTAATCTCCCTTTTTTGTCAAAAATACTAGAAAAAATAGTGTCGAAACAAATTGGTACCTTCTTGCATATGAATAAAATCCAAGAATTATATCAGTCTGGTTTCAGAGCTCACCACAGTACTGAATCAGCCTTAGTTAAAGTTTTTAATGACCTCCTCATCGCTGCCGATAATGGACATATATCAATATTGGTCCTCCTGGACCTCAGTGCTGCCTTTGACACCATAGACCACAACATACTACTCCACAGGCTTGAACATTCGATAGGCATTAAAGACTCAGCACTCGCTTGGTTTAGATCATACCTTTCCAACTGCAGACAATTTGTACAGGTTCACAATGAACCATCTACCCAGACTATGGTAAAATATGGGGGGCCTCAAGGCTCAGTACTAGGGCCCCTATTATTTTCTCTCTATATGCTTCCTCTAGGCTCAGAAATTAGGAAACATGGCATTAAATTTCATTCTTATGCAGACGATACACAACTATACCTTTCCATAAAACCTGACGAATTGACTCTGTTAGCCAAACTTGACACATGTATACGAGACATAAAGACATGGATGACAAACAATTTCCTGCTTTTGAACTCCGATAAAACAGAAGTCATGGTTTTAGGTCCTAAAAAGATGAGGGATATCCTATCCTCATCACAGGCTACATTTACTGATCTCCGACTATCCTCATCCACATGTGTTAAAAATCTAGGAGTTACAATTGACCAAGACCTATCACTAAGTAATCACATAAAACAGATTACCAGTTTCATTCTATCATTTAAGGAACATTTCAAAGATAAGGAAGTCTTTATCCCTACCAGACGCTGAGAAATTAATCCATGCTTTTGTTACCTCAAGGATTGATTATTGCAATGCTCTATACGCTGGCTGCAATAACACCTGTCTAAAGAGCTTACAGCTTATACAAAATGCAGCTGCTCGCACACTCACTAGAACTAAAAAATATGAACATATTTCCCCTATCCTGGCATCTCTACACTGGCTGCCTGTTAGAAGTCGCATTGACTTCAAAATATTACTTCTAACATACAAAGCCATTAATGGCCAGGCACCAGAATATATTAAAGATCTCCTAGTCCCATACAACCCACCCAGACCGCTACGATCACAGAATACTGGCCTTCTTGTAATTCCAAGAATCTCAAAAACTACAGTAGGAGGCAGAGCTTTCAGCTATCGCGCACCCCTCCTCTGGAATAATCTTCCTACCTCAATTCGACTAGCAGACACCCTCCCTATTTTTAAGTCTAGACTTAAAACATACCTCTTTACTGCCTCCCATAGTTAGGTATGGTGTGTGGAAATTCACCCACCTCAGGGTTTTTGGAATGGACCACCCTGCTGAGTCCTCGTGTGACTGGCACCCCAGTCGCGCGTGCGATGGTGGTCACTGACCATACCTGCGCTGGTGTCGACTACCCCTCACCATGCCTTAGTTATGCTGCTATAGCATAGTGCTGTCATGGACTTTTCATGTGTCACGGCGTACAACCCCCCCCCCCCCTCTCCTCTCCCCCCTTCTCTCTCTCTCTCTCTCAACTCTCCCTCTCTTGCATATTCCCACCATGGTATACTGTAACAATATATAGTACTACTGATTACTTATTGACATTAACCATTTTGATTTTCAGTAATACTAACCCACTCTACATCTCTTCTCCCTTACTGTACCTCACTTGTGAGGTATATCATCACCAGTCATCAACCATCCGTGTGTTGGCCCTCCTCTCACCCATCTCACCTGAAGTCCCATCCTCGACTGCCCTATTACTGCCCCCTATCTGGACTCCTGGCCCGTACAGCCTAGCGACCCACCACCAGCCTATGACAACTCTGCCCGGATTACTGGCCCATCCGCCAACCCACCACATGCCCCTCGAAAACTCCCTTCCCCTGGACAATCCCAACGCTGGACTATTGAACTTTCTGTCACTAAATCAGGAATAATGAATTACCATAACGGATACGTAATCATCCCACCTCTTGTAACTTTCAGCTCAAGTGCTTAACACCATGTCTTATTCTCTACACCCGACTATCATATGCATTTGTCATGTATACAGACCTTACTGTCATGTACTGACCCTAGGCAGATGGGTCAGGCCCTTGAGTCGTGGATCTGCTCGAGGTTTCTTCCTATATATATCTCCAATTCTAGGGAGTTTTTCCTCGCCCCTGTTACCCCTGGGCCTCTCTCTTGCTTTTCTCTTCTTCCTTTCTTTCCTTCTTTCTCTGATTGCCTACATTCTGTAAAGCGCCATGATACATGTGTTATGTTTTGGCGCTCTATAAGCACAATAAATTGAAATTGAAATTGAATGGACAGCATGTAGAAATAATTGTGATCAACAAAAGGTAAATGCATACCATCCACGCCCAAAGCCTCGGCCACCTCTCTCCATGCTTGAGCTGGCATGTTTAGATCTCTGTAAATAAATAAGCTCTGATCATATCATAACCCTAACCCCTAATCCTAATCCTAACCCTAACCCTAACCCCTAATCCTAACCCTACAGGGTGATTGCACAGGGCTACGATCAGTCTGTCGTCCATTATCAGGTCTTTTCAATTCTCTAGAATCAAACATGGCCTACCGCTTTAATTGCCTTTTTAAACGCCTCCCACTGTATGTTAACATATGCGGTGTCATTGGTTTGTGTCATCGATGGGCTATTTGCATACACACAATGCGATTGGCTGGCGCCTGCTTTGTTTTCCGTCGGTGCAGCAACAGCTGAACTTCTCAACACGAGCGGCGGGAGAAACGTGACGCAACGGACCCACAATTCAGTTGGGCAACGGATGACGTGAGCCCATGTAGAGTGAATGGGATGCGTCTCCAGCACTGCAATGCACACAGCCGTGTGTAGAGGCTGTTAGTAGCTAATGTTCCAAATGATGTTTTTCTGGTGAGGTAACGCTCAAGCTAGATCTACTGCATGAAGGAGAGTGAGAGGACACCCGTGTCCACTTGTATGTTTGATAAATAGGTCCAGTAATGGTACAGTACATTCGGGGCTGAAGCAAAATCAGCTGGCGATGCACAGACTTCGCCATTTGTCATGTAAGACATTCTCCAAAAGAGCTCGTAAAGATCAATCACACCCATTAGGCCTAAATCCAGTCATAAGTGGCATATGTCATACAATATTTCTTTCTTTCTATTTCATTGACAACAGACAGAGCTTGGCTTATACAGAGAAGATGCATTAAAATGTAGTTTATGCCACTACAAGATAATAACTACAATACAACAACAATAACAATACATGTAGAACATATTGTCCAAAGCAACTTACATTAGGGTAGCATGGGGCATGAGGTAGCATTAGGTGAGGAGATATTTGGTGAATGTCACAAAAAGTGTTACATATTAGAAATTGCTTGGCATCGCTTATTCAATGGCTCTCTACCGAACTACCTGTAGTTTGCGGAGGACGAACGAGAAACCACTCGTTTGATAAATCAGCCAGTAGGCCTAGTGGACAAATAACTTTCAGAAATAATCTGTACTGCAAAAACGAATGTTGGTGGCTATTTATCTAGCGGGTGTTTTAACAGCTGCAAGAAATAGAGGCTTCATGTTCATGGCCCATGTTTGTAAATTATTTTCATAAAACTCAAGTTGGCCTATCATAAGTTCACTCTCCAAACTCCAAACTGTGTGTGTGTGAAAACAACACAACACAAATGTGTGCATATGCTTGTGTGTGTGTGCGTGTGTGCATATGCGTGTGTGTGTGCATATGCGTGTGTGTGTGTTTCCTACCAGTATTCCCCCGTTGTGGTGTGTGTGCGTGCGTGCATGTGTGTGTGTGTATATGCGTGTGTGTGCGCGTGCATGTGTGTGCGTGTGTGTGCGTGCATGTGTGTGTGAGTGGGCTCCTGCTTCCTGTGTGTGTCTCTGTAATTGGTTATTAAATTGAGTTTCCGCTGATGCACCCGGTGTCCTGTGTCATTATTGAAATGAATCACCCAAGTATCCGTCACACACACACACACACACACAAAGATCCCTTCTAACACACACACACCCACACACACAAGGATCAATCACACACCCACACACACAAGGATCCGTCACACACACACACACACAAGGATCCGTCACACACACACACACACAAGGACCCGTCTAACACACACACACACACACACAAGGACCCGTCTAACACACACACACACACAAGGACCCATCACACACACACATACAAGGACCCGTCTAACACACACAAGGACCCGTCTAACACACACACACAGCCAAGGATCCGTCTAACACACACACACACAAGGATCCGTCTAACACACACACACAAGGATCCGTCTAACACACACACACAAGGACCCATGTCCTGTCTAACACACACACACACACACAAGGACCAGTCTCCTGTTTAACACACACACACACACTCACATAAGGACCCATTTCCTGTCTAACATACACACATACACACACACACATACACACAAGGACCCATCTCCTGTCTAACAGACACACACACATAAGGACCCATCTCCTGTCTAACATACACACACACACACACACACACAAGGACCCATCTCCTGTCTAACACACACACACACACACACATAAAGGACTCATCTCCTGTCTAACACACAGAGAGAACAAAAACGACCAGTCTTCTGTCTAACACACACACACACAAGGACCCATCTCCTGTCTAACTCGCATTCTGCTGTTTTAAATGAGAAATGTCATAGAACAACATGTCATGATGTCATAGAAAAATTAAACACAGCGACAAACAAAATACAACACAAGAATATACAGGCGGCCATGTTGGCTCTACAGCACTGTGCAGGGTTCCTACGGAGGTGGCGGCGGCCATGTTGGCTCTACAGCACTGTGCAGGGTTCCTACGGAGTATGGAAAACCTGGAAAAGTATGGAATTTGATTTTAGTAATTTCCAGGTCTGGATAAGTATGGAAAAAAGAAACAAGGGTATGGAGAAATATTTGTGCTTCCAGACTATTGCATCTACAGCTCTAAATACTTCACTTAGGTCATAATGAACCATTCCTACTGTTGTGTAGCTGAAGTTGTCAGTCCACATCAAGATACAATTGAATGGGGGTCCTCAGAAAAAAATCTCTCCCACAAGGGGACCCTGGTACCAAAAACAAATCGAGAACCCCTGTTTTATGCACATGCTCTGCTATTTTCAGCTAAAACACTAGTAGACATTTTTTGATTTTGTAAAAGTTACCAAGACATGGATACTGCATTATCTGATAAACTGTTATTGCAAACAAATAATATTGTTTATGGTGATTTCTGAGGCCTCTGCCAGCAGTGCACTAGTCTCCAACATATGTAGGCTATGCTGTATCAAATGTGAGTGCACCTTCCATTTCAGCACTTTCCCAACGAAAAGTATCCAACAATGGGCAAGTGTTTTCTGTGGGCTATAGTTAATAATATACATTATTATACAGCTATTCACAATGCTAGTAGAACAATCCATTGACAATGTCTAGAATATGGTAAAAAATATCTACCGAGAAGTTTGAACATTTGAGTATGGAATTTTGAAATGGAAAATGTGTAGGAACCCTGAATATAATATAACAACCAAAACATCACAACAAGCAAAAAGCCACAAACAGTAAAAACAAAAGATAAGAACAGTATCCTATATGCAATTACACTTATAGCTGAAGGTCCCTGACACATACAATTTAAACTCATTTAGTGAGATAAAAGTGCTTAGCTTCAACTGTTTCTGCAGAGCATTCCAAGCATTATCAAGGTTATTTGGTAGACTTAGGGGGGCACCTTCATCTTCATCTTCACCTCACCAACAGAACTGGATCTAATGTCCACACACAAACAGGTTTTGACAATGTATACACGTGATGCAGGCAAACGTAGGAACCCAATATCAGCTGATATCCAGCAAGGGAAGAAAAAAATGTTCAATGTTAGAACTACCAAAGAACATATTTTAGATGGATGTTTGCAGATAAATTATACTCGCAGTATACTCACAATACTCGCAGTAGGCAGCCGTGGGCTACTGGTTAGCACTTCAGACCTGTAACCGGAGGGTTGCCGGTTCGAACCCGACCAGTAAGCATGGCTGAAGTGCCCTTGAGCAAGGCACCTAACCACTCACTGCTCCCCGAGCGCCTCTGTAGAAGGCAGCTCACTTGGTCGGGATTAGTGTGTTCACTGTGTGCTGTGTGTGTTTCACTAATTCACGGATTGGGATAAAAGCAGAGACCAAATTTCCCTCACGGGATCAAAAGAGTATATATACTTATATACTTATATGTAATAGACACTATAATCTATATCTATCTATCTATCCCCTGGGGATCAATAAAGTATCTATCTATCTAATGTAAGCATGCTAACACGTAATAACACCCATGTTTGGTTTATTCTAATGTTTCCCGTTCAGTAACGCAATCACTGCTGTCTCTGTGTGTTATTTGTG
The DNA here is from genome assembly GCF_046254945.1 of Alosa pseudoharengus. Classification (NCBI taxonomy): domain Eukaryota; kingdom Metazoa; phylum Chordata; class Actinopteri; order Clupeiformes; family Clupeidae; genus Alosa; species Alosa pseudoharengus. The sequence goes on along the minus strand of NW_027468664.1, from coordinate 157,472 downwards.
AGTACATACATGTGTGCAGTGTGTGTGTGTTGTGAGTACATACATGTGTGTAGTGTGTGTGTGTTATTTGTGAGTACATACATGTGTGTAGTGTGTGCAGTGTGTGTGTGTGTGTTATTTGTGAATACATACATGTGTATAGTGTGTGCAGTGTGTGTTATTTGTGGGTACATACATGTGTGTAGTGTGTGTGTTATTTGTGAGTACATACATGTGTGTAGTGTTTGTGTTATTTGTGTGTACATACATGTGTGTAGTGTGTGTGTGTGTTATTTGTGAGTACATACATGTGTGTGTGTGTGTTATTTGTGTGTACATACATGTGTGTAGTGTGTGTGTTTGTGTGTTATTTGTGAGTACAAACATGTGTGTAGTGTGTGTGTGTGTGTGTGTTATTTGTGTGTACATACATGTGTGTAGTGTGTGTGTTGGTGTGTGTGAGTGAGTGAGTGTGTTTGTGTGTGTGTGTGAGTGAGTGTGTTTGTTTGTGAGAGTGAGTGTGTGTGTGTGTGTGTGTGTGTGTTATAATGAACTTAAATCAATTAGTGAGTAACTGAATGAGGAAGACATTATCAGACAAATTAACGATGACAGAGAGAGAGACACAGAGAGAGAGAAACAGAGAGAAACAGAGAGAAACACAGAGAGAGAGAAACAGAGAGAGAGAGAAACAGAGAGAGAGAAACACAGAGAGAGAAACAGAGAGAGAGAGAAACACAGAGAGAGAGAGAAACAGAGAGAGAAACACTTTGGCAACACTGTACCTACAGTCATGCTAATAAATTGAATTGAATTGAAACAGAGAGATAAACAGAGAGAGAGAAACAGAGAGAGAGAAACAGAGATAAAACAGAGTGAGAGAAACACAGAGAGAGAGAGAGAGAGACAGAGAGGATCAGGGGGAGATCTTTGCAGCGGTCCATTCTGCCAGAGGAGACGCCATAAATTCAGGTCAGTGTGTGAGTGAGAGAGTGTGTGAGTGTGAGAGTGTGTGTGAGCGTGTGAAAGTGTGTGAATAGTACTGTGAGTTGTGTGTTAGGTGTGTGTGAATAGTACTGTGAGTGTGTGTGTGTGAATAGTAGTGTGAGTTTGTGTGAATAGTACTGTGAGTGTGTGAGTGTGTGTAAATAGTACTGAGTGTGTGTGAATAGTACTGAGTGTGTGAGTGATTGTGAATAGTACTGAGTGTGTGTTCAGTGTTGATTGTCAAAACTGAAATGATAGGAAACGTTTAATTCAGGTCAGTGTGTGTGCATATGTGTAAGAGAGTTTTAGTGTCGTTTGTGTGTGTATGAGAGAGTTTATGCGTGTGTGTATGTACATGTTGGTACGTATGTGAGAATACGTATATGTACACACACACACACATCCTGAAAGATTTTGTCAAATGTTACTGGTGAAACTCCGCTGATCTCAAATCTTTGATCTTGTTTATACATATAGAATATGGAGTTAGAGTGATCAGCTTAGATAATGTAGTCTAATGGAGCATTAATAATATAGAAGCGTTAGAGTTTCAGCACTAGATAATGTAGTCAGCAGGGTCATGCATTAATCAATATGGAAGTGTTTTAATAGAATGGAATTTACTGTCAGATTCAATCAATCAATTTACACAAAAATGTACACAAACAAATTAAGAAATAAGTAGGGGGGGGGGGTTGCTGATATGATTCAGTCCTTTGCGTTGAGAGCGAGAGAGAGGGGTGTGTGTGTGTGTGTGAGAGAGAGAGGTGTGTGTGTGTGTGAGAGAGAGAGAGGTGTGTGTTTGTGTGTGTGTGAGAGGTGTGTGTGTGTGAGAGAGGTGTGTGTGTGTGTGAGAGAGAGAGGTGTGTGTGTATGTGTGTGAGCGTGTTTCTAAAACAGCCTCTCTTGTTGCACAGAATGAAGTTAAGCAGGCAAGAAGTCCCACTATATGTAAGTGCTCACAAACACACACACACACCTCTCTATATTTTGGGGCAGCCGTGGCCTACTGGTTAGCGCTTCGGACCTGTAACCGAAGGGTTGCCGGTTTGAACCCCGACCAGTAGGAACGGCTGAAGTGCCCTTGAGCAAGGCACCTAACCCCTCACTGCTCCCCGAGCGCCGCTGTTGTAGCAGGCAGCTCACTGCGCCGGGATTAGTGTGTGCTTCACCTCACTGTGTGCCGAGTGTGTTTCACTAATTCACAGATTGGGATAAAATATACCTATACTTATACATTTGTATTCATGAAAACAGCAACATTTCAAAGTGGCTTGTTTGGTGTATATTTTTCCATGTAGCTCTCAGTCTTCACACTTCGGGCCCCCCTCTGCACATCACGTTTATCCCTCATTTCCCTCTTTCTTGCAGGGTAGCCTAGGGAGTAAAATAAAGGTCTCGCGCTGTGGAGAGACTGAGAGTCTGAGCGCGATCCAGGATCCAGGATCCAGATCCGGCCGCCTTGTTTTCTCGATCGATTCGCTCGACGTGCACACATACAAATCTTTTTGCTCCTATTATATCACCTAGCCAGGAGCAAAAGTCACTCGTCACTCGTAGAAGCAGATTTGAGCACTTGTATCAATTGACTTGTAGTCGTGCAAGAAAATCAAAGCGATCTGTAGAATTTTATTAATGAGAAATTATTTCACAGATGCACAACTTCGGATGCATTAGTTCACATTTGGGTTTACAAATGCACAAATGTTGTGCATGTTCTCAGATTATGAAACACGGATGTGCAAATGTGTTTCGCACCAACTGCGCTGCAACGTTTGGAGCAAAAGTGTCGAGTGCATGTCTCTTGAAAGTTGTGACTCACAGGATAGGATTTGTGTACCTGTAAAAAGGATTTGTGAACCCGTAGCCCCTATTTTGTGTTAACAAGATATAAAAAAATATGTACAACTTCAACTTTACTGTTACACATTTACGACTTTAGTCTGCACATGCAAAATCTGCAGTTAAATGTGCTCGCCACTTTTGCACCCAATATACCTTCATATAAAACTGCCAGGTCATGGACAACGGCATTTGCAAGCTAATCTAACAGGGAACAGGGACTAGCAGTTAATTCAGTATGTTCCCAAATACTTCAAGAAATGTCATGTCTTAATCCATAACACGCAATAGTTTTGAACATGTTAGGCTATATGTCGGTGTTGAAGTGTTTAGATTCCCAGCGCTAGCCAGGCATTTTAACAGCAACTATGGCTATGCGCTAACACCAGTCAGCTGAGTTTAATTAGCGATAACGTACGGAGATGGTTTCGTAGCCTCTTTGACAGCTCAGTGACATCAGGTATGTAACCTACATATTTATGTTTTTGCCAGCGAACTTTTAACATGATCTTCATATTCATTGTGATGCTATATGGGCCTCATGCACATGAAAGATTAGGCTAATATCATGCCATTATGTTGTTTAGAACACACCGTGAAATAAAGTTTTCACCTTACAACTTTGCTGATAACATTTCAGATAAATGCCAGTTAGCACATTAGCAAGGATATTGTGTAACATATAGGCTACTGTTGATGTTGCTTCATAGCCTTTTGCTTGTGTGTAGTTAGGTCCACTGCTAGATTTTGACAGGAGCTCACGATGTCGCTTTAAAGCTACTTGGGCTCACGCAAGCTGTCAAACACAGCTGTCCACTGGCCTATGTGGTGCACCCCTCTGGTTTATACATCCAGTGTTTATGTTAGCTATCGATAACTGTGTCTGGATGTGTTGCTATCAGAGCAAGACATTAGAGATGGCGCATGACATTCAGTGATGCCTCGTATAAAAAAATGTATTAAAAAAAATAATTTAAAAAATGGCACCGAAATGAGGCACCGAAATCCACGTTGTTATTCGATGCAGTTACTACCGTTTGCGTCAGCACCGGTGCCATATTAGAGCAGTGTTTCGGTGCCCAACCCTACCTTTGCATGGAATCATTGCCTCAATATCAACAAATCAGGATGTAGGCTATTGACCATCCCCAAAATGCACCAGAATACAGGAAATCACATCAAACAAATGAAAAAAATTCTGGGGGAGGACCCCCAAACCCCCCCCTCCCACATATACGACAATTAGTGGGGGGCCCTTAATACATCTGGGCCCAGGGCCCCAAAAGTTCATAATTCGCCCATGATTGAGCTCCAAGTTGCCTCTTCTTGGAGGAAGAGCGCATGTTTGAATCTGCAAGCACGTTGACTAATGAACATTTCTTGATGAAGCTGGCCTATCTTAGCGAAATATTTGGAAAGCTCAATGAGTTAAATCTCCAGTTACAAGGCAAAGACAAGCACCTACCTCACCTAGCAGATAAGATTACTGCATTCACCAAAAAACTTGAGGTATGGGACAGGCGCCTCGATCGCAACAGTATTATGCCTTTGAGAATCTGATTGAAACGTCTGCTTCGGGAGCCACTCTTGTGATCCCGTGTATTAAACAGTAGGCCTACATCACTGCAAAGTTTATTTCAAAAATATTTCCCAACCAGCAGCGCTCAGTATGACTGGATTATGGATGCAGCATGTTTGTTTTTCATTGAATATATTGTACAATGCTGTAAAATATTGGCCTATGCTTCCTAATATGTTGCTGGAAAACAAAAATATGTGTGTTTAATTTACAATGGCACATTATGTATTTATTTATTATTATATCTGCAGCACCAGCAGATTTGAACTCTGGTGAAGAGGATATATTTAGAACTTGTCATTATGTCAATGCATTTGACAATTTTAAGCTTGACCTACCACTTTCTTAGAGCGATGAGGGATTGATTACTGGAACTTGCCGAGAACCTAGTGAACGGTAGAAAGAGTAGCGATGAGAACACTCGAGCACAGCCAATCAAGCCAGTGTTGCTCTGTATGTGAAAACTAGAGCGGTAGATAAAACTGATAGAGGCATATATTAGGCTACATGTATATTATTATTATTTTTTTTAATTACATTTTTTAGAGTGAGGATATATTTTATAACGTGGTGACATGGTTGAAAAGGTTAAGGTTACACTTTTTTTTACACAGGTTTTGAAATGAGTGTTTGAACAATGTTCTTCCAAAAAAAGGTTTAATAAATACATCTTAAAAGCATACAGTACATGATCTGTGTAAATATTATTTCTCTGTTGTTAAAAGGACCCGAAAGGACTCGAAACTCAAACGGTAGGACTTGGGACTCGACTTGACACTTGTCGGTCTTGACTTGGGACTTGACTCGGGACTTGCTTGTCTTGACTCGGGACTTGAAGGCAAAGACTTGAGACTAACTTGTGACTTGCAAAACAATGACATGGTCCCACCTCTGGTGACGAGACCATATCAACCAGTTCATGTGTTGAATTTGTTATTACCCAGCTTGCTTTGTTGAATGGTCTCAATGTTTTATTTTTTTATTTCATGTGAATACTAGTTTACTAGAGGAGTAACTTAGTATTTGAAGTAATGCAGAAATGCAGGAAACAGGAATTTAGTTTCCATGCTTATTGTGTTTCCACAACAATGATGGTGAGTAAATCTACTGAAATGGCCACCATCTTGGTGGAGTTTGATGTGTAAGATCGGAAAGCAGAGGTTAAATTATGTTATGGTTGCAAAAAACAGTGTCTCTGTGAAGCGCAAACCACGGCAGAAGACATGGACAACCTGTCTGGGAAGCTCATGCCTTTTTTTTCAAATCCTTTTGGAGGGTCATAGAAAAATGTATTGCTGGCAAGGGAGGGTCAAATATCTTTTGACTAAAGTCCCCCAAACCCCTCCAGTAGCCCCTTTAATAAATAACGAACAGTCCCTTAGTAGAATAAATTACATTTTTGTGGTTTAAAACTGCGTCCTTCTATTTTTGTCATGCTTCAGAGACAGGTCATGACAAAGTGGGGGCTCGTCGATTGGTTTTGATCCGTTATTTCACTTAATCGTTTTTGATTTTGATTAAGTTTTGGATTTGCTATCGTATAGTTTTGTCAAATCAGAATTTTGTGAATGGCGTGTCGTCATAGGTGACGTCAGCTGATGTGGGGATTCCTTGAGCTCCGATCAGGTTCTTGAATTTCTCCTGGGGATCAATAAAGTATCTATCTATCTAGGTGTTGAGTCCTGAGGTGGCAAGGTGGCTTTGTTTGAAGCGGACACAGTTTTGAAGCGGACTTTCTCGACCTTCGTGCGCAAGAATTGAGGTATTTTATTAAAGCCCTATTACTCCCGCATGCCCCAGCCATCACTGTGATGTGCCCCGCCAGCTGTGGGAGGGTCTAGGTCAGCTTGTGTCTGTGGAGATCACGTTGGTGGTCAGCTTGTGTCTGTGGAGATCACGTTGGTGGTCAGCTTGTGTCTGTGGAGGTCATGTTGGTGGTCAGCTTGTGTCTGTGGAGGTCATGTTGGTGGATTCTAGTCCTGTGGAGCAGGACCATGACAGCAATTGTGGATTGGCCGTTTTAAGAACTCTGAGGCCCTAGCTAATATGGAAAAGTTGTTGGCACATTTGCCTGCGCAGCGTTCAACAGAGTTAGCAGATCTTATACACAGTTTTCCATGTCTATTTTCTGACACTCCAGGTCGTACACCTCTGATTGAACATGATATTGACATTGGAGATGCAAAACCAATTAGACAAAGATTCTATCATGTCTCTTCAGAGCCAGGTCATGACAGGTCGTGACAAAGTGGGGGCTCGTCGATTGATTACAAATGCCAACAGGTTGTGCTCATATTTGGAAGTTTGGGCCACGTACACAGGTTGCTCACTAGGGAACTCAGGACTGGCAACTGGCTACTGGTGTGTGTGTGTGGGGGGAAGTGGGTTGTGTGTGTGTGTGAGGGGGGATGTTGTTTGTGTGTGTGTGTGTGTGTGTGCTGCTTGGTTATTGGATCACAGAACTGAACCTTGTCTGAGCAATTATTGCATCTGTCAAATTTGTGTTTTTATGTAATATTTATTCAGAATTGTGGACACAAATAAAGAAGTAAACTGTGTAAACTGGTCCTTGTGTGTGTGCGTGCGTGTGTGTGTGTGTGCACGCGTATGTGTAGGGCCAGGCGAGGGTGTATGCGCTTATAGACGTACCTGAGGATGCTCAGGTGTTTGTGGTTCTGGAAGGTTCCAGTCTGAGGCACGTGATACCTGTGTTCCGCCAGACCCTCTTCTACTTCACCACACCAGGTGAGTGTGTGTTTGTGTTTGTTACAAGTGAGTGTGTGTGTGTTACAATTGAGTGTGTTACAGGTGAGTGTGTGTGTTACAAGTGAGTGTGTGTGTGTGTGTGTTACAAGTGAGTGTGTGTGTGTGTTACAAGTGAGTGTGTGTGTTACAAGTGAGTGTGTGTGGTGTGTGTGTGTGTGTGTTACAAGTGAGTGTGTGTGTGTGTTACAGGTGAGTGTGTGTGTGTGCCACCTATATAGACTTCGAAGTGCTGTAGCACCAGGACCAGTGCAAGCGTGTCTTTTTCGATGGTTGAATAAGCGCGCAGGTAATGGTTGAACTTGCGAGAAGAAAGCCACAGGATGGCCCAAACCATCAATACCTTCCTGGTACAGGAATGCAGTGCACCCGTGCCCAAACCAGTATGTATGTAAGTAACAAAATACCTGAATAAGTAAGACTCAAGGTCCAAGGACTGCACCCATGCCCAAACCATCACTACCTTCCTGGCCAAGGTATGCGCCCAAATTGCTGGCATCCACTATGAGAAAGAAAGGCAGACTAGACTCTGGACCGGCCAACACCGGCGCAATAGTAAGCACTGCCTTGACGGAGTCGAGCGTGGCATTACAGGTGTCATCCACTTAAAGATGCGCTTTGTGCTAAGCTGGTCAGTAAGAGGGGCAGCTACGGTCAAGACATTTTTGCAGAAGGACTTATAGTAGCCCACCATACCTAAACATCGATGCAAATTACATCGGGTGACTGGAACTGGAAAATTCAAAACTGCTTTTACTTTTGACTGTACAGGACGAACTTGCCCACGGCCAACAATCTTTCCAAGATAAACAACCGAAGCCTGGCCAACCATGCACTTTGCCAGGTTGAGAGTTAAATTAGCGCTTGAGAGACGGTCGAACACAGCAGAGAAATGTACCATGTGTTCCCGCCAGGTGGCACTATACACAATTAAATAATCTAAATAGGTCTCACAATTAGAAACCCCATCCAGAACCTTGTTCACTAAGCGCAGGAAAGTAGCCGCCGAATTGCGAGGTCCGAACGGCATACGCGCAAGAAGTGGTCTGGCGTAATGAAGGCAGGAGATCTCTTTAGCACGCTCCTTTTGTGATTGGCGTGGCCCAGGCGGTCAATGCAGTTGTCCATGCGAGGTAATGGGAAACTATCCGGCTTTATCACTGCGTTAACTCGCCTGAAGTTGGTACAGAACCTGAACGTACCGTCAGGCTTAGGGACCAATAGGCATGGAGAACTCCAGAGACTGGAGCTGGCGATATTATTCTCCAACATAAACTTGACCTCTTTTGCATAATCTGGCGCTTCTGTGGGTTTGGTGCGATACAGGTGTTGCTTAATCAACTTGGATATCGTGTACGATAGCGGTTGTACAGTGAGGAACGTCAGTAATCAAGTCTTCACATCCCTGCTGAAAAAAACAGCCTGACCAGCTAAAGGTGGTTTGCTGGTTGACCAGCTTGTTAACCAGCTTGTTTGACCACCCTATGATGGTTGACCTGCTAGAACAGCAAAACTCTTGCGAAAACATACCTTCAGCAGGTTTACCCAGTTTATGATGGTGATTCAGCTGGTTTTGCTTGTCGTACCACCTCAAGCTGGTCATTTCAGCTGGTGTTGCTGGTCTACACTGCTGGTTTAACTGGCCATGCCAGCTTATGTTGGTCATTCTAGCAAACCAGCATGACCAGCTTGACATGCTGGTCACCAGCATGACCATCGTGCACCAGCTGTATCCCACACGACAGGTTGGTCAAACCAGCATGACCAGCTTCCTCAGATGGTCACGCCAGCATATCCAGCTGGTGGCCTAACCAGCTACACCAGCAAAGACCAGCAAGAGCTGGAAGAAAACCAGCAAAGACCAGCCAAAACCAGCTACCAGCATAAGCTGGTTTCTAGCTGTTTTTTTCAGCAGGGATGACATAATTAATGCAACCAGGTTGGCACATTCAGACTCGGAAACGTGCGACAGGAATGTAATGCAGAGTTTTTAAGTCTGCCTTCGATCACCTCGATAGAGGGACCAGGAACATCCGGAGGTGGATCAGAAACGACGCCAATAACGTGTGGAGCGACTTCAGCACTAGGCTGAGTGGACAGCAGCATGTGTGGAACATGAGGAGTGGCAACTAAAGCACTAGGCTGAGTGGACAGCAGCATGTGTGGAACATGAGGAGTGGCAACTTCAGCACTAGGCTGAGTGGACAGCAGCATGTGTGGAACATGAGGAGTGGCAACTTCAGCACTAGGCTGAGTGGACAGCGCCACTTTCGTGCTGCCGTCATGGACGGCGGTTGAGGATGTTTCAGGACTAAAATGCTGTAGCGGCTGTCGTACGCAGTAGCGATTTAACATGTTCGCATGGCACAGTCTGGACCTCTGCGATTGGGGATCACATGATATGGACCGGCATAGTGTGCTTGAAAACCAGAGCCTAGCACAGGCAATAAAAGCATTACCTGGTCGCCAGGGGCAACAGCACTACGGTCATACCTTTGTTTCATCCTCCTCTGAGACACCCTGAGAGTCTTGCTAGCTAGTTGACATGCCCGTTTAAGCCTGAAACAAATTTTGGACACATAATCAGCTAGGTTGTGATCATTTGTAGCGTCAGTCAGCCACGCCTCCTTTAACACCTTTAAAGGCCTGCGGACAGTGACCGAACACCAGCTCTGCAGGACTAAATCCTAAGCTCTACTGAACCACCTCACGTATGGCAAAGAGGACCAGGGGGTACCCTTCATCCCAGTCACGCTCAAACTCAAGACAGCACGTCTTCAGCATTGTTTGGTGGAACCTTTCAAGCGTGCCCTGAGACTAAGGATGGTAACATGCGTGACTGACAGTTGTTGCATGACCTGCCCAAACGCCTTCCCGACAAACACGGGACGTCCCCCGGACCTTATGCCTTTGGTTATTGCGTGACGTCCGGTGCAGGACTTTCTAGGGACGTCACAGTCAGGTCCCTCGGATGACATTTGCATAACGTTATACCGGGGACATCAAGGGGATGTTTGTTTATTCACACATGGCAGCGGAGTTCAGAGCTCTCTGGCTACAGCCTGCAGGACGGAGACATCACATCCATGCGCGACTTCACGTTACACGTCATTACGTAGCAACATTGAGGTCAGCTAGGGTCAACTCCACAGCATTCGGAAGAAATGCACCATTGGTGGCCACCGATGAAAGTAAGTAAAATTTTTGGCTGTGTATGTAGCTGATAAAGTTTTCAATAACTGAATGAAACTGAATGAAAAGTTGTCATAATGTTAGCTACTAACGTATAACGTAAGGTTCTGTAATTTTCCTCTGGGGATGAATAAAGTATCTATCTATCTAACGTCTCTAGCAGTAGCTGAATTAGCCTACCGTAGTCTAAGGCAACATATCATACAGTTTATGAAGTTGTACGTCTATGAACAAAGTAGAACCATGCTAGGTTCACTGCAGATATGTGAATTATGTAGCACATACATTTTGAGTTTAACGTTAATGTATAACTTTACAAACTAGGGAATGGATTTTATCAAATTCATGTTAGCTGATGTGATGCTCGGTGTAACGTTAGCAAAGTCGCTGTTCTTTGCTTCTAACTTAAAATGCGCATTTCTTCAGATAACTGTGATGCATGTAACATACTCTAAATAGGCAGTGGTTTATCTAACCTAGTCACGTACTTATTATCTGTTTTATTTTCATAACCTCACACGGCCGAATTGGGGCTGAACCGAGCACTTTTGGAGCTGAATACGATGCAATAAAACTAGAGAAATTTTAAAAACAGACCACGTAGCATTTTTTTAGGGTTGCCTAGCAACAGAAGTGACTACTTAATTTGTAAAGCAAAACGATCTAGCTCTACATTGCAGAAGAATTAAGGATACTGCTTCTTCGTGACTTGATTAAATGTCATTGTAATTTATTTGACGCATGCTCGCGTTTAAAAGTGTCACGCATAGCTGTCCCCGATGTCACAGCAGCTCCTTGTGGAAACAGCAAAGAGTGCACATATCCGATGAGATTTCTGACAAGGAGCAGAAGCTCTCTGCCTTACCAGCGCCTTAGGCTACTGCTTATTAATAAAACATTATATGGAATAGAAACATCTGGAATCTATTTATTTCAGCTTAAAGTTGGCTACAAAGAGCATTCATAGTCTAGAGAAAACAATACATTTTTCTTTATCGGCAATGTTCCAGGAAGATAGGCTTACATAGGCTATTTTTAGGCTGTCCCTGTTTGATCACAGGTCCAAGAAAACGCCTTAGAGCGGATATAACGTCAATGCATTGTAGTTATATTTCATGTACTTTATTTCATGTTGAGTTTTGCTTCCCAGCATGCATTGCGATTCATTTACGTATTTTTGGCTATTATTAGTTTTTTTTTATTTTGAAACAATATGGTTTGAACAATTTAGCTTAGGCTAGCCTAGGCCTACTCTGATGATGTTTTGAACAATATGCTACGGGATATGCCCATTAAAACGTCGTATTAGTTTATTAAGAAAAAGACACCGTAGATGTGAAAGCAGTACATCCTAGCCCGGTATAAAGGTCCATGTCTACTCATCATTAGTGTAATGCATAAGGAGGATGTGATTTCATACATGACTGGCCGACGTGGAAATATGAGGTAGGTGTAATTGATTGTGTAATTGTCATACAAGTCATAAATGCGTGTTCATGTTCCGACAACCTCTCTCCTAGCAGCGATGAAGCCTACAGGATGTAATACCGCTAAATCACGTTTCATGTTTTTTTTACCATAAATATAATAAATATAATACAATAAATCTAAACGTCGCGCGCATAACGTTGCGGTGACCATTAGCCTACAGGACGTCCCCTCAAAGTCTCGGGAACGTCTTTTAGACCTCCTGAACAGAGGTCCGCGGGACGTCAAGTGAATCCTACACAATGTCGAGGAGGTGACGTTCGCCAGGGGACTTTATTTTGTTTATTGGGTTAAGCCCTCCTTACACTGACAGACTTTAGAAAGATTTGCAAAGACTAGTCTCAGACCCTCTCACATCTAAAGACATGTAGTAGAGTTTTAAGTCACAGACTATGATTTTGCAATGACTAGGGATCTTGCAGGGTCACTATTTACAAGACTGCAACTAGATTCCTTTAAATTATTACCCATCGTGCAATAGATAAACAAGAACTGAAATGATAGCCACTAAACTCAAAGTCGTGTTTTTGTGTTTCTGCAGCATTGTTTCATGTGTGACATCCCTAACCGATATAGAGTCGTTCTGTCAAGTGGAAGAGCCGACTAAATATGTATAAGTAATTACAAATATTTTAAGAATGAGAAATAATCATATAGGCTACAGTTGTCGCCTACTTTGCCTCTTCCTGTTTGGTGTTGGAGAGAGGTCACTATTGGTTTTCATAGTTCACATGACTATTTGCGTGAGCCACGACTCAAAAGACTTGCGATAATATCAAACATGTTTAATATTGTCGTAACGGCAAAACTAGAAAAGGACTGACTCCGACTGACTTAAAACCGCTAAAATTGGCACCTTACATTTAACGATTTAGTTGACGGGAGCGCGCCGCGATTCCAGTACAACTCCCATGATTTCTGTCCGACTTTGGAAATGTAGTCGCCGACTGTGAAAACAGACCAAAATCGTACAATGTAAGGCCACCATTAGACATAAAATTTGTTCCTTGGTCGGTCTGAATGACTTTTGGGAGGCCGAACATGGAAATTAAATTTAGCAGAGCCTTTATGATCATGGGAGCCGTTATCTTTCTCAGCGGGAAAGCCTCTTGGAAAAATTTTAAGCTACACCTTATAGTGAGCAAGTACTGATTCCCAGACTTTGTGCAAGGTAAGGGGCCCACGCAGTCTAGTGCATGGTCGGACAATAAAGGATGGGCAATAAAAGTGTCGTATAGGTCGACCTCGTCATCTGAATTGTCGTCAAGCTTTGCACACTTTGCCATCGCACAAGTCACTATACAGGATGGAAAAACTTCAGGATATGCAGCAAACAAATTATCGACACCTGAAGACACTGGAGACACCACCGGGCACGGAAAAACCTTTCCACCGCCTAGGTAATTTCCAAGCAGCATTGATACTAGAGCTTAGATCGGGCCCAAAAAATCAAGCCCGACCCTACCCGAGCCTGTGCACATTGTGCCCGAGCCCGACACATTAACTGTAATTATGAGCCCGAGCCCGATTTAAACCCAACATTTTTAAAATACGTGGGCTATTATAACTGACGTTCTCAACTATAATTCCGAGTTGTTTGAGCTACAGAAATCCGTTTAGAATGATATTAATGAATAATGCAACGGAGGATGAAGAATGTAAACTATGTTTGTTTATTCAGAATGGAATGGATCGTAAATGAATCCGAATGAAGAAACGTAAGCCACTTACAACGTAAAATTACATGTATGTCCCTGCAGCAAAACTCAACGCATTTCTCTGTGAGGGCTTGCCTCGCTCTCAGGTGTATGCTTGGAGAAGTGACAAAAGAGGACATTGAAGGCTGGCTATCATTATTTCTGCCATGGCAAGCCTGCTTCATGTCTATCTTAAAGTCTTTTTGCTGTCATAGGTGAACATCGTGCGCACTTAATGCACGCAACAAAGCATACCTGACAAATGCATACCTCCGACTTTTCTCCAAACTTGCTTTAAGTTATTTCTCCTGTTTTCATTTTTTTCTTTACATCTTCAAGCTTCACGTTGCACTGAAGCTACACAATACAGAACAGCAGGCCCGGTGTGATGCGTGAGCTACACAATACAGCACAGCAGGCCCGGTGTGATGCGTGAGCTACACAATACAGCACAGCAGGCCCGGTGTGATGTGTGCGAGTGGAGAAGCTGCGCATGACACGTGTTGCGCAGATGACATGACAAATGATATTTTGTAACTCTGAGCCTAACTTGTATAACTTTGTACACACTTGTTACTTAGGCCTACTTTGTTAAATATATAATATTTCTGGCATAGCTTTAGCTCCCCACCCAAGTAGGCTAATGATTTTAAAAAAAAAATGCTTGGTCAAGGACCCGGCCTGGCCCGAGGATAGTGGCTGAAAATATCGGCCTGACCCGGCCCGCAGGCAGAGAATCTAAGCTCTAATTGATGCGCCCTGCACTGGCAGAGAATCTAAACTCTAATTGATACGCCCTGCACTGGAATTTCCTGTGTTTCCTGACCCCACCCAGGTTCTCTCTGACCTGTATCATTTCCAGATCCCACCCCGGGTACTCTCCCTCTCTTGCTCTCTGTGACTCTCTTCACAGTCCAATCAGATTAAAGCCGTCCCTGCTGAAAAAAACAGCCTGACCCTCTTAAGGTGGTTTGCTGGTTGATCAGCTTGTTAGATAGATAGATAATTTATTGATCCCCAAGGGGAAATTCAAGGTTAACCAGCTTGTTTGACCACCCTATGATGGTTGACCTGCTAGCCAAGCAAAACTCTTGCGGAAAACATACCTTCAGCTGGTTTACAGTGTTTCCTCTATGTTGATTTGGTAGTGGCGGCCCGCCACGGTTTAATTTTCTTCCCCCACGGTATCAGAAATGGGGCAGACGCACAATAGTCGCAGTTGCCTTTTAAATGATCTTGCCGACATTATGCACCCCCGTTGGCTAACATTGCAATTTAACAACAAGCAGAACTATTCAGAGGTTTGGGGCTGTTCAGTTTAACTCCACATAGTGTGTTGATGTGCTTATTGTCCAAACGTTTGCTTTCTTCTGAGTCACTATTAAACACCTCCACCAAAAACGTCACCGCGGTGGGTCCGTTTTAATAAGACAACGTTCAACTGGTCAGTTCTGACAGCTCACGTCCTGATATCAAACATCTGGAAACATTAAAACGATAAGTGAGTCACTAATATAATACAAATTGGAAATAGTCTATAGATGTAGTAATAGATGTAATGATGTTAAAGTAAATAGTTGTGTTGTATGACACGGAAAAGTAAATTTTTTAATGATTTGGGCTACACAGACGCACAAAGGCCGCACGACCTAAACGTTTGTTACCCTTGTTGCTAAATGTGAAAATAAATTAGCAAAAAGAAGTGCAACCATTTTTTTAATTTTCTAACGAATTAGGCTACAGAATGCTTAGCCTAGGCCAGGGGTCGGCAAACTGCGGCCCGCCGAGCATTTCATTTGGTTATCAGGCTGCTCGCTATTTTTTTCCTGCGATAGAGACGACGTTGGTTAGCCTTACTGCAAACTGCTTTTCATTCTCCTTAGAGAACATTTGCAATGTCAATGTCAAAACATCATGTTAAATAGAGATAACATCATGTTAAACTAAGTTAACTCTTAGTTATCTCCTTTGCAGCAGATCTAATGTGAACGTTATGCGTTATTTAACGTTATTTAATTGGGAACGCGTCTGCACTCACGAGAGGGAGAGAGAGCCGCAGGTTCCAGCTGGCTTGTCATTGTTGATAATTGATATCTCCTTCTTATAAGAAACTTTTAAAAGGAAATCATGAAGGCAACAGTAGTTCCCACTACTGACCATTTAAAAACTGTGAGAGGGCCCAGCCGTAGGTACAGCACTAGCCATAGCGGTGCAGGCAGAAGATCATTGAGAAATAAACGTGAATTAAAGCGACTGTCTTAAAGCGACAGTGCACAATTTATACATTTGTTAAACTGCATAAAATTAGCAGTATTTTTAAGCAATTCATATTTTAAAAGAAATACTTTTCATACTAAATTATAGGCTATAAAAACAATAGTTTTTTATGTATGTGTCGTCGGGGGGAGGGGTTGTTGTGCAGCAATTTTCAAAACCCAATGTGGCCCTTGAGCCAAAAAGTTTGCCCACCCCTGATCTAACAGCATGTATGCTACTCAGCATCAATGGACCACCTCTTTCTGAATTCCCCTATAACCGAGCCTTGGAGTTATTTTTCCAAAAGAAAAATTAAATGTGCACAGCAAGGCTTCTTTGAATTTTGGTTTCCCCACGAAGAATTTCTTGTAAAATTAATTTTGCAGACCTGTTGTAGATTCTCCAAAAATACAGTTCAATCACAACTGAAAATAATGCCTCATTGAATAGTGTGTGAATAGAGGTTAATCAATATAATTGTTTGTGTTGCAGCGAAGTGTCAGTTGTCAGTTCCGTGGTGCTGGGACGGGGGGGGGGGGGGGGGGGTGAGAGTGTTCGGACGGGCCTGCCCCCACTGCTTAAAAAAATCCTAGAGGAAACACTGGGTTTACCCAGCTTACGGTAATTCAGCTGGTTTTGCTCGTCGTACCAGCTCAAGCTGGTCATTTTAGTTGGTGTTGCTGGTCTACATTGCTTGTATAAACGCCATGCCAGCTTATGTTGGTCATTCTAGCAAACCAGCATGACCATCTTAAACCAACAATGTCAAGCTTGGCAGGCTGGTCACCAGCATGACCATCTTACACCAGCTGTATTCCACATGACAGGGAGGTCTGGGGGCATGCACCCCCGGCAGAAAATTTTGAAAAATAACCCCTTAAATAATGACTTCTAGTGTATTCTGTGTAAACTAATGAACACATTGAGACTTAAAAAATGTGAGACTCAAGGTATAAGGCTGACACTTTGGGTCTTATCTGACACTTTGAGCCTATCTGATTAAGTTAATTAAGCGTTTTTTATGAGTTATGGTTTGTATATTATAGGCTAGTATACTATGCTGAGATAACCCTGATGGGATGCTACCTTGTCTCAATACATTTCTACTTTGAACTCTAGCAAAAGTAGCCTTATGGTCAGGTTAAGCACAGCCCCACACATTGTGAACCCACTTGTTATAATGTTCAATGGAACACATGAAGCTAAGTTTAATTCAGGGCTTAAAGCTCATTTTTCAAAATGGGGGAATTCTCCCCTTCAGTGCTTCACATAGGGGGACTAATTCAGTTGGGGAGGGGGGGATACATTTTACAAACAGAAATCACATTTTCCTTATAGGCCTACAGGCGTCAATGACAGAAAACTTACACTTACATGATTTTGGTTTTGATTTTCTAATTGGAGTAAGTCTTTGTGACAACACGTCATGATACATTTGATAATGTTTGATCGTTGTTTTGGTATGAAGCATCTTTTACGTAATGAATGCGCACTCTAGAAAGTGAAAGTACCCTAACCTAGCCCTATATGCGCTCTGTGTTTGAGCTGTCTGTGCACGTCCGCAATTGATTACGTTCCTCAAATGGAGAACACATCAATCTCATGGTATTGTTTGCCCTAAAATGCATGAAACATGCAAATTTAAAATCCCGCCGGTAGCCACGTTACATCTCCGTTTCATATTTGCCTAGGCTACTAGCCTACAATAAATTAATTGAACAAACTTAACTAACAACAGGTAAATCTACTGATTCGGTCATATGAATACAGAACAAACTTTCTGTCTTTTTGAAGTTTATTTTTGTATTCCGGGGTACAGTAGTAGTACAATAGTTTTTCTGACCGCTTGCTGTTTAAACTGACTGCGCTGCTCTGAACTTTCCTGCCAGGTTTATGACGTAAACCGCTACATCTCGGCTGTGGCATTGCCTAAACTCATCGTGTGGGAAATCAGATTATCTGTCAATATTGGGCTTTGAAAATAAGGGATAGGTATTTGCTCAGTAATAGTAGCCTACATTTTGTAACATTTATAGAGAAACCAGGGGGAAGTTAAATTAGAAACTAGAATCGTTGGAAATTGAAAACTCATACAAAAAAAAGATTCGGGGCTTGAGCCTCCAAAGCCACCCCCTCGCTCCGCCAATGCTGGTCACACCAGCATAACCAGCTTCCTCAGATGGTCACACCAGCATGTCCACCTGGTGGCCCAACCAGCTACACTAAAAGACCAGCAAGATCTGGAAGAAATCCGGCAAAGACCAGCTAAAACCAGCTACCAGCATAAGCTGGTTTCTAGCTGTTTTTTTCAGCAGGGTTTATACAAAATATATTAAAGAAATGTATGTGTGTGTGTGTTTTCCTGTTCCAAGGTCATAACCGTCAGGAGAGAGTGTGTGTGTTTTCCTGTTCCAAGGTCATAACCGTCAGGAGAGAGTGTGTGTGTGTTTTCCTGTTCCAAGGTCATAACCGTCAGGAGAGAGTGTGTGTGTTTTCCTGTTCCAAGGTCATAACCGTCAGGAGAGAGTGTGTGTGTGTTTTCCTGTTCCAAGGTCATAACCGTCAGGAGAGAGTGTGTGTGTTTTCCTGTTCCAAGGTCATAACCGTCAGGAGAGAGTGTGTGTGTGTTTTCCTGTTCCAAGGTCATAACCGTCAGGAGAGAGTGTGTGTGCGGGCGTACTCAGTCGTGGGTACCCAGGTGGAGAGGGTGGGTGTGGCCTTTCTCAGCTACGTCTCCAATGAGGCTCAGGAGCTGGCAGAGTTCCTGGTAACCCATAGCAACAAGCTGACGGCCTCCATTCACCAAGACCTGATTGGCAGATACCGTTTGACTGACCACAGCCTATGCACACAGATGGATAGCCAAGTAACTATGGCAACTGCAAATCTGCAACTGCCTTATACACTCCTGCTCTACAATACTCAAGGTACACACACAAACACACACACATACACACAGCAGAGTTTTGCCCGATGTTAGTTTGGTAACATTTTATGGTACATGAATTATTTGAACTATTTGCTTTTTCTGACACTAAATAGGATTCATGCATTATCATACTGGATATGTAACTATCCCACCTCTTTGTAACATACACCTCAGGTGGCTTTAAACACCATGTTCTACGCCTAACTAACTTATTCATCTATCATGTATACAGACCTTACTGTTCTGTACTGATCCTAGGCAGATGGGCCAGGCCCTTGAGTTGTGGATCTGCTCAAGGTTTCTTCCTATATGTATCTCCAATTCTAGGGATTTTTTCCTCGCCCCTGTTACTCATTCTTCCTCCTTCTATGATAGTCTAACACTCTGTAAAGCGCCATGAGACATGTGCAATGTTTTGGCGCTCTATAAGTGATATTAAATTGAAAATGTAATTATCATGAATTCATGCATGAATTAATTCATGATTTATGTATTCCTTCATTCCTTAATATCTCATGAATCTTAAGGAATTGACATGAGTTCATAGTCTGTTATTCGTGACCTCATACATGAACAGCACATCACCTAACGCATTAGGTACGGTGGGCACATCATTATGAATTATGATTAATTAAGCATGATCAGTGGGAACATCATTATGAATTATGATGTCCCTGCTGAAAAAACCAGCTAGAAACCAGCTTATGCTGGTAGCTGGTTTTAGCTGGTTTTAGCTGGTCTTTGCTGGTTTTCTTCCAGCTCTGGCTGGTCTTTGCTGGTGTAGCTGGTTGGACCACCAGCTGGATATGCTGGCGTGACCGTCTGAGGAAGCTGGTCATGCTGGTTTGACCAGCCTGTCGTGTGAGATACAGCTGGTGCAAGATGGTCATGCTGGTGACCAGCTTGCCAAGCTTGACATTGTTGGTGTAAGATGGTCATGCTGGTTTGACCAACATAAGCTGGCACGGCCAGTTAAACCAGCAGTGTAGACCAGCAACACCCGCTAAAATGACCAGCTTGAGGTGGTACGACAAGCAAAACCAGCTGAATTACCATCGTTAGGTGGGTAAACCAGCTGAAGGTATGTTTTCGCAAGAGATTTGCTGGTCTAGCTGGTCAACCATCATAGGGTGGTAAAACAAGCTGGTCAACCAGCAAACCACCTTTAGCTGGTCAGGCTGGTTTTTTCAGCAGGGTAGCCCTGACTGTAGCCTATAGCCCTGGTCCCTTGTCGGACCTCATAGTTCAGCAGTTAGCCTACACATCAGCAGGGGTATCTCTAAACACGTCATTATTCAGTACTTTAGTTGCAGTTCTCTGAACACGTCATTATTCACCACTGGTTTAACTGGTCATGCCAGCTTATATTGGTCATTCTAGCAAACCAGCATGACCAGCTTGACAAAACCAGCTGAATTACCATCATAAGCTGGAAAAACCAGCTGAAGGTATGTTTTCGCAAGAGTTTTGCTGGTCTAGCAGGTCAACCATCATAGGGTGGTCAAACAAGCTGGTTAACAAGCTGGTCAACCAGCAAACCACCTTTAGCTGGTCAGGCTGGTCAAACCACCTTTAGCTGTTCAGGCTGGTCAAACCACCTTTAGCTGTTTTTCAGCAGGGATGCTCTCTCTCTCTCTCTGTGTGTGTGTGGTGTGTGTGTGTGTAGAGTCTCTGCTCCATGTGGCCGTGCGTCTGAAGTTTCTACGGTATGTGGAGTTCCTGCTCTGTCAGCCTGGAGGGCTATTGGCTGCCACCTCAGCCAATGAGGAGGGGGACACACCCATCCTGCTGGCTAAGAGGTCCAATCAGCTGCAGATCCTCAGTCTCCTGATGAAGTAGGGACGTGTGTGTGTATATGTGTGCGTGTGTGTGTGTGTGTATATATATATATATATATATACTGTAACCATTTTTAACACTGTTCAACTTACAAACGTAAGTTCATTTACTGCCTGAGAAATTTGGCTAATTTTACTACGGAGCTCAGTTGATCATGTTCACAGAATATTGTCGGTCGGAAAAACGTGGAAAAAAACGCTGCTGTCTGATGTGAGTTAGCCGGCTAGCGGCTAAAGCAGCCAAAGTGCCTACAAGCTGTGCTATGAGGGCATGTACTAAACGGTGCTATGAGGGCATGTTCTAAACGGTGCTATGAGGGCATGTACTAAATCTGTGCTATGAGGGCATGTACTAAAGCTGTGCTATGAGGGCATGTACGGTACTAAAGCTGTGCTATGAGGGCATGTACTAAACGGTGCTGTGCTATGAGGGCATGTACTAAACGGTGCTATGAGGGCATGTACTAAACGGTGCTGTGCTATGAGGGCATGTACTAAACGGTGCTGTGCTATGAGGGTATATACTAGGGGGTGTAACGGTACACAGAAGTCACGGTTCGGTTCATACCTCGGTTCGGACATCACGGTTCGGTACGAGTTCGGTACAATGGAGGAAAAAGAAAACCAAAAATGCAGAAAGCATTTTTTTGTACATTTCTCAGGCTGTACCACCTAGTGTCATACAGTCTCTTCCCTGAGCTATCTGCAACAGCCTGAAGTGTGTAAGATGTAGGCTAAACAGTACAATAAGTACCCAGACTCCATCTGTAACTTGTAAACAAAATAAAACAATCAGCTATAAAACTGAAAATAGGCCTACAGCATCTCTTATTTCTGAAAGTGCAAATTACATAGAAAAATTATTTTTAAAAATCCACTTAAGCAAGACCTTCAACATCTGTGTTTAGTTGTATATGGAAGGGTCTACAATTTGCCTCAATATTTTTCATTGTGTGTAAAGTAATAATCTAGCCTACTAACTGTGAAAATATCACACTATTTTGCCTTTTTTTTTTTAAACGAAATTGCTCCTTTCATTTCATAAACAGACTACAACTAGAAGTCACGTGACTTTGCCCTTTGACGTTAACTCACCGTAGCATGGTTTGTTTATTAGCCTGGTTAGCGTTGTCACTTTACTGTCTATGCACTTAACACTACCAGCTCCTCATGTGAGAAGTTACAAGTTACCCCAACAGGTAATTACCACGCGATTTACATAGCTTTCTGTCATTACGAAATCGTTTAATTTAAGCCATAGGTTTTGGCCCTATTTGTTTTTTACCCCTCGTTTCAGTAATTGGTAGCATACATCATCTGGGTGATGGCTTCAAATATGTGTAGCCTTCTAGCATTTTTCCCACTCACATACCCAACAACTGCTGAACAACGCCGACACAGTTTCATCTTATCCACCACTCTTTCGCCTGTACTAACGTTACTGTAACTGAAGTTCTCAAACTTGCGATCTTAAAGAGACCAGCGGATCCTCTAACTCTTGTGGGTCGCCACCACTCGCTTAGTGCTGCATCTCTGACTGACTGACTTGACCGACGATCTGACAAAAAAAGAACATAGGCGCCAATCAGAGCTTCAGAGCTAAGGCGAGGCTACAGATTAGCGTTAGGTGTCGCTAAAGAACTCCCGTAACTCTCGCTACTTAACAGTAATTGTGCATGACATTAATTAATCCGCACACGAGTTTTATGTATTTTTATACCGTGTATTCTCCGTGTAAATTCATGCACCGAACCGTGACGCCCGTACCGTTTCGGTTCAATACGAATACATGAACCGTTACACCCCTAGTATATACTAAACGGTGCTATGAGGGCATGTACTAAAGCTGTGCTATGAGGGCATGTACTAAACGGTGCGGTGCTATGAGGGCATGTACTAAACGGTGCTATGAGGGCATGTACTAAACGGTGCTATGAGGGCATGTACTAAGCTGTGCTATGAGGGCATGTACTAAAGCTGTGCTATGAGGGCATGTACGGTACTAAAGCTGTGCTATGAGGGCATGTACTAAATCTGTGCTATGAGGGCATGTACTAAACGGTGCTGTGCTATGAGGGCATGTACTAAACGGTGCTATGAGGGCATGTACTAAGCTGTGCTATGAGGGCATGTACTAAAGCTGTGCTATGAGGGCATGTACTAAACGGTGCTGTGCTATGAGGGCATGTACTAAACGGTGCTATGAGGGCATGTACTAAAGCTGTGCTATGAGGGCATGTACTAAACGGTGCTGTGCTATGAGGGCATGTACTAAACGGTGCTGTGCTATGAGGGCATGTACTAAACGGTGCTATGAGGGCATGTACTAAAGCTGTGCTATGAGGGCATGTACTAAAGCTGTGCTATGAGGGCATGTAAATCTGTGCTATGAGGGCATGTACTAAAGCTGTGCTATGAGGGCATGTAAAGCTGTGCTATGAGGGCATGTACTGTACTAAAGCTGTGCTATGGGGGCATGTACTAAACGGTGCTATGAGGGCATGTACTAAAGCTGTGCTATGAGGGCATGTACTAAACGGTGCTATGAGGGCATGTACTAAAGCTGTGCTATGAGGGCATGTACTAAACGGTGCTATGAGGGCATGTACTAAAGCTGTGCTATGAGGGCATGTAAATCTGTGCTATGAGGGCATGTACTAAAGCTGTGCTGTGAGGGCATGTAAAGCTGTGCTATGGGGGCATGTACTAAACGGTGCTGAGGGCATGTACTAAAGCTGTGCTATGAGGGCATGTACTAAACGGTGCCTTTGTGCCTCCTAACAGACTAAATGTCATGACAAGTGCTGTGCAACATGATCAGGGTCCTTACATGACACCACTGTGTGTTCAACCCAGTAATTGTGAAGAAACCGTATAAATCACGAGTTTGTAGCCTAGGCTGTGTGTGTGTTCAACCCAGTAATTGTGAAGAAACAGGAGTACAGAAGTATAAATCACGTGTTTGTAGCCTAGGCTGTCAGTCTACCTGTAGCCTAAAGTCCATACCAAAGTCAAACTCATGCCTTTTCCCATTTCCACAGAGACCAAATGTGAAGTTTATGTCCAAAATGATTCAGCATTGCAATGTTTATATATTAATATGAATGTATATTTATATATTGCAATGTTTATGAATGACTGTAACAACATGGACACTCCAAATCAGAGCTGCAGCTGTACGCATGCAGGTATGTGTGTGTGAGTGTGTGTGTATCCGTGTGTGTGTGTGTGTGAGTGAGTGTGCGTGTGTGTGTGTATCGAGTGTGTGTGTGTGTATCCGAGTGAGTGTGTGTGTGTGTGAGTTTGAGTGTGTGTATCCGAGTGTGTGAGTGGGTGTGTGTATCCGTGTGTGTGTGAGTGTGTGTGTGAGAGCTGCAGCTGCATGATACTGAATGGAGTATGGAGGACCAAAGATGACCTTTTCTCTCTCCCTCTCATTTTCCCCTTCTCTCCATCTCTCTCTCCTCTATTTCTCTCTCTCCTTCCTTCTCTCCATCTCTCTCTCCCTCCATCTCTCTCATTTTCTCACTCCTTCCACCCCTCCTCCCCAGCCCTCCCAATCCTCTCTGCGTGCCATTGGCTGGACAGACACAGGTGTGGGCGTGTCCTTCCCTTCTGCTCCAGTTCCACCACACCTCCCGCTCTCTGGCCCTCTCCCAGCGTGTGTGTGAACGTGCATGTAGGAGTGTGTGTGTGTGCTCCCAGAGTGTGTCTGAGTGTGTGTGTGAACGTGCATGTAGGAGTGTGTCTGAGTGTGTGTGTGAACGTGCATGCAGATGTGCGTCTGTGTGTGTGTGTGAGTTCGCATGCAGGTGTGTGTCTGTGTGTGTGTGTGAGTGCGCATGCAGGTGTGCATCTGAGTGTGTGTGTGAGCGTGCATGCAGGTGTGCATCTGAGTGTGTGTGTGAGCGTGCATGTGAGACTGAGAGTGTGTGTGAGTGTGTGTGTCGCCCAGAGAGTGCTGCAGAGTCTCAACTGTCCACTCACAGAGCAGCTGTCCTTCTTCTGAGGGAGTGTGTGAGGGATGATGTCCTGTTAAACAAGGTCAGTCTCACACTCTTACACACACACACACACACACACATAATGAGGGAGTGTGAGGGATGATGTCCTGTTAAACAAGGTCAGTCTGTCACTCTTACACACACACACACACACACACACACACACACATTATGAGGGAGTGTGTGAGGGATGATGTCCTGCTAAACAAGGTCAGTCTCACACTCTTACACACACACACACACACACACACACACACACACACACACACACACATTATGCCCTGTTACACAACATCAGACCAAAGCACACATGCGCACGCACACACACACACACACACACACACACACACATTATGAGGGAGTGTGTGAGGGATGATGTCCTGCTAAACAAGGTCAGTCTCACACTCTTACACACACACACATTATGAGGGAGTGTGTGAGGGATGATGTCCTGCTAAACAAGGTCAGTCTCACACTCTTACACACACACACACACACACATTATGCCCTGTTACACAACATCAGACCAAAGCACACATGCGCACACACACACACACACACACACAAAACTGCTAGTAAGCACTGTTTTGAGTTATAAATATCCAAGTGCAGAATTGTGTGTAATGTAGGCGAAAGTGAGAGTTTGCAGGGTCTCTATTGCTGATTGGATACAAAAATATCCCATCGGAGGGGACAAAGCCAATCCACCTAATAAATTAAACTGTTGTTTTATCATCCAGATGATGGCCTAAATGATTATATTTCATATTTTATATTTATGATGATATATCATAAAACATCTTATGTAAGTAAATGGAGTATTTAGATCCCAACCAATATTGTCTGGTAATATAAGAAATTATGAAGGCTATTTTGCTGTGTAAATCCAGACGTTTCCAATTTCAATAGGCCTATGAAGTTTAATATAGCCTAGCCTATGTTTTAGACAAGGCTACATTGATTGCGTTGTATTTATATTAGAGGAGAGCAGATAGCTAACAAACGTTCAGAAAAAGTCCTGTTGGCAAATTTGAGGAAAAGTCGGTAAAGGGGCTATTTCACACAATTTGAGGGTGCTGAATTCAAATATTTTGTTTACCAAGCTCAATTTAGCTTGCTAATTAGCATAATTAGCATAATTCACATACTTTTTGGTTTTGCCATCAGATATCATAGGAATTGCAAAAAATAAGGCATTAATATACTCTTTATGTATCAGATATGTTGTGGGACAGGACAGGAATTACCCCAATGACCCTCAAGTAGCAAATGAAAATAAGCTAAAATTAAAATATAAATTGAAATAATAGCTAAAATTCAGAATGACGTTTAGAAGCAAAATAGATTCCTTGATAATAAATTGATAGAATAGTAGGTGACCGCTCATTTTTCTGTAGAAAGTACTTTGTCACTAACTATTATGAACAGTTGTCAGTCTTTACAGAGGATTTACACTGTATTGTTTTTACTGTAAATGCGACTGTGCTTGCCTAGTTACAACATCTCACTGGTGCTCTTTCCTATCACTCAAATCCCAGCCATGCAAAAAAATGGAAGATTGTGCATGTTTGAGGGTTGCTGAAGAGTGCTATGGAGATTGCATTATTTGCAAATAAAAATACAATTTAGACAATATATCCTTTATAGTGCAACAAAAAGAAACATTCTCCAGTGCATCATTACTGCATATGATGCTGAAAGGGAAGTGGACCTAGGACAAATCCTCAGCTATGAACTGATTAATGTCCCTGTACTGTAGCTATTGCAGATAGCGATGGTTATTTGTGAAGTGGAAATAAGTCATCCTCACTCAAGTGCTGTCTAGCAATGTGGAATGTCCAGTAGTGATCACTGCAAAAACTGCTCATTCAACACTGGTAATAGATGCTCAATATCTAGTTATGCCTTTAGGGCACCCATCTGACTGCAGCACATTAAAGAAGTATGCAGGAAAGTTTGTAAGAACCTTTGTATTGTTATTTGGAATTTTGTATGTGGTAGCAAATGATGTTGACTATCAAAGAAATAGACCTAATGTAGGAATGCACACAGATATTGCAACAGATACGCTCAGGCCAATCCAAACTTTTCTCATCTGTTGTTCCTCGTTGGTGGAACACACTGCCAGTTCCTACAAGTGCAGGGTCATCCCTCTCTATTTTCAAAAAACTCCTGAAGACCCAGCTCTTTAGAGAACATCTCCTCTCATAACACCACTTACAACAAGTCTTTCTGATCCTAGCACTCACCAGCCGTCTTGAACTGACACTCAACTGTTTAAAAACAGCACTCACTGATGCACTTATTCTTACTGTACTCTACCGTTTTTGAGAGAATTGCTTTAAAACTTTCACTGTTACCATGTTGTTAGTCGCTTTGGTTAAAAATGCGTCAGCCAAATGTAATGTAATAATGGTGTAGGCCTAAGACCCAAAGAGTGGTTGAAACATACTTATTAAATTACACTGGAGCAAAGAAGACCATCTTCACTTTTTTCCCTTTGCAACTGTCATAGAAATCCCATAAAAACAGGAAGGCCTAGGGTAGCCTACATCAGATGGCCTAAAGATTAGGCTCTTCTGCATAGCATTAAGTGATTTGCATGCAGTAATTTGAACACTGACCTTGATCTAACCTACTTTGGCAATTTAAAGGTAATGTATTGCCAAAACATCACACAATATAAATGAGCTATAACAAACAATAAAGGACTTAATCACACACAAACTACTATTTTATCTGACTACAAAAATAATAATTATGTAGGAAGTTTAGAAGTTTGAAACCCAGAATTGATCAAAAGTGCACCAAATTCAACACAAATGACTCAATACACTTGGAGGTATTGATGGGCAAATGAAGCTTTGGTGAACCACTGAACCATAGCAGTGTGAACCTAGCGACACTAGCTGAAATGCAAAAAGATGGCCGCCACACATACATTTTTCAACATAAAAGTCCTTAGCAAACCAATATTTTTGGTTAAATATACTGGTTTGGGTAAGGACTTTTATGTTGAAAAATCTACATGTGGCAGCCATATTGGATTTTTTCATTAGTGTTGCTAGCTTCACACTGCTGTGGTTTAGTGGTTCACCAAAGCTTCATTTGCCCATCACTACTTGGAGGAGGCCTGCGTCCTTTCTTTTCCAGATATTTTAGGACTTCGATATCGCTTCAGTATCGAGTATCAAGATATTTATGGCAGGTATTGTATCGAAGTCATAATTTTGGTATCATGACAACACTATGCCAGAGCCACTCTGTTTTCTAGATGTTGAGGATCGGAGGCTAGATGCAGTTCTGCATTAGGCTTATTCCCGCTATCTAAGTTCATATGTACTGTAGGATATATTCTGAGTTGAAGGTTATCTGTGCAATGTGTTATTGTGATGAAATGCATTAAACACCACGAGTGACTCACTATGTTAGCAATAAAAATATGGTTGTGTTTTGATTAGAATTTCCGAGTTTATTACATGTTAACTGTAATCATATTCCCATTAAATACGTTAATAAACTATAGTATGGCTTCTTTAATGCTCAAACATGTATTTAGAGAACACTTTTATTTGGTTTTAGTGATTACTTTTGAAATCAACCCAATTTAGGGAAAAATAAGCAAAAATAATCGCTATTTTATGTTAAAATGCTGATTATGCGGCTTAGAACTCAGAATTGAGCTTGGTAAACAAAATATTCAGAATCAGCACCCTCAAATTAGGTAAGAAGGGTGGTTTACCAACTTTTCCTCAAATTTGCCGTCAGAAGTTCTCTTCTGTGAAGCTGCTCTCCCTCTATATTTGCCTACGTGAATATAGTAAAATAACTATTTGGATTTTAAAATAAATTTGGATTTTCCATACAGGGCCATAAAAATATTGGTAACACTTTATAATAACTACACACAATTCACACAATTCATAATTTATTAAGACTGTTACTTATTAGTTAATTATTTGTTCATCATTAGTCATTTCTTGTTCATACATAATTTATCATCAGTAAAGCATTTGTTCACACAGTTATAAATGGTTTGTTCATAGTAAATAAGTCTATCCAAAAAATATGTTTGTAAGTACATGATTTATACTTAATAAACTAGATGTACCGCAGCGCGGTACAAAATATGACCGCCGCCCAGTCCAGCACATGTTTTCCACAAAAATAAGTCACGCTGAAAGGCATATATGATTCTGTCTCACTGAATTGCAGTATGCACACTCAATTCTCACTGATATCTGCTAGACAACAAGTACCAAAACATGATTAGTTCATAGATTTCACATGTAATATACATTTTATACAACCCCACCCCCATCTTGCCTGTTCATAATTCTGAGAAATTCTTGAATTGTGTGCATGTGTGCGTGTACATGTTTATGTGTGGGTGGGTGTGTGTGCGTGCATGTGTGTGTTTGCCTGTTTATGTGCCTGTGTGTGTGCATGTGCATGCATGCGTGTCTAATGTGTGAGTATGTGTCATACGTAGGATTACTGTGAATGTATGTGTGTGCGTGTGTATCTGTTTATGGACATGTGTGCATATGGAATGGGTTACATGACCCCTGGAGGCAAACATACGCAAAAAATTGGTCATCCTAGGCCTTACGGTTCTCAAGATATTCACAGAAAACTGTGTCTGCCCTACCCTCCTTTCGGGGGGTCCAGTCCAGCGGGGGGGCTACAGATCAAAACGAAAAGCGATGGTTCCATGCTATCCATTTGGGGTTACATGCCCACCAAGGTTCGTGTACCCCGGTCTTTCAGTGTCCCGGGAATCCTTGTTGGTGTACGGTCACTAAATGTACACATAAATTATTTTATTGTAAGGCCCCCCATGAACGAAAGTCCACGAAACTTGGCATGCATTCGGAGGGTGTCATAATGATCCTACACTTCCACACCAATTCCGTGCAGTTTTGACCATGTCAGCCAGAGATATTGTGATGAAAACACCTAATGTTTTGCTTTTTAATTTTTAACTAGGTGGCGCTATACATGAAATAAGTGGTAATGGGATAGATGGACATGCCCCCTTAAGACCAACATACAAAAAAAAGGTGGACCTCCTAGGCCATACATGGGCAACATACGGCCCGCGGGCCACATCCGGCCCGTGGGCTTTCCCTGACCGGCCCGCGTAAGGTCCGTGAAAAAACAATAGTCAAGAGCCTAGCATAGAGATAATGCACGCAAATCAATATCGTTGCTTTTATTTTAAAAGCGAC
The DNA here is from genome assembly GCF_046254945.1 of Alosa pseudoharengus. Taxonomy (NCBI): domain Eukaryota; kingdom Metazoa; phylum Chordata; class Actinopteri; order Clupeiformes; family Clupeidae; genus Alosa; species Alosa pseudoharengus. The sequence goes on along the minus strand of NW_027468664.1, from coordinate 127,687 downwards.
TGCTATTTGTACGCCCATACATTTGTGCGTGGATGCATACGACGTAAACACCCCCACTGATGTGCTGGTGAATAGAATTTATGCTTCTGCGTCGACACAATGCAGTTGCCTTTACGTCGGCGTAAACCTTTCAAAGTTTTGTGTCTCTTATGTCTGCGTCGCTCACCACCGCAAAGGTTGTTAGAACGAACTCCTACTGCTGCTCGTTGGCGATATGAAGTGTTAATTTCAAAACGTTACTGGCAGATAGACAGTTTACAATCGGATAACCCCGTCATTGTAACCAAAATATGTCTGAGTTTATTTGCAAAGCTTATATTAGCGAACTAGTATGATGCTACTACCCACAGGTTGCTTGAAGCAGCCGGCTCAACACACAGGGCGAGTTGACCAATCACAGTTTTGTACATTTTTAAAATAGTTTTCTTTGTGCATGTTGATTAACTAATGACAGCCTACTATTGTCTGCTCCACATTTTCAGTCTAATTCTGCAAAGAGTTAATTTAATGATGGTAATGATTTAATGATGAAATATTGTGTGTTGATGAAATGGGAAATGGTGGCACAGGGTTATGGTTGTACTGACTCCTTCACATTTTCATAACCTAGCCTAATAGATATTGTAGTACTTTTTTATATCAGTCTTTGAAAACTGAAGAAAAAAAAATGTCAATGTCAAAACATAATTTTCGAGAATGAGGATTAAATAGCCTACTGGACATAGATTAAATATTGCTGTTTTTCCTTTGTCTCCCTAACATTTTCATCTGTTCTTACGAGTAGTAAACAAAACCATATGATTTACTTAATGTTATACAAGAACAGAATAGAATTGAACAGAATTGAGTTCAGACTTGAGTTCGGTATTTTGGGTCCGGCCCTCCTCAACAGTCCTAGTTCGTCATGTGGCCCCTTGGGAAAATTAGTTGCCCACCCCTGTCCTAGGCCCTACGGTTCTCGAGATATTCACAGAAAACTGTCTCCGGCCACCTACAGGCCAGTTGGTGTATAGTAACATTAATTTATTGTGTGGCCCCCCATGAACGGAATTCCACGAAACTTGGCGTGCATTCAGAGGGTGTCATAATGATCCTACACTTCCAATTTCGTGCAGTTTTGACTATGTTAGGTCACAGATACCTGCGATTACAACACTTCATTTTTACTTTTTTGTGTTTAACTAGGTGGCACTATACATGAAATGAGTGGTTATGGAATGGGTTGACATGGCCCTTTGAGATCAACATAAAAAAAAATGGTCCTCCTAAACCCTCCGGTTCTCGAGATATTCACAGAAAACTGTGTCTGCCCTACCCTCCTTTCGGGGGGTCCAGTCCAGCGGGGGGGCTACAGATCAAAACGAAAACAGGAGGTTCCATGCTATCCATGTGGGGTTACATGCCCACCAAGTTTCGTGTACCCCGGTCTTACAGTGTCCCGGGAATCCTTGAAATTTGGAAATGCGAAATGCGAAAAAAATAAAATAAAAATCTGACTAAACCTATATGACCGCCGCTTCGCTGCGCGGCGGTCATAATAATGAAACATCCACTTATAAATGAAATTATTTCCCCGTTATAAAGCAGTTGCAAACCATTACAAAATGCTTTGTTTATCACTTGTAAAGCATTGCTCCTATGTTAATTCTCATAAATAAAGTATTTGTACACACAGTTATAAATGGTTTGTTCATAGTAAATAAGCCGATATCTACCATATGTGATAACACTTTACGGTAAGGGTACATGAATTATCATGAATTCATGCATTAATTAATTCATGATTTATGCATTACTTCATTCCTTTATATTGTATGAATCATCAGGAATTGGCATAAGTTCATAGTCTCTCATTCATGACCTCATGCATGAACAACACATCAACTGAGACATTAGGTATGATTTATGATTACTTAAGCATGACCATTATGCCTACATGAATTTAAGGTTAATTGCTCATGATCTCATATTGTTTGTGGCCCCTCAACTAAAGTGTTGAATAATGACGTGTTTAGAGAACTGCAAAGCTGTGTTAAAATAAGAATTTGACCAGGGATGCTTAATAAATCATAATTCATAATGATGTACCGTACCTAATGCTTCAGTTGATGTGCTGTTCATGAGGTCACGAATGACAGACTATGAATGTATGTGAATTCCTGATGATTCATGAGATATTAAGAAATGAAGTAATACATAATTCATGAATTAATTAATGCATAAATTCATGATAATTCATGTACCCTTACCGTGAAGTGTTACCAAATATGTTCATAAATGATTTCCACTGAAAAACGTAAATAAATATTTATGAAAATGCATTAAAATGGAGGATATAGTGTTTTGTAAAAGAGCTCTTCATATGTACAGTGTGTGTGTGTGTGTGTGCATGTTTTGTATGTGTTTGAGCATACATGTGCTTTTTTACATGTGTTTATTTTTGTATGTGTGTGTGTGTTCATGTGTGTGTGTGTGTGTATGTATGAGCAGATTAATGCACTGAAGTCGGGGGGCCCATCTGTATCAGCTGACTCCATCAGTAGACGTAAGTTGTGTGTGTGTGTGTGTCTGGTGTGAGTGTGTTAATCAGACCCTCCAGGAGTTTGAGATGTTGCGATGTTCGTTCCTCTGCAGTTTTGATGACAATAAATAGAAGGCTAAGGTTAATTATCTGATTACTTGCATCTCTCAACCTAATGTTGCAAACCTAGGCTATAAAAGTAAGTTTATGTAGGCCTACTTGGTTTACTGACATTTCAGTTGCTATGCAACCCATTGACTTCTATATCTGGAGATTTCCTGTTATATCTGGAGATTATAGCAAAGTCCTTGTAGCAAATGTCTTGTTTGCTTGTAGGCCTAGTTCATGTAGTGCTTCCAAAATCATAGAAATTGTCTAGAAATGCAATGGCAGAGGAATTTCAATAGTGGATAAAAGTGGGAGATTACTAAAAAAAAAACACTGAGTCACTTAATCTTTGTTTCAGACGTTCTTGAAATATCACACTCAAGGTGGGTTTGACCTTGACATTTCACTTCATCATTGAGTCCATACAAATGGTCACACCAAATTTGAAGCATGTACGTCAAGCCGTTCTGAAGTTGTGACACAAGCACGAAAGCTGGCCTTTGGAAAATGTAGTTCAGAGAAAGCCTAATTGTATGCAATGCAATAGGCTACCTGAAAAACGGGGCTTTCTGTTGGTGTTGATGACTGCTCATTCTGCACCCAGATAGCAATTAGTCATTGAAACTATGTTAAATCCACATTACTTTGTCAACGTTAAATCATTGAATCAACGTCACACTGCAACATGGATCAGTTTTGCACCCTTCATTATTATTGAAGCAACGTTGAAATTCTAACTACAGATGAACAGGATTCGAATGGTATTTCAACTAAAACTAGATGTACCGCAGAGCGGTACAAAATATGACCGCCGCCCAGTCCAGCACATTTTTTCCACAAAAAGAAATCACGCTGAAAGGCCTATATGATTCTAACTGTCTCACTAAATTGCATTATCCACACTCAATTCTCACTGGTATCTGCTAGACAACAAGTACCAAAACATGATTAGTTCATAGATTTCACATGTAAAATTCATTTTATACAACCCCACCTCCATCTTGCCTGTTCATAATTATGAGAAATTCTTGATTGTTTGTGTTATGTTTATGTTATGTGTGTGGGTGTGTGTGTGTGTGTGTGTGTGTGTGCGTGTGTGTGCGTGCCTGCGTATGTGCCTGTGCATGGAAGCGTACATATGTCTACTGTGTGAGTATGTGTCATACGCAGTGCCGGCCCAAGCCTTTTGGGGGCCCTAAGCAGAATTTGATTTGGGGGCCCCCTCCCACAACGCAGTCACCTGTGCTTGGCGATAATTGACAACTTCACACTATAATGTCATATTATAAATTAATACAGTGAGGTTATGTATTAATACAGCGACTGATTATGAACTACTGTCCCCCTGGACACAGATGCATAAGGACCCTCTCCCCCTACCCTGTTTGTGCAAATGTGGGTACAAACGGGTGTGTGTGTGTGTGTGGGGGGGGGGGGGTTAGATGTGATTTCCTGTATTCTGGTGCATTTTTGGGATGGTCAGCTGGAGAAGGGCAGTACCTAAATTTGTTCAGATTCATAGCCTTTTGCTTTTTGACTTATTGGTAGTGAATTCACACAACTACTTGGGGTTCAGGGTCCCTTGACCTCTTGGGCTCGGTAGGCTCATTCAGTAATCCATCCTTGCTCACATGCCAAAAATTTTTTGGGGCTCCAATCTAGACTTCTGGCCCCATGTGCTTGGTAAACCAATGTATTAATATAGTTGTTATTTACACCAACCCTGTCACCTTTTAATCTTAGAGGGTACTAAAATCACAGATTTATTTGAAACATTCATATTCAAAGTGAAGCACTAAGGGTGGTTTACTGAAGTTGAATTGACAAATAACAAAATACAACAGCATTTGTATTTGTTGTAAACAAGTACATCAGTTTAATGACTTGTTTTTCAACAGATTTGCTGAACAAATCCGCAAATGTGCATTAAATGAGCAATTTTCAACTACAAAATAAAAACAAAATAGACAAACATTAATAATCAAAAATAAAATGTCCCAAAAAATAGATAATTATTCCTACTTCGTTCCTGGTTTTTAGGCATCTGCAACTCTGCAGTGGACGAACCTGCAATGATTAAATAAATACATAAATAAAAAATAAAAAAACGATGTTAAATGTGTCGTGTCATATTAACAGGCTATGTAACCATTTGCCATCAAGAAAACCTCACCTTCTGGTAGGTAGAGTTAGGTAGAGGTAGAGATGTGCTCCAAAGGACTTCAACAGTGTCTCTGAAAAAAAAAAAATATTGCATAAGTGCATAGTTGATCGAGCAGAATGAGTTTATTTTGCTATCATTACTTACACTCAAATAACAAGCAATTCCACATGTAACAATTCATATTCTATTGGCAAATGAGGCATAATCAAAAGAGTATACTTAATTGCAGTATGGTGAACGCTTAACATCACTACATCACTTGCCACTATCTTAATCAAATGTAAGTTTATTTTCATCACAGAAGTCTCCCCACCCAACATGGTATATTTTCTCAAACACTACCATCTCTCTCCAAAGATCTTAGAGCAGAGCGCACTGCTGTTCCATCTTTGCCTATGAAGCTGGAACGTTACCGATGCCCAGAGTCGCGCTAGTCAGTGGGTTGGGTTGGGACTGGGAGCCTGGGCTTAGTCTGTTGCTATCAGACTTACCACTATGTCACATATTATAGAGCAGTAATAAACTATCAACACTTTCAGGTACGAAATCAGAAACAATCCCTCTGTGGTAAATTTGCCTTCAGCTACGTTTTCATGTAGCTACTGTAGTGCTAATGTCCACTTCAGTCAGCTAGCTAACTTTAATTTACGACATAATAAGCCCACCTAGAGCAATGGTACATGCTTGATTGAACATCCAAAACAATCCCAATATCCTTGACATCTGAAATACATCTAGATAAATATATATTAATGGGAGACATTTCTCTGTTGATGGCGGAGATTTAGCTCTGGTGATGGCTTATATTAGATCATGACAGCTAGCTAACTACCTCAAGCACAAAACATACTGTAAATAATCATGCAAAACATACCTGTATCTTGCTCGTTTTTCTCCTCCTCTGTCATTTTCTTCGTTCTGTTTTCGGCACCAGAGAGATACGTCCTTTTTTGTGACTTGTCTTAACATTACCGTCTCTTCCGATTGTTGAACTTGATGCAGTGTCTGCACGAATTGTATATGCACCCGAGGTGTCTACTTTATGCGCGTGACTCAAAGGCTGGCAGACACAGTAGCAGTAGGCAGGCATATTGATCATGAAATCATAATTTTCTTGATTTGAATGATAATTGTTTCATTTATTCATTCATTGATGTCACTTGTTTACGTTATTTATTATGTAAAAAAAAAAAAAAAAACTCGATTGGGGGCCCCCTGGTGGCCAGGAGGCCCCAAGCAGCCGCTTAGTTCGCTTATGCCTCGGGCCGGCCCTGGTCATACGTATGATTACTGTGAATGTGTGTGTGTGTGTGTATCTGTTTGTGCACATGTGTGCACATGAACTGGGTTAACATGACCCCTGGAGGCAAATATACGGAAAAAATGGTCATCCTAGGCCCTACAGTTCTCAAGATATTCACAGAGAACTGTGTCTGGCCTACCCTCCTTTCGGGGGGTCCAGTCAAGCGGGGGGGCTACAGATCAAAAGGAAAAATGACAGTTCCATGCTATCCATGTGGGGGTACATGCCCACCAAGTTTTGTGTACCCCGGTCTTTCAGTGTCCCGGGAATCCTTGTTGGTGTACGTCACTAAATGTACACATAAATTGTTTTATTGTAAGGCCCCCCATGAACGAAAGTACACAAAACTTGGCATGCATTCGGAGGGTGTCATAATGATCCTACAATTTCAATTTCGTGCAGTTTTGACCATGTCAGCCAGAGATATTGTGATGAAAACACCTATTTTTTTGCTTTTTAATTTTTAACTAGGTGGCGCTATACATGAAATAAGTGGTAATGGGATGGGTTGACATGGCCCCTTGAGATCAACATACAAAAAAAAGGTGGACCTCCTAGGCCCTACGGTTCTCGAGATATTCACAGAAAACTGTCTCCGGCCACCTACAGGCCAGTTGGTGTATAGTAACATAAATTAATTTATTGTGTGGCCCCCCATGAACGGAATTCCACGAAACTTGGCGTGCATTCAGAGGGTGTCATAATGATCCTACACTTCCAATTTCGTGCAGTTTTGACTATGTTAGGTCACAGATACCTGCGATTACAACACCTCATTTTTACTTTTTTGTGTTTAACTAGGTGGCGCTATACATGAAATGAGTGGTTATGGAATGGGTTGACATGGCCCCTTGAGATCAACATACAAAAAAAAAATGGTCCTCCTAAACCTTACGGTTCTCGAGATATTCACAGAAAACTGTGTCTGCCCTACCCTCCTTTCGGGGGGTGCAGTCCAGCGGGGGGGCTACAGATCAAAACGAAAAACGATGGTTCCATGCTATCCATATGGGGTTACATGCCCACCAAGTTTCGTCTACCCCGGTCTTTCAGTGTCCCGGGAATCATTGACAGAAATTTGGACATGCGAAAAAGAAAAAAAAAAAAAAAAAAAAATCTGACTAAACCTATATGACCGCCGCTTCCCCCATTTCAACCTGAATATTGGTGGGGACATTTCAGTCGTAATTTGACATTGTTGTGGACACGTCCTTCGGTCCCCACGCAAATCTACGCCCCTGGAAGGCCATTTCCCTCGTCAGGCCAGCTATCGGTAGGAAAGGCGGCTGACAATTTGATTGTGAAGCTAATTATTACTTAGCTGCAAACACTACTGCCGCCACTGCACACAACCGCGAATCTAGAAACATTCCTGAGGTCTAGCTAACATAGTATAACTTACCTAATCCTCGGTTATCGCTTAATCAAGTTATGAACTTAGTCGACGTAATAACAATATTATCAAACTAGCTAGAGTTAAACTTAATGTCCTCTCTAGACGTAGCAGCTACGAGTTTGTTGCTAATCGATTGCTTGCTTGCTTGCATGCTTACTTGCCTAGCCGATAGGGGTGGGCGATATATATCGTCTGCGATAATATCGTGCTTGTTGTTTTAACGATGTGCAAATTGGCATTATCGAGTATTTAAATTATTTATGGGGGAAAAAACACTCAATCACGCACTGAAGACTCATGCATTCCCAGGAGGTAGGCTATGCGGGAGAAGTGCAGCAGAGCAAGTGTCACGTGATCACTAGTGGGTCACAACGTTGTCCCACGCAGCCTAATGTTTATTTTGTGCAGCAAGAGTAGCTTACTTGGGATTTTATGCGGCTACTTCTGTTCAAGTAGCATTGATGAGACAGTCACGTTTTTTCCTACACGGTATTATATGTAGAGAAAACATTAGCCTTTGAGTATTTTAATCGTCAGTTGTAAACAAATAACTCTTCTCATGTAACTCTTTTGTAAATGGATTGAAGTTCGCTCTAAATATCTATGTTTACCGATTATGCTAACCGTTAGCATCTCTATGGGATTTCTCATTTACATTAGCCATAAGCTAACGCATTAGTTTCTATTCTGTAACTTGGAATGCTAGCCTACGTGATAGCTCTAAAACAAAACATAGAAGGAAATAACTGAGATGTAAGCTACTTTGTTGGTCTGCTCTTAGTTTTACATTGAATCCTATGTAAAGGTTTGAAAGGAGCTTCAGTTTCAGACTTTATCTTGGGAAACTGTTAGGCCTATTCATCTTCTCTAATGTAGCTGGCTAGACCATGTCATTGCCACACACACAAGTGGGGGCAGAATTGGAAATGTGTCAGAGTGACAATGCATTGGTTGATTTGGTTAAAAAGTCACAGGTTAGGTTATTGGTTATTATTGTAATGATGCTATTCATAAATAATGAGCTGTAAAGTAACTCAGACTTTAACAAAAACAATTTTTTAAAGGATATCGACTAATTATCGTTATCGTCAAAATCTCAAAAAATATCGAGATATAATTTTTTGTCCATATCGCCCACCCCTACTAGCCGAGTTGTTAAAAATAGACTTCACATACTCTATTTGAATAAAAAACACAAATTAAATGTAACTAACATTGGGTGTGGTAGGAAAACGTCTGTTTCGTCATAGTTTGTTGGACGAAGCAGACACCAAGAACGTAAAACTTTCTTGAAGAGAATTGACCTGTCGCTAAGCTCGGCGCCCCATTGTTACCGTGTGAAAACTCGGACAAACAAACCAGACTTGATTAGAAATACATTGTGGACAATGGCAGCTGACAGTATATGAAAGCAGGCTTTGAGGACGTTTTGGTCGATAAAGGATTTACTTTTCTCCAGAAACTATCAAAAGGGACTTAATTATGCTATGGAGGTCTGTATTCAAAACTGTAAAGAATACATACAAGGTGACAAGCAATTGTGGCGAGTAGCCGTGCAAATCACCGTGCAAAAACCACTGACGTTAATGCTAGCTAGCTAGCTAGTGGAAGATTGATACTAATATATGTTAGGTTACGTTAATATTTGATGTAGTAAGAATATAGTAGTTGGTTAATGAGCATTTTCATCTTGGGATTTAACAGGGAACCTGTGTCCGCGTTGTTGGCTTAGTAGCCTACATTACGTCGAGCTGTTGCAAACGCGAGAGACGTCCTGTAGGCTACTGTTGATGGAAATATACCCCATTTTCTAGCCTCTCGGGGTACCGGCTATCAGTATTGCACGTCCCCCATGCTAAACGTTTGACAATGGTTATCCATTGGGTTTTTTTTAGTTAATAAACTCCATAAATAACCATTAATTTGTCATTTTATGGCTCCTCCCTATTGTTTCCTATGGAGTTGTCTGAGCTGATGTCCGAGTCCCGCTGAGGCTGAACTGTCATTGGCTCATCAGCGTTCTAAGGGTGGCGCTTAGCGACAGGTCAATTGAGCAGTATGGTTCAAAAGCGATTAATTACAGGATGTGTAGGACTAGTTTAGGGAGCGCCAGATTGTATACAGGTGGACCCGCACCTGATTACTTTACGACCCTTCTAAATGAGCCTCCTTCGTGATGTCATAAAGAGAAAAATATGTTTTTTAACATTTTTTATCCCCTATTTCTCAAAAAGTATAAACTTTTAAAAAAATCTGAAATAACTCTCTTGTCCAATTCTAGACCTACACGGTTATTTCAACATGTCTGTACGTTAAGCGGTTAGAGCCGCATTCATTTTTGAAAAGCTAAAAAGAAAAGGTTAGTAGAAGAAGCCATGAGATTCTATATATTGGATTCCATCCACTATAATAACATTGCAAGACACTTATCTTTTCTATCCAAGAAAGATTTAATTTGAGTTATTTTTGACATTTATTTTAACTAATGCCATAGAAAACATCTGCATATCCTAATGCACTATGTGCATAAAAATTCCACTCATAGCCAAAACCATTGAGATGCAAGCCTTCCAATCCACTCAGAAATGTAATTCACCTTATACACCCGGCGGCCAGAACGAGGCTACAGGGTACAGTTTCCATTACACTTCAGTCCAGCAGATGGTGCTAATGCACTCCGTTTGCAAACTACTAAAAGAAAAAAATCTCACAGAAAAAGAAGAAGGGTTCACTGGCCTGCCCATGGAGGCTGGTGTATCCATCTCTTTGCTAACCCCCATAGAAGCCCATTCAATCAGAATAGAAATTACATTTGCTGCCGCTAGGGTGCGTCTAGATTTCTAGGCTAGCAAAATCAGGCATCATAGGTCGCAACAATCACAAAAATCCTGGAGGGACTGGTTAATAGTGTGTGTGTGTGTGTGTGGTGTGAGTGTGTTAATAGTGTGTGTGTGTGTGTGTGTGTATTTGGTGTGAGTGTGTTAGTAGTGTGTGAGTGTTTGTGTGTGTCTTGAAAGTATAGCTATCATCTCTCATAATATTGCCACATGTGTATGTTAATTCTATGTATGAGTGACGTTGGTTTTAATTGGTTAAATGAATAATGTTGATTCTGAGTAACATTGATGTTTTATGGTGTTTTAAGCCCCCAACGTCATCTTCCAGACAGCGCTGCATGGAAGCCACTAGTGTAAGGCAAGGGTTATGATTAGGGTTAGGGTTAAAGTTAGGGTTAGGTGCCTTGAAGTCGGCGGTCGCATCGCTGCCTTGAAGTCGACAGTGGGGGCTTAATACACCACCGAGCAGCATTGATTCTGACTAGTTAAATGAGTGATGTTGATTTTGATTGGTTAAATGAGTAAACTTGATTTTGATTGGTTTAATGAGTGACATTGGTTCTGTTATTTTCTCCCTTAAAAGCTCAAAACAAAGGAAGTAAACAAACCCTGGTGAGGCCACACACACACATGCACACACACACTAACATACACACTCACACAGATGTAGACACAATGAAATATAAATACAAAATTAAATACATACAAAAAATAAACACACAGTGGAACTAACATACTATCAAACTGAACACACAGACACGTTTCTGATGAAGGCAGAGCAGTGATGGCATTTGTCATTATTTTAATTGATAGATAAAGGACCTCCTGTTTGTTTTGCGTTGTCCCTCTGGCCTTATTCACCCGGCGGCCAGAAAGGCTACAGGGTACACTTGCCATTACACCTAAGTCCAGCAGATGGTGCTAATGCACTTTGTTTTCAAACTGCAAAAAAAAAACTCACTGAAGAAGAACAGGCCAGTGAACCCTTCTTTTTCGGTGAGCTTTTTTTTGGAAGTTTGCAAACGGAGTGCATTACTCTCCACGATCTGCTGGACCACCGGGTGAATAAGGCGACTAGAGAAGAAAGATAAAGATTACTCCTGAATGTGTTTAGTGTGTGTGTATATATGTGAGTGTGAGTTTCGTGTGTATAGTATATGTGAGTGTGTGTTTAGTGTGTGTGTGTATATATGTGAGTGTGAGTTTAGTGTCTATTGTATGTGTGAGTGTGTATTTAGTGTGTGTATTGTATATGTGAGTGTGTTACTACATTGCAGGAAGATGACGATTACTCCTCTTCTACAGAGTCTGGTATGTTAATCACTTCATCATTCCATACTTGCTCTCTGTGTGAGTTTGTTCTAACTCCACCCCCTCCCCAATAAAAACACACATGTTCTAGTGTTAATTTCATCAGAAGAGACAAACAGAAAATATATTCAACGAGAAACAGACAAGATGCATTGACATTATAAAACATTAACCATGACAGTATCAACATGCAATATTCCTGACAATATAGCTCTAATCCAGTGTAGTGGAGATCATTCTAATCCAGTGTAGTGGGTATAACTCTTTCTCTAATCTGGTGTAGTGGATATAACTCTTCCTCTAATCCTGTGTAGTGGATATAACTCTAATCCAGTGTAGTGTTTTGTCACACTGATCTTTAACTGTTGCATTTCCAATCCACAGATGTGAGCATGGGTAAATGGGACCCCAGTCTGGAAACAAATAGGTATATTTGCACACACCACAAAACGTTATGAAGTAAGCATGTAGTGTCCAAGTGTACATTAACAAGAAATGATTGGCAAACACTCTAGCTGGATAGCTTACTGATCACCATCAGAAGATGCTATCTATTTTAGTGCTGACCTTAGGTATAGGCTTAGGGTTGGGTCATGATTTTGGCCTAGGGTTATAGTGTTGAGCTTTTGGTTCGGTCATGATTTTGGCCTAGGGTTATAGTGCTGGTCTTTTGGTTGGGTTATGATTTTAAGCATAGGGCTATGGCTTTGGGCTTGTAGTTGGGTTATGATTTTAAGCATAGGGCTATGGCTTTGGGCTTGGGTAGTTGGGTTATGATTTTAAGCATAGGGCTATGGCTTTGGGCTTGGGTAGTTGGGTTATGATTTTAAGCATAGGGCTATGGCTTTGGGCTTGTAGTTGGGTTATGATTTTAAGCATAGGGCTATGGCTTTGGGCTTGGGTAGTTGGGTTATGTGATTTGCAGTTGCAGCACCATGGCTGTGGAATCAGCAGGCCCTGGACTTTGAAAATGCTTTCTCTATCTTTGCTCTATCTAGTTTCAAAACCCACCTTTTTACCTTGGCCTTCCCAGCCTCTTAAATAGTTATCATACTGTATTCATTTGTTTACTTATTTCTATTTTTATATACATTTGTCTAATTTTGTACAGCACTTTGGTCTGTGAAAGCTGTGTTTAATGTGCTTTATTAATACATTTTACATACTTCCTAATACTTTTTTCATACATATCTTTGCAGTTACCATGGGGATGGTGGTGGTGGTGGTAATGATGATAATGTATATGATGCTGTTTTTTTGCAGTTCTGGCAGTGATGTGCAAGATGAAGATGATGAAGATGATGATGTTTCAACAGAAGCTAAATGTGATGAATCTATATCGCTGACCAAGGCTGAGGACACTCTGGGGTTTTATAGAGATGAAGATGAGGACTCGCTCACTTTTCTTCTTCCAAAGAGTTCAACAGATTGTGCCAGCGGAGGAGATGTTGTCATAGGTGGGCATATATGTACAATCAGCCAAGACAGTTCCACAGACAGTACCAGGCATGGAGATGTTGGCCCAGGAGAGAGTTCTACAGACAAGGCCGGGCATAGAGATGTTGCCGGGTGCAAAGATGTTGCCGGGCATAGAGATGTCAACCCAGGAGACTTCACCTCTACCATCTGTACAGTCGAGTCTGAAATGAGATTAAATGAAGATGGAGCAGGAGCCTATGTCTCCTCAGGCTGTCCAGAGAAGTTGGATGCTGTTGTGTTGGATAAAGGAGGCCATTGTGCTACTATTGTTCCAGGAAATTTGGAAGACAATGTTGTGTTGGATAAAGGAGGCCATGTCTCTTCGATCTGTCAAGAGAAGTTGGAAGACGATGTTGTGTTGGATAAAGGAGGCCATGTCTCTTCGATCTGTCAAGAGAAGTTGGAAGATGATGTTGCGTTGGATAAAGGAGGCCATGTCTCTTGGGTCTGTCCGGAAGATGATGTTGTGTTGGATAAAGGAGGCCATGGTGCTACTATTGTTCCAGGGAGGTCTGAGGAGAAGCATTTGAACAGAACCCTCAGCCTCCTGACTGAACACATGAGGAAGAGGAAGGTGGGGATGCATCAAACCCACATTTACTACAAATAGATACCACAGACCATAATAGTAATAGACACCACGGACTATAAACATTTACATCTAATAGATATCACGGACTATAAACACTTACTACTAATAGATAAACATTTACATCTAATAGATAGCACAGATCATAAACATATTTACTGTATATAATAGATGGTTCAAAACGATTTACTTCAATTTCAATTGAATTACATGACATTACACATGCCTCATGGAGCTTTACACAGTGTAAAAACAACTTGAGACATTCGGCTGAAAGCACATTTAATCTATCAAATGGTGCTAAATGCTGTTATTGGTACAAATGTTTGAATGATTTACATTAATTTATAGTGTTTAATGTTGTTAATGGTGTTTATTTGTATTGTGATGTTTATTGTTATCTGTCTTTCTGTTTATTATGATTATTATTATTTATTTTTTGACAGGTCTCCAAACAACAAGCTGTGACAACCTCTCACAATCCCAGCACACCTGGCAAGTCACACGACTGGCTGAGTTCTGATTCACAGGCCTGAACTAGTTCTCTACAATAGACCGGGTCTAGTCCTTTACAATAGGCCTTGTCTAGTCCTCTACAATAGGCCTGAACTAGTCCTCTACAATAGACCTGGACTAGTCCTGTACTGTAGACCTCATCTGGTCCTGTAGTATAGACCTCATCTGGTCCTGTAGTGTAGACCTCATTTGGTGTATTATACACCTCATCTGGTCCTGTAGTGTACACCCTTATCTGGTCCTGTAGACCTCATCTGGTCCTGTAGTGTACACCTCATCTGGTCCTGTAGTATAGACCTCATCTAGTCCTGTATTATAGACCTTTTGTGGAAGTCTCTGTCCTGTCACAGGGTGATGGCTGTCAGTAGACACACATACACACACACACTCACACACACACACTGTCTCTTTATCTTTCAGTAGACACACACACACACACACACACACACACACACACAGTCTCTCTATGTCTTTCAGTTGACACACACACACACACACTGTCTTTTTATCTTTCAGTAGACACACAAACACACACACACACACACTGTCTCTCTATGTCTTTCATTTGACACACACACACACACACACAGTCTCTCTATGTCTTTCAGTTGACACACACACACACACACACACACAGTCTCTCTATGTCTTTCAGTTGACACACACACTGTCTCTCTTTCTTCTCTAAGGGTCATGCTTTATATCCCCAGAAGGTGAGCAACCATCTCATGATTCAACAACCATCTCACAGAGGTAGTGTATGTGTGTCTGTATGTATGTGTGTGTGTGTATGTTTGTGTGTTTGTAGGTGTGTTTAAGTATGTATGTGTGGGTGTGTGTTTGCACACCACACATACATACTTAAACCCACCTACAAACATATTATGTGTGTATGTATGTTTAGATAGATAGATAGATACTTTATTGATCCCCAGGGGAAATTCAAGAAAGTTTGTGATCTGCATTAGCGGTGTTTATATGTATGTGTATGTGTGTGTATGTGTGTTTGTAGGTGTGTATGTATGTATGTTTGTGATCTGCATTAGGGATACAAAAGTAGGGGCCATGTTTTGGCATGTATCACAGTTTTGGGACACAGTAATGTGGAGTCTACATTTTAGTGGAGAATACTAGACAGAAAATTTGGGTCAATTCCTTTTCCATTTCTCTCCATGATCTTTCATTTAGTTCAGGACAGGGATGGGCAACTTTGATGATAGAGAGGGCCACAAAATGTTCTTGTCGCTGTCAGAGGGCCAGATGTGATCACACACGTCCACCACTGGGATATCAGGAATCAGTAAATATATATATACGGTAGCCTATGTCTGTACGGTTTATTAAACCAACATGCATTAATTTAATATTTTCTATGTTTGTAATATTACTTCTATTCACCAATGAACTTGAAATACACTTAAAAATATTACACATTCACAATAAACCTTTTTCCCTCTGCAATTGGTAATAGTGACTCTTGTAAAAAGGCTCTATTGTTAGTTTATCTTAACCAGGTATCCCACTCTAAGTCAAATGTAAAATTCCATGACTTCCCTGACAAAAATCCTGAATTTGACAAAAAACAGATAGGGGAAACTACAACCACTCACGCAAGTACTAATGGGAAAAAGCTACTGTAAAAACTCAATAAACACCAATGCTGCGTCTAAATACTGTATTAGGCCTAATGTATTTTGGCAAGACCATTTTAAACTCCTACACCAAAATTCCCTGATATTCCATGACTCAAATATATAATCCCCTGACCTTCCATGTCTGGAATAGACTTTATTAAAATGCTGATGGTATTTTTGAAATTCCATGACCCGTGGGAGGGAACCCATTTACTTTGAGGTCGGCTACGACAGCGGCTCTAGCAGGGTGATTCTCATGAAGCTGTTGTGAACATGTCTTTGAACATGCACTTTTTTTGTCTTTGAACATGCACTTTTCACATAAATTAAACAAAATTATGCAAAGTTATGTAATACTGCCTAAATTAATGTTTAATATTAAAATGTATGCTATTTAAAAAAAACATATTCAGTTTTATTGAAAATGATTGTGTCCGCACCAAATGTCCCTCATTACCGCAATGCGATTCACCTGCCTATAAAAACGACATTGTTCATCTAAATTGACAAGCAGTGCCATGATGCATCACTTGAAACAGAAGATTTGAAATGGAGACAAGGTCAGTCACTCTCTCTTCTCTAACATCACTATATTTTTGCTAATGTACTTAAATCTTATATCTGTTACACTGTTGATTATCATTACTGATATGGGGTGATTCTCAATATTTTTAAAAGTATATTCAATATATTTTTATGATGATAAGGACAATACAAGCCTTTCATATTTAGTAAAGGTAAAGTTTGTATAGCATGCTCGCATTTTGTGTTGTTTGCCAATTTAACCAAATGCATCTCATTACCGTTACTCCTATTTCTCATTACCACACACTTTTAACAGCCATAACGGTAATGAGAAGCTATGGTGCAGTAATGAGATATTGATAAAAGATTCATAAAAGAACAGTTGACAATACAGAGCAAGCACAGGTGTTACTGAAGTGTCTGTTCAATGTGAGTGCAGAATCAGAACCTTACTTAATGTCACTACTAACACCTGGGCCTACCACACACTTTTATTAAACTGTTTATTTAACCAGGTGTAATTATTGAGCTCAGAAAATCTATTTGGTATTTAGTATGAAGACTCTTACCTAGTGCTTTTGTGTCTGCTGTGAAAAAGTTCCATTTCTATCCAGCAAGGATTAACTAACGTATATCACTTATGATTAAATATGCAATTACACAATATTTAATCATATTAATAATACAAATGAAAAAAAATTGATTCTTTGATACACTTTCAAATAATGATTATATCCAATGTTTGAAGATTGACAGACAAGCAGCGGAGGAAGGCTGCAGCCAAGGCTAGAGTCAAAAGGCTAAAAAGGGAAAAAATATATGGGAACCCTGAACTGCTTGAGGAGGGAAAAAAGGAAGAGAGAGGTATGTGTTAGTCACATAGAAGAAATACATGTCTTTGCACTAAAGATAATTTGCATCTTGCGTTATAACAACACTTACTTTTTGTGTATTAATATGTAATAAATGCATTACTGTTGTTTCTTAGTTAGTACTGTGACTGTTTGATATTATTGTACAAATACTTATTTTGAGGGGCACACATTATGATGCTATTAAACATCTGTGTCAGTATCTATTTTTGTAGATATAAAAAGCGCAAATTGGATGGAAAGTTAAAATGTGCTAGGGACCTGGATACAAAAGCATTACAACGGCAAAAGAAAAAATGGAGAGAAAATTCACCAAGGTACTACAAAAAAAAGACTTTAAGAGATGTTTTGGATGTCACCCCTCCTTCTTTCTCCAATGACACAAGTGCAGAGCCAGGACCATCACGCAGGGTCTTGCATCCAGTCATACAAAATGGAGGAAATAATGGTGCTACTGTAGCTGCATCAATGGTAAAGAAATCTATGCCAAAAAGAAGCAAGCCTGTTGTTTCAAAGCTAAAAGCCAGACTCAAAGTACAAAACAAGTGTCTGGAAATTAAAGACAGGGAAATTGACTCCGAAAACAAGTAAAACGAATGGGAATAAGAAGGGAACTAACAAAGACAAGAATTACACAAGCAAGAAACACCGCAAGAAATGCCTCTTCATTCATCAAGAAGCGACAACTGATGGGAAGTGCTATCAGAACATTCTTTCATTGTGATGATGTTTCCACAATTGTGAATGGAAAAGCAGGAGAGATCAGACGGAATGGGCAGGTATTCAGGAGAAGGTTTCTCTGTGACACTATAGAGAACCTTCACAAGCGTTTCCTTATGGAAAACCCAACCAAGAAGATTTCCCGTGCCCAGTTTTTTAAATGCCGCCCTTTCTGGATCTCTAGTCCAACATTAGTTGACAAGGAAACATGTGCATGTAAAATCCATGAGAATTTTGAAAGCAAAATAAAGAAGTTGCACCAACATGGAATTTCAGGCACATCATCTTCTTCAGAGGTGGTTGAGTCAGAGGTGTGTGAGAAAGTGAACATGGATTGTATGTACAGACGGTGCAAAGACTTCCAAATCAAGTTGTTCTCCCCAATGCTGGACCCTAACACACAAAATAATGTTGTATATTGGAAGGAGTGGGTGAGTAGGTCTACACCACTCAACAAAAAGGGGGAAGATGGATCCACCATTGAAACAGAAATAACAATAACTAGCCTTGAGAAATGCTGTGCCTCAATTGAGAAACTTGTCCATCTCACAAATGCTTCACTTGCCCGCTTTTGTATACACTTATTCAACATCAAACATCAGTTTGCATATATCCAGCGCCTGAAACAAAATTTACATGATAATGAAGCTGTAGTACATGTGGACTACAGTGAAAATTATAATTGTAAATGGAGCAAGGAGATCCAGGATGTTCACTTTGGAGGATCACACAGGCAAGTGACCCTCCTCACAGGCGTAATGTATGTGAGTGGAGGAAGAGTGGAATCATTTGCCTCTGTATCAGACTGCCTCAAGCATGATGCTGCTGCAACATGGGCACATCTGAACCCAGTTTTAGAACATCTCCGAGGTCACTATTCTGCTGTCACAAAGGTCCACTTCCTGTCTGATGGGCCTACTTCACAGTACAGGAACAAAAGTGCCTTCTACCTGGCTTCAACTGTGCCATTCCTGAAAGGTTTCAGGTATGTCACCTGGAATTTCACAGAGGCATCACATGGGAAACGGGCACCTGATGGTGTTGGAGGTGCTCTAAAGAACTTGGCAGATCGAATTGTGGCACGGGGCACAGACATACCTGACATGATGACACTCCTCACTAATCTCCGAGAGCATTCCTCTGTAAAGATATTTGAGGTCAAGGAGGAGGATATTCTGAAGAGCTCATTGCCAAGGAGGCAGGCTGCATCAGGGTCAGAGAGGTCTCCTGCTTCTGCAAAGACTGGTGTGACTGCTTCTGCCCAAAATATTTTACATGTTCCTGCCCAAACAACAGTGGACCAGCAAATGAAAGAGGAGAGGCAGATGGAAAAGATATTGATGTTGGAAAATGGGTGCTGGTGAGCTATGAGGGATATCTCTATCCAGGCATTGTTACACAGGTAGTAAGCTGTCATATAACAGTAATGCATTCATATTTGAAATGTCCACCAATTCCTGCATGAAAAAAAAAACATCTAAATGAATGAAATTATGTCTTTAATGTATAGATTGTGGCTGAGCAGTATGAGGTGGACACAATGTTCAAGGCAGGAGATAATAAGTTTTTCATTCCAGCTATCAATATACCTGGTGACAAAGTGTGGTACTTTCCAGAAGATGTTAAAGAAGTCATCCCAAAGCCGATGCCTGTAACATCTTCCGGTCGTCATTTTCGCGTCTTGCCTGAAATTTGGGCAAAGTACTACAAAAAAAGCTGAATTGCATGGCATTTGTTAAAGTCTGTCCCAGTCCCTCTACTAGTCAGTGTGTTTTGACACCACCTTTCTATCTTGTTGATAAGTAATGTCATGTTTATGTTTATTACCTTTTTCATTTGGTAACATGAAATTCACATTACCGTAACATAATTTCTCATCCACCGCAATGCACTTTTCATTACCGTTATGCATTCAAATGTGTAGATATTGTAAAGATTTTATTTCTTAGAGATGTGATTTTGTTCATTATGTTTTACTATGTTCCTGAACTGAACTGTGTGTCTTTGTTGACAATTGATTAATAACAAATCAATTATTTGAAAAATAAAACTCTACAATAAGTGACATATATCGGTAATGAGACTTAATTAATTTTAAATATAATTAAAAATATGTAAATATTAATTTTAACGCACTGTTCATTTGACTTGCTCATTTGGGTAAATGGAAAAAAAATCCGCAATTTTTTATCCTAATTGATGGTTTCTCTTCTTCATTTACCATATCGGTAATGAGAATAATTCTGGGTCATGCCACAACAACATTGTAATAGACTTGTATTCAATTATCTTACTATAATACTTTTATCAAAACATAACAGTCCACATTCTATTTTAGCCCCTAAAGTAAAACAAACATGAAATTAGGTCACTAATATTTTCATGTCAGTTTGACAAGGCTTCATGAGTTTCACCCAGCAGCTCCGATGTAGCCGACTTTCAGTCATCTTCGTGCATGGTGTTGTAGTGTTGACTGGTTTCATTTCTAAGCATAGCCTACTAAACACATAAGTTGACTTTGAATTCCGTGTTAAGATCAGCTGTTTAAAGCCGACCTAACGATGAGTCCCTTCATGACGGTGTGTTGCAATGCATTCTGGGTGCTGTCCTGTGATCCGACGGCTCGTCACCTGACCCACCAAACACAACGATGCTTGAACCAGAGCGCTTGAACTAAACGTAGTAAAAATAAATAGCTACCAAGGCTCCAAATAGCAACACACTTACACCGTAGCATAATGAGGGTATCTACATGTAAACCGAAGCATTCAGAACTGTGTAAGTCTACAGGCAGTTTATTAAAAAGAAAAACAGTACCGTTCACGTCTCGTTCACACAGACGGGCGCCATCTTGAGACAACACAACTCTCTGGGATGTGGCGTAATCTCGCATGAAACCTTGTTGCCAGAACAGCAGGAAGAGGTAACAGGATAGCAGCACGAAAGATACACAGGATGCACACGGAATTCGAACGAATTTGAAGACATCGAGAACGAACCCTTTTAGTTTGATGGACGTCCTTATCAGTCTATGGTCTAACTTATGAACGTGTCGGGTCAACGTCAACGATAAGTAAGTTAGGCTAACGTAAACGTTAGCTATTTGCTGTTGTCATATGCTATATGCTTTACGTGATGGCCATTTATCACACTGTTTGCAATGAAGTGAATGGAGTCATTTTAGGTACTACTTTTACGAGGTCTGTAGTTCTGTCAAAATGTATCTTATCGTTGAACAGACTACATGGTTATCTTCCTTAGACTTCGTAGATGTAGTTACTACAATTTGGAAGCGAAATTCGAAGTGTAAATATGGTTTTAATGTGTAAACAGAACTACCGCGATTTTGCGAGCTAGAAAAAAGGAAGTGAAGTGAATGGAGTCATTTTAGTTACTACTTTCACGAAGTCTGTAGTTCTGTCAAAATGTATCTTATCGTTGAACAGACTACATGGTTATCTTCCTTTGACTTCGTAGATGTAGTTACTACAATTTGGAAGCGAAATTCGAAGTGTAAATATGGTTTTAATGTGTAAACAGACCAACCGCGATTTTGCAATGAAGTGAATGGAGTCATTTTAGGTACTACTTTCACGAAGTCTGTAGTTCTGTCAAAATGTATCTTATCTTTGTACAGACTACATGGTTATCTTCCTTAGACTTCTTAGATGTAGTTACTACAATTTGGTTCGAAGTGCAAATATGGTTTAAATGTGTAAACAAGACGCCTGATGTTTAATATATGTTAATGAATGGGCACAGTATTATTCTGTACAGTAATGGGCTATCAGTAGTATGTAAACAGTTCATGTGTTATGTGATTTACATAAACTAGTAAACAACAGAAATGTTAAAAGCTGGTATTGTGTTTCCTGAATTCTTACATTCAGGCATTCAAATGATATGTAATTAAATAGCATATCAATCATGCAACAATGCAAAAACAATGAAACGTAGGCCTAATTATATTTTACATTAGTAAAGCAGTACTCTGATGTGCATGCTTTCACAAACTTTTGTGAACAATCTTAGCACTTTAAACAAAATAATAATAATTGTGATATCGTTACAATTTGATGGGGGGGTGGGAGGAGGGGGTGGGTTCATGTAGGTGGGCCCTATGACACCAAAGTATGCCTTGACTGGGCCTCAGGTCAAAGAAGTTTGAGAAAGGCTGATGTAGACGACAAAGCAGCAAGGAGGCGTCGTGTGATCATTTAAACAAGTTTTATGACAAGGTCAATGAGGGTGGGAAAAATCGTAAATTTCTGTGCAAACTTTGCCCGCACTTCAGTCACATTCAGTCACATTGTCTTAACCCTCTAGGCGCCACAGTCGACTATAGTCGACAAGATGCGGTACTGAATAAAACGGCCGATTTAGTCAAATATTTCGTTCGACCTCCACTCCACTAGATGGCAGACATGTGATACGTCATCCCCGAGTCGAAAAAAGGGCACTCTTTGAACAAAACTTTCGCGCTACAGCTGCAGTGAATCAGTGCGTGAAATACCGGAGCTAGTGTGCGTGTGAGCCACTTTGTCAGAGCGATATTGTCAACGTCAGCGAGTATTTGCATTAGATTATCGTCTAATGGGATCAAAAAAGTTTACCTGAAATGAAGTGTTGGGTCTTCTATTCGCGGACCCTGATTCTGAAGGGGAATATCTGCCTTCAGAAAATGACGGTGATTCGTTTAGTGAGGCTTCAGATGCGTCCCTGCCTTGCAATGATGCAGCTGGACAAAGTGAGAGTTTGCTCCATAGTTTAGCTTACACCAAGCACAAACGTTGAATCGTTTGCCCAATGTCACTGGTGGGAATAATGTTTCACGGGTTCGGAGTGTTCATCGGGAAGTTAGCAGGGTGTTAGTGGTGTGGCGAACGAGGCTGGAGGTAGCCTAATGTCCATAGCGCTAGCTTCTGTCTTCTGAACGTGTGCCTCTCCACAATCGCGGCGACAGTAACGTGGTGGAGCCTTTGTCTAATGCCACTGGGTATGTTAGACGATGTCGAAGTGCTCATAGGACAGTTAGGGGGGAACGTAGTGGCAGTGTGGGGAGTCGCAATGAGAATGACAGTAGGCCTAGTCCGAGCTGCGCAAATTCTCTCCACTCGGCTGCTCGCATGGTGGAGGTGGTGACACGCTCTCTCCCTCTCCCACACACACACATTAGGTCATGCATAGTCTATCACAAGATGATGGGAATGCCGGCCCTGTATGGATAGGGATAGGGAGTCATTATCTCTACAGCAAAAGGCCTGCTACATAAAAAACAAAAGTCAGCCATTTATTAGTAATGATTTACACTGTTGATTTGCTATCTATTTCCCTGATCATTTAGGACATACACTATGTGTTCCTTTTTGTGTGTTCATGTCCTTGTGATGTGTGTGTCTTTGCCAGCTAAGAAAAAAAACAAAAAAACATCAACAAAAACAACAAAAAGAAAAAGAAATACTAACATTGTCTCTTGTCTTGTCTCGTCATCTCACTCCTGATCTGTGCCTTGCCGTGGCAAATGAGCTTTTGAACTAAACAGGTCTTGTCTACTTGTGTTTGTGTGTCATCTGAATAATATATATGTGCCCCATATATGGAATCAGAGTGCCTACTGTATGTAGTATATGGAAAATCTCTACAGCAAAAGGCCAGTCTACCGCTACATGCATTCGGTTTGTTACTGCCATTTATTAGTAATGATTTACACAGTTTGTTCACTACTTACTATTTACCTGAGCATTCAGTATTGTGCAATATAGCATACAGAAGGTGAGGGACATTTTGGGGGGAAAGAAGTGGTGCATTTTATCATTCAAACATGCGACTTTTCATGAAAGATGGCCGCCACCATATGGCGTCATAATATGCAAATTAGATAGAAACATTTAATCCCTACATAAACTTTGGGTCATCCTTAATATTTCTCTAATTTACAGAAAGTCTCTATCTCTTATCACTTTTAAGATATAGCCTTTTGAAATGAAGATGTCAAAATCGAACGTTTCGAAAAAAAACCTCTGGCGCCTAAAGGGTTAAGAAAATGCAGTCCATTTTTCGGTTCCAGCAGCCAACAACCTCAGAACTGACCCTTCAGGACTCTCAGGAGGCGCTGGCCTTCTAACCTAGCGACCACCACAGCAACCAGCATGATTGCCTTAGCAACCAGCATAGCAACCACGTTATTTATGCATTTTAGCTTATTGAATGTTGCGTTAATGCAGATAACTTTTGATCCGTGTGCCCGATTTTCATAAATGAGGTACCGTTGGAATCCTTGATGAGGCCGAGTTCCATGCCACTGATCAAACCCACTCTTGCAGTTCCTCGGAACCGGAGCCTCTCCAGCGTTGGCCTCTTTGGGAAGAATGCAATTCAACTGCCACTGAAGTCAATCCTGTTGGGCTACAGACAGGAGAAGGCGAGGCTTGTCCTAGAGCTGAGGTACTCGTCAGACCCATCTGTGCAGAACACCAAGGCCCCAGTCCGAACAGGTCGCAAGTGGAGGGCAGAACTAGCAGTCGACGAGGCTATCAGCAGGCTGAAACACCAAGAGATTGTTGGCAGGACACAGTCAGGGAGAACTGGCCTGGGGTGGGGAACTGCTCCAAAGATGTGGTCCAAAGCCACAAGGAAGGAGAGGAAAGAGTTGGTGATCTCCGAGGTGGTCAGGACAGAGGAGTTGAACTATCAGATCAAAGCCCTTAGCCAGTGCCAACAAGGACGCTGGACGACCTGGGAGGGAGTAATAAGCAGGACTGTAGGCTGGGCTGACATGTGGAAGATCCCCCAAGCCAGGCTGAGTTTCCTCATAAGGTCCACCTACGACACTCTCCCAAGCCCCAGCAACCTCTGTCTGTGGTATGGCTCAGAGGAGAGCTGCCAACTCTGCAATGCCCCAAATCCAAGCCTGCAGCACTTCCTGTCAAGCTGCAAAACAGCACTGACCCAGGGTCGGTACAGGTGGCGCCATGACCGAGTCCTGCAGAAGCTGGCGGAGATCCTGGAGGTACGCAGGGCGGAAACAGCCAGGGAGCGCCTTTTA
Source organism: Alosa pseudoharengus (assembly GCF_046254945.1). NCBI lineage: Eukaryota > Metazoa > Chordata > Actinopteri > Clupeiformes > Clupeidae > Alosa > Alosa pseudoharengus. The sequence continues at coordinate 102,667 of NW_027468664.1, read as the reverse complement.
CAGCCATCATGCCGGCCGATCCATTTTGTCAGAGAGGGAGGAGGGGCCCCTAACATCACGCAGCCACAGAGATCAGCCCTGTCAGGCAGTTCTGAGTGGAACCTGAGAGTGGACCTCGATCGGCAGCTCAGGTTTCCCACAGAGATCACCACAACCAACCTTCGACCAGACATTATTCTCTGGTCTGCCACAGCCCGGGCAGTAATCTTGGCAGAGCTCACTGTCCCATGGGAGGAAGGAATGGAGGCGGCCTTTGAGAGGAAAAAAGACCGGTACCACGACTGTCAGCTACCCGGTGGAAGTCGGCTGTAGGGGGTTTGTGGGAGCATCCACCCAGCGCTTCCTGAAGAACATGGGAGTCACAGGCCCCAAACTCAGAAAGGCCCTGAAAGACCTGGCTGAGGAAGCTGAGCAGGGAAGCTTCTGGCTTTGGTTAAGAAGGAAGGACCAGGCATGGGGAAAGCAAGGGTCCTAGGGTTAGCTGCAGGGGCGGTAGGGAGACGTCCCTGCCGTTGCTCCACCACCGTGAGATGTTCCGGGATTAATGGAGCGAAACATCAATGAAGGGTGGCTCCCGGCTGATGACCCTGCAGCTGCCCGCAATGGCACCGTCGGAGGTGCGGCAAGCAGAAATGCTCAGCAGGCAGTCACTTGCCTGTGCTACCACCTAGATTATAACAGCCTACATCTATAATGTTATTAGAGGATAACAGCCTACATCTATAATGACAACTGTAGCCTTATTAGAGGATAACAGCCTACATCTGGCTTCTGGTCTGTAGTCTGTGTGCATGTGAGTGTGTGTGTGTGTGCATGTGAGTAGGCCAAGTGTGTGTGTGTGTGTGAGTAGGCCAAGGCTAATTATGAATGACCCACATTTAAGTGTGTGTGCTGAGTGTGCAGTGTGTCATTGGCGCTGCCAGCCGTAATCCTGTACGCACTGTGCATACAATTTTTCAACGCTTTATTCATGAAACCATTCAATATTACAACAATAAAAATAGCTTGTGTACTGTCTTAATTGAAACATGCTTCACGCACAAATAATAGCCTTTGTTTAAGGCAAAGAGAATGGACATCTTAACATAAGGATACATTAGAAGATGATGATTGGTGTAAACTTTGTCACAACATGATAAGCAGTTCTGTCGCTTAAAGTTTGGGACAATCAAACAGCAGTGTAAGCAGATCCTTATTGTTAGGTTACCAGAGGTGTCTTTTCTCTAGGCCTAGACCTATGGCAAATCATTATTGTTAGGTTACCAGAGCTGTCTTTTCTCTAGGCCTGGGTCTATGGCAAATCCTTATTGTTAGGTTACCATAGCTGTCTTTTCTCTAGGCCCTTATTGTTAGGTTACCATAGCTGTCTTTTCTCTAGGCCTGGGTCTATGGCAAATCATTATTGTTAGGTTACCATAGCTGTCTTTTCTCTGGGCCCTTATTGTTAGGTTACCATAGCTGTCTTTTCTCTGGGCCCTTATTGTTAGGTTACATAGCTGTCTTTTCTCTGGGTCTATGGCAAATTGTGACATAAGCTCATTGGTTTCTTTTTTCTTTTCTTTCCCTTGTTGGCGTGTTGGGTAGTGGAGCGATAACGCATTTAAATGTTCACGTCATGTGAGCCAGAGCCGATATGGCCAGAGCTGCTTGCTCTGTAAAGGTATTAGGTATTTCAGCTCTGGTAAGATATTTGCGTTAAAATGATGTGTTTAGCAGCCAGACTTTAATAAAAAAAAAATGATCGCCCTGGGCCATGGTGCGTACAATGGAATACAACCCTTGCAGCGCCCCTGCAGTGTGTTTGTAGGTTTTGCCTTCTGTGAGTGTGCGTGTGTGTGTGCGTGTGTGTCTGATTGAATTTTCGTGTTTCCCTGACAGAAAGCGCAGCAACAGTGAAGGCTGTGCTTCAGTGGTCATTGCGTCGAACAATCCTCCACCATCCAGCAAGTCTCCTTCAGAGGGTCAGTTTTTGTGTGTGTGTGTGTGTGTTTGTGTGTGTGTGTGTAGTTCTGATGGCTGGTAAGTATATGTATGTAAGTGAGTGTGTGTGTGGGTGTGTGTGTGTGTGTGTAGTTCTGATGGCTGGTAAGTATATGTATGTAAGTGTGTGTGTGTGTGTGTGTGTGTGTGTGTGTAGTTCTGATGGCTGGTAAGTATGTAAGTGAGTGTGTGTGTGTGTGTGTTCAGAAACGTTCCAGGTGCCTGCATTGTTCCTACATGCTGCTGAGAATTGGACCGAGGCTGTGGAGCCAGAATTCTACAAGAATCTGGACCGGAAGACCATCAAGAGGCAGGAAATCATCTATGGTAATCAGACACACACACACACATCTGCCAGATGAGCAAACAATCTCTAGAATATATCTTCCAGCTGTCCAGCAAACCTTTCAAACATATCTTTAGACGTCTTACAGACTTTCTGTTCTGACTGGGTAGGATGACATTTTGGTAGGCTTTGCTAGATTTTTGCTAGGGTACTTGAGTTGGTTCTTAGGGTAAACATGGTAGTTGTCATGCTGGTTGCTAGGTTAATCATGTTGGTTGCTACGGTGGTTGCTGGGTTGACATTATGGTAGTGGTTGCCTGGTTGTCACTAGGGTAAATTAGATGGTTGCTAAGGTAATCATAATGGTTACTATGCTATTTAAAGTGGTTTCTATGTTGGTTGCTAGTGTAATTAGTTAGGTAGGAATTTAAGTGGACATGGATGGTAGTTATTGTGGTTGTGAAACGTTGGAAAATATTAACAGTGTACAATACATGAATGTAGGCTACAGGCTTATGGCTTTTGTACTGAGGAGCACAGCAGTCAAGCAGATGATAACATTGAGGTTCACAGCTGATGTTGAATGGTAGAATGGATGGCATTTGATTGTTTTCAGCGGGAAACCTTAATTAGCCGAGAGAAATGTAACCAAGTCTCAACGTTATTAGTTTAATTGCTCTTTTATCGCAAATATCTCAAAAATTATAAAGTTCACAAATATGAAAAATATATAGACCACCTATTCATAACAAGACCTCTGTAGGGGTGTCTGAATGAAGTCAAACAGTTCAGCGGTTTCAGCTGCATTAACCCTTTAGCCGCCAGGGTTTAAAAAGAATAAATTGGATTTGTACATCAAAATTTAAAAAGGCCATGGCTTGCAAGTGTTCAGAGATAAAGTCCTACTGTAAATGTGAAAATCATTTAGTATGAACAGAAGTTTATGAAGGGGATAAATTTACTCATCTAATTTGCATATTATGACGTCACTGGATGGTAACCACTGTGAATTATGTACATTTCAGTAAATACTAGATCAGGGGTGGATCCGGCCCGCCAAGCACTTTCATCCGGCCCGCCGAGCATTTCATTTGGTTATCAGGCTGCTCGCTATTTTTTTTCCTGCGATAGTTGGTTAGCTTTACTGCAAACTGCTTTTCACTCTCCTTAGAGAACGTTTACAATGTCAATGTCAAAACATCATGTTAAATAGAGATAACATCATGTTAAACTAAGTTAACTCTTAGTTATCTCCTTTGCAGCAGATCTAACGTGAACATTATGCGATCCATTTTATTGGGAACGCGTCTGCACTCACGAGAGGAAGAGAGAGCCGCAGGTTCTGGCTTGTCATTGCAATTTTCAAAACCCAATGTGGCCCTTGAGCCAAAAAGTTTGCCCGCCCCTGTACTAGATGTTGAACATATTTGAGCAGTTTTACTTTCTTTTTTTGTCATTTCACCGACATAACAAATGAACAGGAATACAGTTACATGTAAACCAACAATAGTAAACTATTACTATAATCACAAACCCTATGCTACTATACAATAAAGTAGCCTGGTGACTTTGTAGTTCTTCAGAGCCCTATTTTTACAACCTCTGCTGTCTATACCACGTCCATTACGGACACTATCATCACTATTGCCACTGGCACCTCCAGCTATGTTGGGCAAAGGGTCGAAATAAGCATGGTATGCTTAGTGGACACTGTCGCAAAGACGTACCTCCATTCACAGACGCACCGTGACTATCAGTCAATAGACGATATTCTCCAAAAGGCAGATATTTTCCTTCAGAATCAGAATAGGTGAATAACAGATCCAAGACTTCATCACAATGAATTTTTTTTTCAACATTTGGTGTATTTCTGCTTCAATTTGTGCAAAACTATGGCCCGCATCGCTTCCGCGTTATGGAGGAAATGCACGTCTTCTTCGTGTGTTTCTCGCGTGTTTTTCGAATGCTTCCTGAAAACTTTGAAAAAAAAGGTTGAGCTTGAATCGAAGCTCTGGGTGTCTGCCAACTAGTGGTCAAGAGTACAAATGAGATTTTACACTGTACTCGTGTCTATCGTCTGTTTTATTCAGTAATGACGCTTGTCGCAATATTGCGACATGGGCGGTTAGAGGGTTAAGAAGAAGAACAGGGACAACAGTACATATTGTATGCATTGAATTTACCTGCAGTGTAATAAGAAGAAGAAGCACAGGGATAATGGTTCATTGCATTTACATATATATGAAGCAACGCACTCACACTTACTGACTTGCTGGTCTTAAAGGAGAATTCCAGTGTGATATTGACCTAAAGTGTGTTGAAACATGATACCGAGTGTGTATCTTCACGAAGTTTAGCGTTTGCAGCCATCTTGAATTTAGTCACGATAAGTAGAGCGACGAGTAAGAATGAACAGGTATGATAAGGGATCAGTAATTCCGTGGAAATGCATGGATTCCAGTTGCTGCTACTGGAAGAAACTGGAATCCATGCATTTCCACTGAATTATTTTTGGAATCTGATCCCTTATCATACCTGTTCATTCTTACTCGTCACTCAACTTATCGTGACTAAATTCAAGATGGCTGCAAACGCTAAACTTCGTGAAGATACTGTCTGTATAAATCGTCTTGTAAGTAAACTACCAGTGCTTTTTAAAAGTTCTCAATGTCTCGTTTTAAATGTCAGGGCCTTCGGTACTCTACCAATGAAGTGTGGAGATACATTGAGCCTCGTAAATGGTGTAAAACAGTGATTTATTTGCATGGCTAGCCCGATGCCGAAGCACCACAATTGAAAAAGCTGTTGGTAGCATCGGCTAACTAGCGCCAGATTTTGGAGTGCAGGGGACAAGCCGAGATGGGCTATGAGACATACGTTCACACTCGGTATCATGTTTCAACACACTTTAGGTCAATATCACACCGGAATTCTCCTTTAACTTAAGTATAAGTATATATACTCTTTTGATCCCGTGAGGGAAATTTGGTCTCTGCATTTAACCCAATCCGTGAATTAGTGAGACAGTGAGGTGAAGCACACTCTAATCCCGGCGCAGTGAGCTGCCTGCAACAACAGTGGCGCTCGGGGAGCAGTGAGGGGTTATAGGTGCCTTGCTCAAGGGCACTTCAGCCGTGCCTACTGGTCGGGGTTCGAACCAGCAGCCTTCCTGTTACAAGTCCGCAGCGCTAACCAGTAGGCCATGGCTGCCCTGTGAACTGGGTGCTGAATCCCTCATATAGTGATAATGTATGAAGTAAGCAAGGACAGCACTCTCAGTTGTCTTTCAAAGTTTGAAAGACAACTGAGACTGCTGTCCTTGCTTATTTCATTCAATAACTACAGCCTTCTTCTAATGCTATCTTAGTATAAATTACTTCAGACAGAATTCTAATGCTAGATTAGCATGAGTCCCATAACAATTTGTATATTCTTTTCTATTTTTTATTCTTCTTTTATTCTTTTTTAATGATCTGGTGGGCTTAACCAACAGGACACAAAAAGTGAGTGTAAATGGAAGTCTATCTACTAGGAGTGTAAGGATTCACCAATACGTATCAGTAACCGATTTAAACGTTGTGAGCGCATTGGAAGGCGAACCTCTGGATCGGTTTAAATGTACTATGAACTGATTGATGGCAAATAGGTCTAAAGCTGCAGCAGAAGACCAAACATTACAAATGACGATACTTCCCAAATAAGACTGACGCTGATACGCTAACACACGTCAACAGAGCGTCCGGCGCCTTTTCCAACGAGGGTAAGCAACATCACTGCTACAGTGGCAACAAACTAGTTGTCGATTTCAGTGAAACGCAGCATGGACTAATAACGTGTGTGTGATATTAACGCGTGTGTTGCAGTATCCTGAATGAATATATTCATATATTCAGTCATAAGCACTAGCCTCTAACCTAGCTTCTTAGGCTGCAACAAACACCCCTTGTGTGTGTGGTAACTGTGCTCAGCCTTCTTCATTCCCCTTGTCTGTGTGGTAACTGTGTAGCCTGACGAGCCAGACCCACATTAAAATGTAGGGTCTGGGCACTCACCGTTCGCAGTGCTCAGTCCGAGGGGCGGGATAATCAGTTGTCTTTCAAATTCCCTCTGCACGCAATAGGACAGCGGCAGCGCTATGAGTCCCATGCGTTTCCCACTAGCGGGAGCTAGTTGGCTAGTTCAAACGTTTGCCAACTTAATAAAAGCATAACTCGTGTCACACTGTTCGCCAGCAGCAACATCCATCTTATTTGTTTTCAAGTAGCAGGAAATTCAAGCCAAACCGTTGCAACTCTGCCATCAATCATTATGTTAAGCCCACCTAAGGACTCTATACACGATTTCATTGGCCTGATTGAGTTTCTAGACTAGCCCTGGACTAGACTAGGGGTGCGTCTAGATTTCTAGGCTAGTAACTGTGCTCAGCCTTCTTAATTCCCCTTGTCTGTGGGAGTCTCCCCATCGCTCCGGTTCAGGTCTGAAAGTTAATTGGTGAGGGAGGGTAATATTGCCTACCTGTCATTGTTGATGTGAAAAACTCACTTCTCACAACGTGTGTTAGTCGCCTCCTTATTTATGAAAGGTAATCCAGACACCCTTTTACCCCTGGCACTCGAAATTTAGCAAGAGCTACTGCTACACCACAGAGCTACTGCTACACCACAGAGTTTAGCAAGAGCTACTGCTACACCACAGAGTTTAGCAAGAGCTACTGCTACACCACAGTTTTAAACTATTGTGATTCTACCAGTCTGTTGTGGCTAGCGCCCTCTTCTATGCAGTGGTATGCTGGGGAGGAAGCACAAAGAAGAAGGATGCTGGGCGACTTGACAGGCTGGTAAGGAAGGCTGGCTCTGTAGTGGGAGCTGAACTGGAGTGCATCACTTCAATATCTGACAAAAGGACCCTAAACAAACTGATCAACATCTTGGACAATGAATGTCATCCACTGTACAGCACTATTAAAAAGCAAAAGAGCTTGATCAGCTGGAGACTTCGCTCACTGCCATGCACAACTGAAAGGCTGAGGAAGTCATTTGTCCCCAGGGCCATTGAACTGTTCAATGCCTCACTAAAGGGAAGAGGAGAGATAGACTTCTCTGCTTAGTCTGTCTGCCTCTCCACCCTCTCCATGTTTGAGTACTGACTGCCCACTACTGGTTTACTACTGTTTTACTACTGTTTTACTAATGTACACAGCCTAATGTTTTCACTACTGTTTTACTGCTACACTGCTTTTCATGCTATATAGCACACATGATCAATGGCTGTGGTCAGCCTTCTGCTACAATACTGAATGAATGAATGGCTATAACCCTATTACCTCAACCTGTTCTTGCACTGACATAGTTTTTTATTTTACCTTGTCTACATTATAGTTTACTCTCCTATTTGTCCATATTATTTATGCTGGTCTCTAGACCTTATTCTTGCACTGTTGCACTGTTGGAGTAATGTTGGACTACTTTTTGCACCTTCACCATGACACTCACTCTCTTGAGCACCTTGCCATGCACACATAACTATAGGACTATGGTTGGACTACTTTTTGCACCTTCACCATGACACTCACTCCCTTGAGCACCTCACCAGTCCCGGCCCTGTCACTACAAGCGTCTTATGCTTGATCACCCTCAAGCACATTGGACTTTCTAAATTTAATTTATATAGTGTATTTAGTATTTAGTTTTGTTAGTTTTCTTATCTTCTACTGTCTTTATTGTACAGTGGAGTTTAGTTATATGTTTATATACATTTCTGCTGTAAGTGCATGTTGTGTGTGATGTCTGTATGCTACTGAGACCCTTCAATTTCCCCTTGGGGATCAATAAAGTATCTATCTATCTATCTATCTATCTATTGTGATTGGCTCAGCAGCTAAGTATAAGGGTGACATGAATGTATAGACCTATATGAATTAAGTTATTTTGTTAACCAACAGGACACAAAGAGTGAGGGGAAATGGAAGTCTATCTACCCAAGTTAGCTTGCTAACCAAAATTAAGAGTGAGGGAAAATATTGATTTTAGGAAGTATTTGCAGGAGGTCCAATCTATTGAAGGTCAGACAGCTGAAAGCGCACAATCTTATAAATATCTATATTGTGTGTGTGTGTGTGTGTGTGTTTCTGTGTGTGTGTGTGTAGAGTTGATGTTAACAGAAAATCAGCATGTCCAGACTCTCACCGTCATGGCTGAAAGTCTAAGTTGGGGCCTTCAAGAGGAATGTCAGCTGGGAAGCGATGTTATTGGACAGATTTTGCCTTGTGTGGACAAGCTCCTCCCCTTGCATCAGAATTTTCTCTGTGCTATGGAAACACGACAGCGTGAATCCACTGATCCCAGCAACCCGAAAAACTTCCTAATTCACCGCATCGGAGACATTCTCACAGAACAGGTGTGTGTGTGTGAGTCTCTCTCTCTGCCATACACACAATATCTTTGTTTCTGTCATAGGTCTCTGGTGAGTTTGGCACAAAGATGATGATGATTATGATGATGATGGTGGTGTGTGTGTGTTTCAGTTCTCAGGGGAGCATGGTGCAGTGATGATGATGATGGTGTGTGTGTGTGTGTGTGTTTCAGTTCTCAGGGGAGCATGGTGCAGAGATGATGATGATGATAGTGTGTGTGTGTGTGTGTGTGTGTTTCAGTTCTCAGGGGAGCATGGTGCAGAGATTACTGCTCTATATGGAGAGTTCTGCAGCAAACACACACACGCTGTTAACCTTTACAAACAGATACTGCAAAACAACAGAAAACTACAGGCCTTCATCAAGGTAATGCACACACACACACACACAGACACACACACACACTGTTAACCTTTACAGACAGCTACTGCAAAATGCAAAATAACAGAAAACTACAGGCCTTCATCAAGGTAATGCGCACACACACGCGCGCACACACGCACACATACACACACACACACGCACGCACACACGTACACACACACGTACACACACACGCACACACACATGCACGCACACACGCACACGCACACACACACACACACGCAAGTCAAACACAGGCTGGCTTACCCCTGCTCTTGCGTGTGTGTGCACGTTTGCTTGTGACGTGTGTGTGTGTGTTTGCGTGTGACGTGTGTGTGTGTGCGTTTGCTTGTGACGTGTGTGTGTGTGACGTATGTGTGTGACGTGTGTGTCTGTGACGTGTGTGTGCGTTTGCTTGTGATGTGTGTGCGTGCGTTTGCTTGTGACGTGTGTGACGTGTATGTGTGTGTGCGTTGGCTTGTGATGTGTGTGTGTGTGTGCGTTGGCTTGTGATGTGTGTGTATGTGTGTGTGCGTTGGCTTGTGATGTGTGTGTGTGTGCGTTGGCTTGTGATGTGTGTGTGTGTGCCTGTGTGTTGCAGCAGCAGAGACGGAATGGTGAGCTGAAAAGAAGAGAAATTCCAGAACTCCTCCTACTGGTCACTCAGAGAATCACCAAGTATCCCATTCTACTGGAGAGACTCCTGCAATACACAGATGGTACTCTCCCTCTCTTTCTCTCTCTCTCCCTCCCTCTCTCTCCCTCTTTCTTTCTCTCTTTCTTTCTCTCTCTCTCTCTCCCTCCCTCTCTCAATTCAATTCAATTAAATTTCAAATAAGCTTTATTGACATGACAAGAGTGCTTGTGTTGTCAAAACATGTATACAGATTCAGTACATAAATATATAAGATAAAAAAAAACAATGTTGATTAAATAATAGTAATAAATAAATTATAATAAAAAAGAATATGAATTTAATTAAAAATAATAATGAATGAATGCTAATAATAATAATAATAATAATAATAATAATAATAAACAAATAAAAAAATTGAGACTATGTTTGGATTTCTGCTCTTTGTCCATTATGTGTTTTCTCTCAGTTTGTGGCACTTAAACACAAACTGTGCAGAGAGCTGTAGGGAGTGTTCTTCCTCACCTAGGAGGGTTTTCATTTTTGAATTGTCGTGTAGACCTTTAAATTGTGTGTTTTTCTAGAAATTTAGGGTATTCTCTCTCTCCCTCTCTCTCTCCCTCTCCCTCCCTCCCTCTCTCTCTCTCCCTCTCTCTCTCTGTCTCTCTCTCTCTCTCTCACACACACTCACACTCATAACAACACAACAAAATAAACCCACAAAATGACCCAACCAACTAACCAAAACAGCTGCAACTCGCTCTTTGGTTGATAAAATAACCCAGACATATTTAGACAGTACACCAAAGTGTTAATGTGCATGTGTGGTCATATTTATGTACATTTATTCTTGTCCGTTTATTGTTTTGTGTGTGTGTATTTTTTTGCTTTGCGTATGTGTGTACAAGTGTGTGTCCAAGTGTGTGTACAATAAAACAGAAACATCAACCAGAGAAAATCTCTCATCTTAATTAACTCAAAACACCTGTAAAGGTTTCCTGAGCCTTAAATCTCCCAGTCTGGTTCAATACACACAACCACAATCATCGGGAGGACTGCAGACTTGACAGTTGTCCAAAAAACAATCATTAGCCCTATTCTGACAGGATTAGTTTTATGTTGAGATGTTGGGTAAAGTCATTTTAACACAGAATGTCTTTAATATAAATGGCAAATTCGCACGGGATTATGACATCTCTGTATACTACCAGAAGTGGGAGGGGTAACTCGATCTATGCACTGCCTCCCTGTTGTCAAAGTCAAAGTCAAAGTCTGCTTTATTGTCAATTTCTTCACATGTCAAGACATACAAAGAGATCGAAATTACATTTCCCACTATCCCACGGTGGAGACAAGACATATTTTACCAATTAGGTCCACAGACAAACATAACATTCAAGTAAACAATATAAAAAGTAAAAATAAGAAAGTACATACAATGAAGAAAATAAGAGCAGCAAAATTTGAGTTGAAATTGTGCAATTGTGCATACAGTAGACAGTCAATATAATAGTGCAAAAGTCAGGCCAATAAATGGCTGAGGTAGTTCTGTTTGACCTATGTATGCAAGTGGCATCGTGGTGCAAGTTATGTAAGAGCAGCAGAAGTGTGTTCAGAAGTGTTTTCAGGACAACAGGACAACAACAACAAGTTGCAAAGTGTACAAGTGGAGTAGTGCAAGTGGAGTAGTGCAAGGCAGCCATTGTGGGTCCAAAGTCCAGGATGTTATGTAGCTAAGGGTGGAGGGGGGAGAGAGTTCAGCATCCTAACAGCCTGGTGTATGAAGCTGTTGGTGAGTCTGGTGGTGCGGGAGTGCAGGCTTCTGTACCTCTTCCCAGAGGGCAGTTGAACAAACAAATTGTGAGCGGGGTGACTTGCATCACTCACAATTGTGGTTGCCTTGCGGGTGAGTGCAGCTTCCGCCCCACACAGCGATACAGCTGGAGAGGATGCTCTCAATGGTGCCTCGGTAGAATGTGGTCATGATGGCTGGTGGAGCACTTGCTTGCCTGATTTTCCGCAGGAGGTACAGGCGGTGCTGAGCTTTCTTCGCCAGTGATGCAGTGTTGGTGGTCCAGGAGAGGTCTTCACTGATGTGCACCCCCAGGAATTTGGTGCTGCTCACTCTCTCCACCACAGCACCGTCGATGGTCAGTGGCAGGTGTTGAGTGTGACCTCTCCGGAAGTCAACAACAATCTCCTTGGTCTTGCTGACTTTCAGCAGGAGGTTGTTGTCCCTGCACCACGTGGTCAGAAGGTCGACCTCCAACCTGTATTGAGTCTCGTCGCCCTTGGTGATGAGACCCACCAGAGTTGTGTCGTCAGCAAATTTCACTATGTGGTTGTTGCTGTAGGTTGCAGTGCAGTCATGCGTCAGCAGGGTGAAGAGCAGCGGAATGAGCACGCAGCCTTGGGGGGCCCCCGTGCTCAGTGTGATGCTGCTTGAGATATTGTTGCCAACACTTACTACTTGAGGCCTCTGACAGAGGAAGTCCAGTAGCCAGTTGCAGAGGTAGGTACTGAGTCCCAGTTTGTCAAGTTTGCAGATTAGTTGTTGTGGTATTATGGTGTTGAATGCAGAACTGAAGTCTATAAACAGCAATCTCACATATGAGTCTCTTTTTTCCAGGTGGGTGAGGGCTGGGTGGAGGGCAGAGCAGATTGCATCCTCCGTTTGGCTCGGTATGCAAACTGGAAGGGGTCCAAGGTGGGGGGGAGAATGGATTTGATGTGTGACATGACAAGCCGCTCAAAGCACTTCATAATGATGTCTGTCAGTGCCACGGGGCGGTAGTCATTGAAGCAGGATGGAGCAGTTTTCTCCGGCACAGGTATGATGGTGGCAGCTTTGAAACATGATGGGACAATGGCTTGCTTCAGGGAAGTGTTAAAGATGTCTGTGAAGACATCCTTAAGCTCATCAGCGCAGTCCTTCAGCGCACGACCTGGGATGTTGTCTGGGCCTTCTGCCTTACGGGTGTTGATAGCAGCAAGTGTCCTCTTCACGCTGTCGGCAGAGAGGCACAGGGGCTGCTCGTGTGGAGGGGGACGGGTCTTCTGTGGGCAAGTGCTGTTTTGTGCTTCAAAGCGAGCAAAGAAGCGGTTCAGATTGTTGAGCAGAGGGAGGTTGCTTTCACAGCTCTGTGGCGTGGGCTTGTAGTCCGTGATGGCCTGAATGCCATGCCATGCCGTGCGTTCCTGCTGTCTTTGAAGTGGGTGGTTATCTTGTGAGTGTATTCCTTTTTTGCTTCCTTGATGCCACAGGACAGGTTGGCTCTCGCTGTTCTCATGCCAGCTTCATCCCCAGCTCTGTAGGCTTTGTCTCTGGCCCTCAGCAGCCTGAGGACATCCCCTGTCAGCCATGGCTTCCAGTTAGCCCGAGTGATGATGTCTTTTGTGTGGGTCACATCATCAATACACTTGGTGATGTAAGAGGTTACAGTGTCTGTATACTCCTCTATGTCTGTCTGGTTGTTGTAAGTGGCTGCCTGCTTAAACATTTCCCAATCTGTTGTGTCAAAGCAGTCTTGAAGAGCATCAGAGGCTTCCTCAGGCCACACTTTTACCTGCTTGCGAACCGGTTTGTTTGCTTTCACTCTTTGTCTGTATGCGGGCATTAACATAACAGTGATATGGTCAGGAAGTCCAATGTGGGGGAGGGGGGTGGCTTTGTATGCTCCTTTGTGTGTAGTGTAGACCAGGTCCAGGATGTTGTCTCCTCTTGTTGGAAAATCAACATGCTGGTGTAGCTTTGGAAGAACAGTTTTAAGATCTGCATTGTTAAAATCTCCAGCGAAGATGGTGAAACCGTCTGGGTGTGCCGTCTGTTGTTCACTGACAGCCTGGTACAGTTCACTAAGAGCCCCCAGCTAAATATTTATGGTTTCCAAAACGTTCTGGGAACCATAGTTTTTGGTTTCGGAAACGTTAGTTTTTGGTTCCCAAACGTTCTCCGAAGGTTAGTTTTTGAGTAAGTTTTGGTTCCCATGGAAAGTTTGCTGAATGTTCCGGAAACGTTCCGGAAACGTCCCTGAACGTTCCCCTAACGTCATCTATTGGTTGCAACCTTTAGAGAACCTTCCCCTAACGTTCCCCAACCGTTGCAAACTTTAAAAAACCTTCCCCTAACGTTCCCTAACCGTTGCAAACTTTAGAAACCTTCCCCTAACGTTCCCTAACTGTTCCCATAACGTTCCCTAAACGTTGTAACATTTAGGGAACGTTCCCTTCCCTAAATATTGCAACCTTTAGGGAACCTTGCCCTAACATTGCAACCTTTGCATACCAATTGTATTATTACTTTAAACAGCATGAGCAGGAATGCATTATTATATATTAGCAGGAAAGAATGAACAGGCAAAATCGATGGAACTTATAACTTTAAGGCGAGACACTACAGGTGAATAGGGTAAAATGTTTAACAAGCAGATATCACTATGAAACTTACCCAGTTGATTACTTACATTAATATGAGAAAAAAATGTATTACAAGTTTTCTGTAATTTAATGTTTACATATGCAAATTAGGCATTATCTAATTAAATATGCGCTAATTTGCATACATTTTAAAACAAGAAACCTGAACATTGGATACAGCCAGGTTCAAAATTATGTTTTCATTGTGTTCAGATAATAGATGTTGAAAAATTTACAGAGGGATTTATGAATATCTACTTTAGTTATCCTGTAAATCAGAATATAATGTCAATAGCCCTAAAAAATCGATTTTTGCCATGTTTTTAGGCATAAAATGTCATGTAAGTCAGGCTAGGAATAATATATCAACAAAGTCTGGTGTATGTAAGTGCTTCTGAAGTGGAGTTTCCTTGCTCAGAGTGGGAGAGGAAACTCGTTTTGAGAAAACAGCCTTGAAAGACAGCCAATGAGATTCCGTTCTCAGCCTAGACTCGTCTTTGAACTTTCGCGATTGGTTGCTGATACAAAGGAAGTGTCCATATATGGATCACATAGCGTGATACAGGAAAAACTGAGCTTTCCAATGGTACTACACATGATATGTTTTGGTGTCACAGTCGCGGGAGTGCATGCAAGGTTAGAATGCTAACTTTTGCTGAATTTAGGATAAATATACAGGCGCGAGTAGACACAATATAATGAAATAAACACCTAAATGTGTAAATCGGACTTTTTTGTTGTAGTAGTGTGATAGAATACATGCTAAGGTAACAGACTAGCTCAAAATCTCGAAATTGACCAGTGCATTAAAAAACGATGTTTTCACCTGCCGTGTCTCGCCTTAATATAAAATTATCAAAAGACAAAAAAAAACAATATAAAAGGCCTAACAATATATATATAAATTAGACTTAGTGTTAGCTAAGTATATTAACATAAGGCATTTGACTTTGGTAGGTGCTCTATACATTCAACAAATAGACAGACATACTGTACAATAGAGACAACAATATACATTGTGGCAGATACCAACACAATATACAAAACAACTATACAAATAAGACATAATACCAATATAAGTACACATGGAGTGTGATGTAGAGTGCAAAGTAATAGTGCAAATGTAGTGTGCAAGACACATATTGGAATGATAAAGTATGCAATGTGCAGGTGCATGGTCAAAGTGGGGATGACCCCACTTATCTGCAGTTCAGGAGAGTGACGGCAGTGGGAAAAGAGTTGTTCTTGTGTCTGGTTGTTTTTGTGTGCAGGGATCTGTAGCGCCTGCCAGAGGGGAGGAAGTTAAAGAGTGTGTGTGCAGGATATGTGGAGTCTTTGGGGATGGTCTCTGCCCGCTTAGGTCCCAGAGTACAAGTCCTGGAGGGAGGGCATTTTGTTCCTCCTCTCCTGCAGCTCAGTGACTGTCGAGCAGGACGACAGCAATATGTCATCGACTGGAGCAGAGGGAGGTGACTGGGAGCTCCTTAAGAGCATGAGCAGCTCATCCATCTTCTCCTCAAATGCGTCCATTCGCTGTGCCATGCGGTAATGCTTGTCCTTATTGCTATGGAAAAATGGATGGTGTTAGTTTTAGTTGTTAAATACATTATATACCTGCATATGTGAACTAATTAAGTGAGTGTTCTTACCTCTTATTTCCGTCTCCATGGCCAAGCCACCTCCCTCTGTGTGATGTCACTTGTGCTGTTTACAACAAAAAAAAAGTTAGTTACTCTCAAGTTCCTTGTCATGAAATTGTATTTACTTGAAAATGGAAAATTCAAAGACACTGTACCTTCAACTGGGTCCCAAGATGAAGTGGCAGGCGTTATAATAGACCCATCCAGCTCTGGGCAATGAGCTGGTTGACTGTGTGGTGTTCACTCATCTAAAAAGAAAGTAAATATGAATATTGGTCAGTTAATATATGGTAGGTTTCTTGCACATGACATTTGCAAAAGATAAACCTATGCTGTTACATTAAACAATCGCTAGAAAGAAAAACTCACATGCAGGTGGTGGAGGCAGTGACATCTGCTGACCTAATAAAAGGCAGGAAGAGACAAATACATCAGAACAGTCACATGATATGCACTAGGTTAATAAACATGAATGTCAGTAGTTCCATGGTAGGAAATATGACTCAACTGGTTTTCTTAAATAATACATGTATAAATGTTAACTTACAGACAGGGCTTTCAGGCACACGCACCATCCTGGAATGCTTTCTTGCTTGCGGAACGGATTCATCTGAAATAAAAGACCATACAATCTGCACTGATTGCAAAAAGAATATTTGAATTGTGCAAATAATGTAGTCTGTATTTAAGAGGTCTTACCATCACGTGACCATGCACTGCCTTTTGTGGACGCTCGCATCTTCTTCCGCCTCAATGCTAGAAGTGTCCATCAGCCGCTGACATTTTTCCATAGCTTTGGTGTATGAATCTACGTTAAGAGAACAAAGTTTTTGTGAGCCAGTAGTAGAGCAAAGCAGTATTTCCATATAGAGAAAACTGTTATTGATAGTATTGCAGCAATCAGTCATCTGTACACAACCACAATTTCTTGACTGGATATTTGGCCCAGCTTTTGACTTGATTTTTGTATTGTAGCCCAGAGAATTTCTAATGGGGAGACACAGCATCCATAGAAATGCATGGGCTTAGTTTGTAAAGCCAGTATGGCAGCTGTGTATAGCCTACTACACACATTCTGCACCTTCCTGTATGCTTCCCAACAGACCTCTGAAGTTCGCCTACAAAAAGGAACCAAAACTGCCATCTTTGCCTATAAGGAGATCATTGCAAGTTAGGTCTGGGGTAGCAAAAATCTAAGTTGCTGTCTTAACGTAGGCCTGTTGAAGATCACAGTTAGCCTACCACTCGAAGGCAGAGGACAAACGTGTGTTGAGCAAAATGTCTGCATTTCAGACTTCTTCGTCCCCGGGAGAGTGCAATAATTCTCTCCCCATGTTATTTTCCCATAGCAAAAATTGCAAGATAGGCTACCGGATCTCAGCTTTTTGAAGGCAAAATTCAGAGGTCTATTCACTTGAATTGTCTATCCGATCAACTGTGTTACAAGATGGCCGCCGACAGTGTATACATTATCTATAGCCATCTCTATGGCTCTAGTGTAGCCTACATATGCAGGACTGTTCAGTAGATTATACCCACTTAAAAAGCATCACCATCTCAGCATACCCACTTAAAATAGACTAGGATACATTTGGGGTTGATCACAGTATAGCCTACCCACTACAGCTAACTACTAGCCTACATCACAGTAGCCTAGATCCAGCTACATACAGTAGGCCTATATCCACTAGCCTACACCACTGCTGCCGAGTGACTTGCCTAAAAGGACTGACTGTACACTAAAACTAATTAAAAGAAACGGTAGCCTAGAGCTATTATTTGTAACATCAACGCGAGCAGGTTAACACGATGACACAAAACATACAATGCTGCAAAACATAACACGTTGAGAACAGCTCAAACAAAGACGAACGAGCAATGTGCTCTGGTAAATTACAAACTTGGCAGAATCGGAATATAACAAAGCCCTACAAGTGAAAGGACTTAAGGTTAAACCTCAAACCCTTGCATTACAACCACTAGGCCTACATCATGAAACTGTAACATATTTCACTTACTTTGGTGAGATCGAATTCAGGACGAGTGTAATCCATTCCAAGACTTCTTCCAGCGGTGTTCAAGAATCACGGAATTCAAACAGAGCCCGTTTACGGAAGTCAGGACAAGACTTCAATCGATCACCTGAAAGCAGAGGCGCTGTCTTCCCCCTACTGGCGTGGGGGTAGGCCTACGTGTAAGGGAGAGCCTGTCTGATTGAACTGAAGTGAATTGTGAAATGAAAGAAGTGAATTTTCTTAGTTGTGAAAAGTGTTCTATTGATAGATTTTTGTTTAAAGTTCATTCACCTAATACGGTAAAAAAAAAGCACAAAAGTATATATTTTTTATTTAGTAAAATTGATATTAGCCTAAAATAAATATTATCTTGATATTATGTTTACCTTACTTAGATTTTATAAGACCAATCATTTGAGTGAATCTAAATCAAGTGACTGCAAACATTTTGTATGTTACTTCAAAAACTGAAATGGAGCTTGTGTTAGTGTCGACTATAGCTGTTATTGTCTCCAGTTTCTAAAGCTGATAGAGGCGCAATCAATCACACAATGCCATATACTAACACATAGAGACGCATTACCATTGACGTCATTGCCACCTAATCAGAAGCCTCGAATGCAAATAATGTAAAATGTGTGAATGTAAAATGGTAATGGTAGGCTACAGGAACAAATGAAACATGTTCTGAATGTATTCTAGTGATAGCAGAAAACTATTATAAAAATATTTTATATTTTATTTACAGAAGTATTATTGTTTGTTTAATCCAACGTGAAACTGCAATCGGTTCTGAATGCCAGGCCAGGCGTTGTCTTCCCCCTACTGGCGTGGGGGTGTAACGGTTGGACTTTTATATTGAGCCAAGTGAAATGTGAAATGTAGAAGAATGAAAATTGTTTTATTGATAGATTCGTGTTTTAAGCATTTTCACTTCATACGGTTACAAAACTGAAATCAAGCACAAAAGTATTGTTTATAGCAAAATTGATATCAGCCTAAAAATAAATATTGTAACGTCGGTGCACAAGACTGTTAGCGTTCTCCCGCGCAGGGCATCCTGGGATACGAGAGCGAACATTTGGGGGGTTTATGTCGTTAATTCTCCTTAGTTTTGAGTGTAATGTTAGCGTCTTTATTGTGACATGTTTCCCTTTTAGTTCTCCCTTGTGTGTGATCCTTTTTGTGTGGGGGGCTGCGTCCTCCCCTGTATGTGTGTAGTGTGTGTGTACTTGACCTGCCCCGTGTGTATTGTGTTCATTGTCTGTATCCCTGCTCTCGTTCTCAGTGAATAAACCTTTTGATTGGACAACAGTGTGTGGTTCGCTATCAAATCGTTACAATATATTCTCTTAGCCTACTCCTTATCTTAATTTGATTACATAAGGCCAATCATTTTTAGTGAATATCAAGTGACTGCAAACCTTGTATATGCTAGGCCTACTTCAAAAACTTAAACGGAGCTGGTTAAAATAAACATGTCAAAACAGCACTCAGAACAACCAAAAACAACCACTAACAACCAAACGGGAACGTTGTGTGAAGGTACTGTGCAACCACAGGAGAACGTTTTGGTTGGTTGGTTCCCTTAACGTTTAGGAACGTTAAGGAACCCTTAGGTAACGTTCCCTAACCGTTAGTTTTTGGTTTGGTTCAAACTACCCTTTAGGGAACCATACACTAACGTTCCCGAACGTTCCCTTAACGTTTTGTGTTAGTGGGGCCGTGTTCCTATCGCTGTTATTGTTGGTAGACGGGATGTATACTGCGACTAGCAGAATCGCAGTAATTTCCCTTGGCAGGTAAAAAGGACGGCATTTTATGATCATAAACTCTGCCAGTGGTGAGCAGTGTTTGCATACTACTACAGTGTCCCGGTGTTCCAGTTTAGATGGTGAGCAGGTTAACTTGTGATATTTGCATAAAATCCGTGAATATTCAACAAGACCCTGCCTACTTGTTAACAACGCTTTGCTCTGCTTTCGCCCTTCCAGTGCTGGAGATTCACAATTTCACAAGCCTGCAGTGCTCGACAGAATATGAAGCAAAATCTTGCCGAAAACATGCGGGAATCGCTATGTAGCCTATAATGCATGTCTGCTTAAGCATCCACACAAAATGTTGTGCAAACAGGAAATGTGTCAAAGTAAATCAGCTAAGGTTTTGTTGGGTTTCGAACATGAGTCTCACTGAGGCAAAATGTTCTTAGCAGTAAGCACTATCACCACTACGCCACAGAGAGCAACGCTTGTTATTAGTCTATTAGACTAGTGTACTTACTAGCTATCCTGATGTCCATGTTAACTGGTGATGGCCTATAACATGAGCAAACACAGCGAATGCATGCCTTGAATAATGCAGATTAATTTTGCCTCAGTAATTTTGCATCACAAACAGTAACAAATGACCCCATCAGACGTTGCTCGTTTTTTGTGCAGAAAGCAAAAATGATGAAGATCACTTGGGCCTCGAACTGCTCACTAAAATAGCAAGCTAGCAGCAATAGTCCACGCTGCTAACCAATTGCACCACTGGTTACTTTGTATCTATGCAATAGCATGGTGTTCCTATTAAATGAATGTAGGTCTATGTTGTCTTGTGACAGCTTATTTGTCAATTGATCAAGATATTCATTATAGCAAACATCTAGGCTAAGTGAATGTTTTGCAACAGGCTGCTGAACGAGCAGTAAGTAGGCTAAACTATTTTCTAATTTAGGCTACGTGGGAATCTGAAACAGCAACATCTGTCATCAAACTCTCTAGCTACATCAAAGTTTTGTAATATATGCTACCATGATAACCATTTTGTGTCGTCAAATTAGGACCAACAAATTAAATAATATTTAACTCGGAGAAAATAAGTTTCATGTGTTCACTTCAAATCATTAGACAGCTCACTGCATAACTTCACTGAGACATGACACTAAGTTATTATAATTTTTGCACATGACTGACATATTTCATATTATTAACCCCCAAAACGGAATAAAGTGTTAGTGGGACATGCCAGTTTGTTGTACATCAGTTTTGGTATGTGAGGCAAAGATGAACCTATTTTGTTGTTTTGAGGCTTGCATATGCCCATGTTAAATTGTGATGGCACCAGTTAACATGGGCGTATATTTCTCACTTATGTTAACCTGTGTTAACTTTGACTAACAGTTCAATATATACATAGAAATCTGGCATCGATTTCAGCAGCTCGTAGTGTAGGGGTATAGACGATGTAGAAGCTAATCCAATCAACTTTCTTGTCCATGCGTGGTTCGAATCCCAGCTAGATCGCTAGTTTTATTTTTCCATTCATTCAGTATGTGTCATATTTGTGGATAATGCTTAAACGGACATGTATTAGACATACACTGGTGATGTTTTCAGCGATATCCGTTATATTGTCTCACTTGCAAACACTTCGTGAAAATGTAGCCTAATATAAACCTGCACTATCGGAGGCAGAGCAGATTAAGAAGTAGGCAGGGTCTTGTTGAATATTCACTGATTTTATGCAAATATCACCAGTTAAACTGCTCACCATCTAAACTGGAACACCGGCACCATTCGTCACAGATGTAAACACAGATTCCTCCTCCTCGTGATTTTCCTCCCTTTACAATGGCCCTGTCTGCTCGATAGCATGCTAGCTGCTCCAGTTGTACAGCAGAGTCCGGAATGTTGTCATTTAACCAAGTCTCAGTGAAGACGAGCACACAGCAGTTACTCACTGTCCGGTTCGTTGATCTGAGCAGTCGTATGTAATCCATTTTGTTGTCCAGTGATCGTACATTTGCCAGGAGAATGGATGGTATGGCTGGGCGAGTTGGGTTGACCGCTAGCCTGGCCCGGACGCCTCCGCGCTTGCCCCTCTTCTGCTTCCTCGCACACCGCTTCCGACGATTTCTTTTCGGGGGAGGAGTAGCAGGCGAGTCCGGTGTTGTTGCAGGCCGGAGTAGTCCGAGTTCCTTTAGCGTCTCTGTTGCAAAGTCCAGAACGCTGCAAAACTTGCTTTTGCAGATATCCAGTAGAAACTGCCTGCTGTACTTGTAGTACGACGTAGTAAGACGAGACGAACACGTAAAACTTTCGGACAAACACTTTTTAAACGAACAAAACACCGTTCGGTTGGGACAGAGAGAGGTCACTGCGTGTGCACGCACCGCCATCTTGGAGCACTGCTATGTTGGTACTACGTTGCTTCCTGATGTCACATCCATACATGCAACATGTCCTGAGTGATGTTTACTATGTAGTTCAGTGTCAAGTTCAAATGTATTTGTCTTAAAACCCCTGGTAATAATACTGAGCACCACTTCTCCATGTGAAACTTATCCCGTCCGAATAGGGCTATTGAGACTCTCCACAAGGAGGGTAAGACACAGACGGTAATTGCTGAAAGGGCAGGCTGTTCACAAAGTGCTGTATCAAAGCATATTTGTGGAGGGGAAAGTGTGGTAGGAAAAGCATATTTGTGGAGGGGAAAGTGTGGTAGGAAAAGATGCACAAGCAAAAGGGATGACTGCAGCCTTGACAGGATTGTGAAGTCTCGACGAGTTAACAACTTGAGGGGGAGCTTCACAAGGAGTGGACAGAGCCTGGGGCTACGCACAGACATGTTACGGAAATGGGTTCAGTGGTCCAAGGTCCTCTTCTCTTGAGAGCAAATGTTGCATTTCATTTAGAAATCAAGGTCCCAGAGTCTGGAGGAAGAGTGGAGAGGAACAACAGCCAAGGTGCTTGAAGTCCAGAGTGACGTTTCCACAGTCAGTGATGATTAGGGGTGCAATGTCATCTGCTGGTGTTGGTCCAGTCAATGCAGCCATCCATCTTCTATCTTCCATTTGCTAACAAGCTTCCTGGAGATGGAGATGGTGATTCCTGGAGATGGTGATGTCCTACGCCAGCAGGACTTGCCACCTGCCCCCAGTGCCACCTGCCCCCAGTGCCAACTGCCCACACCTGCCCCCAGTGCCACCTGCTCACAGTGCCACCTGCCCACAGTGCCACCTGCCCACAGTGCTCACAGTGCCACCTGCCCCCAGTGCCACCTGACCTGTGCCCCATAGAAAAGCTAAGGGGTATTAAGGGGGTATTGTCAAAAGGAAAATGAAACACACCAGACCCAACAACATGCATAAGCTGAAGGCTGTTATCAAAGCTGTTTCAATTGACTTTATTTTTCCTTTAGGGAACTTTGTTCTCTGCATTTATCATGCTAAAGAGTTTGAATACACCGTCTGGTCCTACTTGGACACGTCATCAGTGAAGAACCCGGGTTCATAGGGTGTTTCAGGTCTTAAATCTTCATACACCCTCACCCGGGTGACCCAGCCGGGGGTGATCAGTCCCCGGCTTGTGTCCAAGTGGCCTGTTGCTCCACAGATTCTCCCTACGGATCCACAGCCACCGCGAAACCCTCTCTGCTGCCTCTAAGATGTTTGTGGTGGCTTTTTTCAATGGCAGTCCTTTCACTCCAAGGAGTTTGAGGGTTCGCAGCAGTGAGCGGCCAGCGAAGCCTCGGCACCCGACCTCGACTGGCTCACAGCGAGCTTTCCAACCGTTGAACTCATGGGCCTCTATAATACGGTCTTCCCAGGGGACAGTCAGTTCCAGGATAACCACTTGCTTGGTAGACTCAGATGTTAGCACCATGTTCGGGCAGAGAGAAGTGGCTGTGATGTTGCCTGGAAACTTGAGCTGTCTTCCTAGGTCGACTTGAATCTGCCAGTCACGAGCTGTAGTGAGGAGCCCTCCTGTAGAGCTAGGCCGGTGGTGTTGTTCCTTCTGCCCAGCTCTAATGAAGGTGACTGATTGTTTCAGGGCTGCCTGGGTCTTTCTGTGCTGGATCACTGTGCAGATGGAGTCCGCCAAAGCCTTTAGCACCTGGTCATGGCGCCAGCGGTACCGCCCCTCCCCTAGCGCTTTTGAGCAGCTGATGTGCTCCGGGGTGCCCCTCTTCTGGCACAGCTTGCACTCAGGAGTGTCTGCCAGGCCCCAGGTGTGCAGGTTGGCTGGTCTTGGGAGGACTTCATAGACGGATTGGACAAGAAACCTGATCTGAAGTGGCTCGGCTTTCCAGAGCTCTGCCCAGGTAATCCTGCGGGGATCTGCATGTTCCCACCTGGTCCACGCTCCTTGTTTGGACATGCCGGCCATTTTGGTGTGCCGTTTTTCCTCCACCTCTGCTCGTATCTCATCCTGAATCAGTCTGCGCCTCTCTTTTCCACGAGCCAGATCGTAACGTGGCTTGGGAAAACAACCAAGACCTGCTCGTCCCGTTGCCATGGAGCCCACCAGCGTTTTGTGCCTTAGTTGTGCCTCAGCTTTAGTGACAGCTTCTTGCGCCTGCCACTTCCTCCCGGTCTTCACGAGGATTCCTGCTGCTGCGACTTTTGTGTCTCTGGAGTCCCTGTACATCAACACCTCTCTGGAGCGGGTGACTTTGAACTCCTCTGTTAGTCCACTCAAAGGAAGATGCAGCTTGGTGGAATGGCCATACAGGGCAATGCTGCTCAAGGACCAAGGGAGCCCCAGCCAATTCCTGAGGAACTGCCTGATAGACTTCTCTAGAGCATCGACTGTTGATGTTGGTACCTCGTAGACTAACGGGCCAGAGTATTCTTGGCAAGACTCCGTGCTGGTAGATCCAGGCTTTGAATTTTCCGGGGAGGCCAGATCTGTCAATCACTGTCAGCCAGGTAGTCAGGTCGCACTTGGTTTGTTTTATGGCAGCTGAGTCCTTCAGGGAGCTATCAAAGATCTCCAGGCTCTTGACCTGTTTTTCAGTCACCGATGGAATCATGGTCTTTCCCAGGGCAAAGCGGACACTTTACCCTTCTTTAGGACCAGAGACCTGGACTTGGCAGGCTTGAAGCTCATCCTTGCCCAGGAGATGAGCCATTCAAGCCCCCTGGTCTGCACCCTGGAACAGATGTCATCACTGTTCAGTCGTCCATGAAGGCTCTTATAGGGGGCTGACTCCCAGATCTTGACTTGGGCCCTCTACATTCCACCTCGGCCTACTTGACAATCATGTTCATGGCCAGTGAGAAAAGAGATACAGAGATTGTGCAGCCAGTGAATATCCCCTTTTGAAGTTGATGCCAGGAGGATGTTACTTGGCCTGAAGAGACTCACGCACTGAAGTTGTTGTAATAGTCTATGATGAGGTTGCGGATCTTGACAGGAACATGGTGTCTTGCCAGTGCGGTTTCAACGAGCTTGAATGGAATAGATCTGTAGGCCTTGGGCAGGTCGAGCCAGAGAGCTGCCAGATCTCCTTTGCTCTTAATATTTCCAATGCATGGGGTACGCTGGCGAAAAGTCCCACTTTCCTTGGAAATGTAATTTAGAATGATTTCGAATTGTCAGAAAGGACTAATCGTAGGCTATGCGTTCGAAATGTCAGAATGACAAATCACAAGCGGTAATGTTTTGTTTTTCTTGACCATGATGCTGTCAAAATGTCTAAAGGACAAATCGCAAGCTGCAATGTCATGTCTGTGGGCACATTTCAAACGTTCATATCTCGGTACAGGAAGTACCTAGAGGCACCAAATTTGACACAGTAGTGTCTGTAGCCTAGAACAAGATCACATGGTCAAACACCCTATAATCCAGTGGTCTCCAACACCGTGCCCGTGGGCACCAGGTAGCTCATGGAACGGCTATGAGGCGCCCCCAGCGCACCTTCTAAAAATAGCCAACAGGTCGCCTGCAGATCACGCTCTAAAAACACGCTCCATTGTGAAGTTTTCAATAGATATTTAAGTCTAGACCAGAACCATTTTAAGAATGTATGTGGCAATAAATTGATATTGGTGATACCTTACAGATTGTAGCTGCGTTGAATTTTAGCCTTTGGCTCCAAATCCGTTTCCCATTCAATCTTTTAACAACAAAGGAAGCGGACCGCATACCCGCTGCTCGCACGCATAGACAGTTAAGGGGGAATAAACTTGCTCGTCTGGTGTAGCCAATGGAAGCATATCTTTGCAAAAGTTCTGTGGCCATGCCATGTTCGTCAAATACGGTTCTTGCATGATTGTTCAAGGACTGTAAAACAATTGCTTTAGCTCACAGGTATTTTCTCCTCCATAGGCTACTGCCGTATAATAGCGCTGAAAATGTTTTGGCATGCCTGGCTGAGCAGGACTGTGCATTATCTTTTTTGTCAGATCATGGAGAAATGTAAGGTGTGCAATAACTTTAAAAGGAGTTTTCATATGTTAGGGTGGTGTGGGCGATTACTATTGAAATGTTAAAACCGAATTGTCCACTGAAATCAGAACTTAAACAACCCCTGAATTCATAATGGTGGGTGGGTATACATTTGCAAATTGTAACCCAAATTATTAATTGCACAAAAATATTTTTTTTTGTTAAAAAAATAGATTCCCTGTGCAAACTTTGAAATGAACAAACTGAACAAAAATGTTGGTAGTGTTGCATAGGCTATTGATATTAAAGTTGAAAATATAGTTCCTTAATATATAAAGACGTATAGGCCTACACAATATTGATAATTTAAAAGTAAATTATGAAATTCTATTATTTAGGAGGACTACCCTCGCCAAAAAGGGGTGAGGGTATGTTTGTTTCAAATGAGTTGCCCTCCATATGATTTTGGGTCTTCAGGTAGCCCTCATTCCCAAAAAGGTTGGAGATCCCTGCTCTAATCCATTTGGGGAACAAGTCAAGGTTCTTTGTCAAGCTCCGTTATTCCACATTTTATTAACACACACAAACACTATTTTAGACACTACTAAAAACAACTACTAAAAATAACTATTTACAAAAAACAAACAAAAAATATTTACAAACTATCGGTGGAGGGGAGGGCTGCGGCGGCGGCTGAAGAGGAGGCCAACAGCTGACACCTCTAATCGGGACGGCCTCGTAGAGCACGGCCTCGTAGAGCACGGCCTCGTAGAGCACCCTCGAGTATGAAACATATGTCCATTCCATGGCCGTAACACAAACGGAAGCTTCAAAACATGTAAAGCGACAAAAAACACATATGTGGCGAAGGTACGACATTTTGGAGTAGTTCGGACAATTTGAAGTCGCTTCGGACACAAGACTATCTTTATTTCAAAGTAACATTTACTTTGTTCCGAATTATCCCAAATTCTTCCGTAAGGGGATAATTACACATCAGCGCCTCCCACAGCATTTTTGGGGCTGTTACCAGTGTTCCTAATTGGAAGTCATGCAATGGAATAGGCCTTTATCACGACAGCCGAAGTAGGAAGTGAACAGCCCTGTTCCTGTGTGAGCACAGGTGTTTCTAATTAAGTGTCAGATTCGGCCACAGTTACTTCAACCAGAGGCCTCGTTAATGTTTTTAGGAACACCTGTGGTTTGTCTGCCAACAGGAAAGTGAACAGCCCTGCTTCAGCTGCCTGTGGGCTGCCGTGATAAAGGCCTATTGAAACGGTCAAGTGTCCAACTTTTCTGTCATTTGTCCCAACTTTCATCCATTTGTCCAGCACATTGCCATTGTGGAACGTTCAGTTGCAATTCCAATGCATCCCCATGCAATCGTCCTGACAATTGGGAGCGCTCATTTCCGAGCCCTTTCCTTGCCCTTCCTTCAGTGCCGTTCTGCTCTCCTCAGTGAGATGAGTCTCTTCCTTGTGATGTTTGTGAGTTCTGACAGGGCAGTCCATTCTTCTTCCTTGGCCATCTTGAACTGACGTCTCAGGGATTTTAGTTTTTGTCTCTGCTGACTGATCTTGGCTTCTCTGCGGTTGAGCTTTGCTGGTTTGCTATCTCCACGTCTTTCCTTGACACCAAACCGCTCTGCTTCCATGTTCATTATGATGGTACACATGGTCTGGAGCTTCTGGTCGACACTGCCCTTTGAGATGGATATCAGGCACTTGTCCACATCTTTGTTCAGCTTAAGCCACTCCTTATTGTTTGCGGCAGGCCACTTCACCCTGCGGTGTTCCGATTTCCTGCTTGGTTTGGGGGTTTTGTGGCTTGGAGGTTCTGGGTACTGTGGGGAGATTCCGGACCTGGCTCCTCCTTCGTCTCACCAGGTTCTGCAGCCTGCAACCTCTTGTGCATTTTACCCATCCGGGGGTAGTGTGCACATATACCGACACACACACGGAGCCCACACACACACCCGGAGCAGTGGGCAGCAAAGTCATTTTCATTGTGTATAGGGGTGTGACAACCCATGGGCTTGTTGCTGCTGACCCTTTAAGTGCCTAATTGCTGCTGTGCTCTCACCTGTCCCTGTCACTTTATATTTCCCATTTAGGCCCATGCAGGCACACACCACACACACACACACATCACACACACACATCACACACACACACACACACCACACACACACACATCACACACACACATCACACACACACACACACACAGACCATTTAGGCCCATGCTGGCACACACCACACACACGTCACACATACACGCAACACACACATCACACACACACACACACACACAGACACACACACACACCATTTCACACAGACACACCTGGCAGAAGGGATGGACCAACACACACACACACACACACACACAGACACACCATTTAGGCCCATGCTGGCAGAAGGGATGGACCAACACACACACACACACACACACACAGACACACCATTTAGGCCCATGCTGGCAGAAGGGATGGACCAACACACACACACACACACACACACACACACACACACACAGACACACACACACCATTTAGGCCCATGCTGGCAGAAGGGATGGACCAACACACACACACACACACACACAGACACACACACACACAGACACACCATTTAGGCCCATGCTGGCAGAAGGGATGGACCAACACACACAGACACACACACACCATTTTAGGCCCATGCTGGCAGAAGGGATGGACCAACACACACACACACACACACACACACACACCATTTAGGCCCATGCTGGCAGAAGGGATGGACCAACACACACACACACACAGACACACACACACCATTTAGGCCCATGCTGGCAGAAGGGATGGACCAACACACACACACACACACACACACACACACACACACACACACACACACAGACACACCATTTAGGCCCATGCTGGCAGAAGGGATGGACCAACACACACACACACACACACACACAGACACACCATTTAGGCCCATGCTGGCAGAAGGGAGGGACCAACACACACACACACACAGACACACACACACCATTTAGGCCCATGCTGGCAGAAGGGAGGGACCAACACACAGAGACACACACACACCATTTAGGCCCATGCTGGCAGAAGGGATGGACAGGTGGCAGACGGGATCCTTTTGCGTTGTTTCTTTGGTTCGCCTTCTCTTGCATAACAACACCTTTTACTCCTCATGCATCCATTCACTCACCTACATACTAAATTCTCTTGCATAACAACACCTTTTACTCCTCATGCATCCATTCACTCACCTACATACTAAATACTGATTACTCCTACTGACACGTTTAAACTTATGCAGTACTTTTTGTTATATTAGTTAATACATTCTTAAGTTAAAATATGTGTCCTCTGTTTTGTGATGACTTGGAGCCAGGTTGTCGGGGGCTCGTCTACTTTAGTTAACCCGGTTGGTTTTTGAGATTTGGCTTTAAATTGGCTGTTTGGGTTTTTTGGGAGGTGCTTGCTCTTTGTTTGAAATTTGTGCGTGATCTGGCCTGGTTAAATTGTAAGGTTGATGCTCTCTGTGAGCATTTGTTTGATTGATAAATGACCTGTTGGGAGGACACCACTGTACGGTTTGCTTGCATTTCGGAATTCATGTCGGAAGGTCCAACTCCAACGTTGTAAGTCACCTGTGTTTGTGTGTAGGCCTACAATTTTGTTAAACTCCCTGGTTAGGCATAGCGTCGTGTCTCCTTTGGGGCATGTCAGTTTGGGGTGGTTAGTGTTTTGGTCAACGTGAGTAGCAGCATTTGCTCGGGGGCACTTCCGCAGAGTGGGGTGCGTTACTGTATTACAGTCGTGTTTAATAACGCTCTGCTGGAACCAGTGCCAGAGCTGTCGAGGAAGAGAGGGGGATCTTTTTCGATTGCTCTGCTCCTTGTGCATAATTACCCCTTATCAGGAACTACATGAAGAGCTAGGGTTGATGTTAATTAGTTGGGCTTGGGTATAGTTAGCAGGGAGACCTGATTACTGATACACTGGTTTACTTTGTAGGCTACACATTGTGGATGGATACACATTCGACATGGATATTGCCAAATTTGTTCAGAGGAGTCTCCTTCAGAGGAGTTTTTGGAGTCGTGCACCAAAGAGAAATTGTTGAATATCGCGGAGCATTATGAAACATTTTTGAAAAGAGTAAGCGACTTAAGGTTGATCTTAAAGCTGAGTTAAGAAAGGGTTTATTTGAAAAGCATGTTTTGGTTGCGCCTGCCACGTCTAAGTTGCCATCTCTTCCCAGTCCATCTCTTACTGGTCAATTTACATTCGGACAGCAGAAAGAGCAGAAAGAGCTCATGAAAATGCAGATGGAACATGAGCGTTTAACAAGTCATGAGAAGTATGCTATTTACAACGCCAAAATATAAATATAATATAAATATATCGCAACTCTAGGGGGAGCTCTAGATCTGCCAAAAATAGACCTGAAACTGCATAGGATTGCTCATAATCTATTATGTTGAAACTGCATAGGATTGCTCATAATCTATAATGTTGAAACTGCATAGGATTGCTCATAATCTATAATGTTGAAACTGCATAGGATTGCTTTTAAGTCTATGATGTTGGTTTGGCTATTCGTTGATTCACTCACCTGCCAAAATTTGAATTTAAATATTTTTAAAATACGTTCATAACAAAAGTTATGTCATTAATTCGATTTTTTTTCCGCTTGACAGCCCTAGTGTATATTTATTGTTTTGTGTGCAGGTGTTAGTGTATTTATTTGTTGTGTGTATGTGTGTGTCTGTCTGTGTGTGTATTCATGTGTTTGTTGTGTGTGTGTATATTAATGTGTTTGTTGTGTGTGTGTGTATTCATGTGTTTGTTGTGTGTGTGGGTGTGTGTGTGTGTATATTCATGTGTTTGTTGTGTGTGTGGGTGTGTGTGTGTATTCATGTGTTTGTTGTGTGTGTGGGTGTGTGTGTGTGTATTCATGTGTTTGTTGTGTGTGTGGGTGTGTGTGTGTGTATATTAATGTGTTTGTTGTGTGTGTGGGTGTGTGTGTGTGTATTCATGTGTTTGTTGTGTGTGTGGGTGTGTGTGTGTGTATATTAATGTGTTTGTTGTGTGTGTGGGTGTGTGTGTGTGTATTCATGTGTTTGTTGTGTGTGTGGGTGTGTGTGTGTGTATATTCATGTGTTTGTTGTGTGTGTGGGTGTGTGTGTGTGTATATTAATGTGTTTGTTGTGTGTGTGTGTGTCTGTGTGTGTGTATTCATGTGTTTGTTGTGTGTGTGTGTGTGTGTGTGTGTGTGTGTGTATTCATGTGTTTGTTGTGTGTGTGTGTGTATGTGTGTATTTATTTATTGTGTGTGTATACATGTGTTTGCTCTGTGTGTGTGCTTCAGAGGACAGTGGGGATGTGTGTGTGTGTGTGTGTGTGTGTGTGTGTGTGTATTCATGTGTTTGCTCTGTGTGTGTGCTTCAGAGGACAGTGGGAATGTGTGTGTGTGTGTGTGTGTATTCATGTGTTTGCTCTGTGTGTGTGCTTCAGAGGACAGTGGGGATGTGTGTGTGTGTGTGTGTGTGTGTGTGTGTGTGTATTCATGTGTTTGCTCTGTGTGTGTGCTTCAGAGGACAGTGGGGATGTGTGTGTGTGTGTGTGTATTCATGTGTTTGCTCTGTGTGTGTGCTTCAGAGGACAGTGGGGATGTGTGTGTGTGTGTGTGTGTGTGTGTATTCATGTGTTTGCTCTGTGTGTGTGCTTCAGAGGACAGTGGGGATGTGTGTGTGTGTGTGTGTATTCATGTGTTTGATCGATCTGTGTGTGTGCTTCAGAGGACAGTGGGGATGTGTGTGTGTGTGTGTGTGTGTATTCATGTGTTTGCTCTGTGTGTGTGCTTCAGAGGACAGTGGGGATGTGTGTGTGTGTGTGTGTATTCATGTGTTTGCTCTGTGTGTGTGCTTCAGAGGACAGTGGGGATGTGTGTGTGTGTGTGTGTATTCATGTGTTTGCTCTGTGTGTGTGCTTCAGAGGACAGTGGGGATGTGTGTGTGTGTGTGTGTGTGTGTGTGTGTATTCATGTGTTTGCTCTGTGTGTGTGCTCCAGAGGACAGTGGGGATGTGTGTGTGTGTGTGTGTATTCATGTGTTTGCTCTGTGTGTGTGCTTCAGAGGACAGTGGGGATGTGTGTGTGTGTGTGTGTATTCATGTGTTTGATCTGTGTGTGTGCTTCAGAGGACAGTGGGGATGTGTGTGTGTGTGTGTGTGTGTATTCATGTGTTTGCTCTGTGTGTGTGCTTCAGAGGACAGTGGGGATGTGTGTGTGTGTGTGTGTATTCATGTGTTTGCTCTGTGTGTGTGCTTCAGAGGACAGTGGGGATGTGTGTGTGTGTGTGTGTATTCATGTGTTTGCTCTGTGTGTGTGCTTCAGAGGACAGTGGGGATGTGTGTGTGTGTGTGTGTGTGTGTGTGTATTCATGTGTTTGCTCTGTGTGTGTGCTCCAGAGGACAGTGGGGACGCATGTGTGTGTATTTATTTATTGTGTGTGTATTCATGTGTGTGTGTGTGTGTGTGTATTCATGTGTGTGTGCATGCTCCAGAGGGCAGTGGAGACGCGTGTGTGTGTGTGTGTGTGTGTATTTATTTATTGTGTGTGTATTCATGTGTGTGTGTGTGTGTATTTGTGTGTGTGTGTGTGTGTGTGTGTGTATTCATGTGTGTGTGTGTGTGTATTTGTGTGTGTGTGTATGTGTGTATTTATTTATTGTGTGTGTATTCATGTGTGTGTGTGTGTGTGTGTGTGTGTGTGTGTGTGTGTGTATTCATGTGTGTGTGTATTTGTGTGTGTGTGTGTGTGTGTGTGTGTATTCATGTGTGTGTGTGTGTGTGTGTATTTGTGTGTGTGTGTGTGTGCGTGTATTTATTTATTGTGTGTGTATTCATGTGTGTGTGTGTGTGTGTGTGTATTCATGTGTGTGTGTGTGTGTATTCATGTGTGTGTGTGTATTCATGTGTGTGTGTGTGTGTGTATTCATGTGTGTGTGTGTGTGTGCTCCAGAGCCCAGTGGAGACGCGTGTGTGTGTGTTTGTGTGTGTGTATTCATGTGTGTGTGTGTGTGTGTGTGTGTGTGTGTGTGTATTCATGTGTGTGTGTGTGTGTGTTTGTGCTCCAGAGCCCAGTGGAGACGCGTGTGTGTGTGTTTGTGTGTGTGTATTCATGTGTGTGTGTGTGTGTGTATTCATGTGTGTGTGTGTGTGTATTCATGTGTGTGTGTGTGTGTGTGTGCTCCAGAGCCCAGTGGAGACGCGTGTGTGTGTCGACGAGCGCTGCGGGCGTTGCGGTGTGTGCTGAGCGGCGTGGAGCAGAGTGTGTGTGAGCGGCAGAAGGAGCAGACCTTCACACACATCATGCAGCGGCTAGACAGCAGGAGTGCGACACGCCTGCGCAGTGGAGAGACCTTCAGCAAACAGCAGCTCACACACACACACTCCACACACACACTCACACACAGTGGACCCCTCATCTGCAGAACCAGCTCTGGAAGGCTTAGAGGTAAATATACCCCTAACCTATATATATACTGCACATATATATTATATAATATAATATACCTATATATATACTGCACATATATATTATATAATATAATATACCTATATATATACTGCACATCAGAACTAAAGATTGAGTTGATCACTATGTACATCAGAACTAAAGATTGAGTTGATCTCTAAAAATAACATTGTTCGTGTTCTAGGACCCTGGGAACATTAAAAGTTACTGAACTGAAAGTTAGCTAGCTAGCTAGCTCGGTTAACAGGCAAAATGAAATAATTTATTCTGTGTCCGAAACAGTGTTTCATTGGCATCACACACAAGCAATGACAATAAAATAGTACACATAATTATATTAGATAGATAGATAGATAGATAGATAGATACTTTATTGATCCCCAAGGGGAAATTCAAGAATTCATTAATATTTTGTTATTGCTTATTCAGAGAAAAGTTTATGTTTTGAGGTAATTTCCTGGGTTGACGGGCACTATCAGAGATTTGTCCACAGGCTGGGAACTACACATGTCTAGTGACAGCTGGAACAGCCATACAGACTCATTCTCCTCTCTTTGTGCCCCTCCCCCAATCTGTAGAATGTCTGGGAGTTCTCCTTAGTGACATCTTGATGTTTCTCCAGGAGAAGGAACAGAAGCTCACCTTTGCAGCTCTGGTACTTCACATACATACAAAATGCAGCCCATTATAACCCACATACAAACATGTACACAACATGGGCAAAATGCAGCCCATTATAACCCATATACAAACATGCACACAACATGGGCAAAATGCAGCCCATTATAACCCATATACAAACATGCACACAACATGGGCAAAATGCAGCCCATTATAACCCATATACAAACATGCACACAACATGGGCAAAATGCAGCCCATTATAACCCATATACAAACATGCACACAACATGGGCAAAATGCAGCCCATTATAAGCCAAATACAAACATGCACACAACATGGGCATAATGCATGTGTGTGTATGTGCATATGTGTACACGTGTGTGTGTGTTTTAGGAGCAGAAGGCTG
The DNA here is from genome assembly GCF_046254945.1 of Alosa pseudoharengus. NCBI lineage: Eukaryota > Metazoa > Chordata > Actinopteri > Clupeiformes > Clupeidae > Alosa > Alosa pseudoharengus. The sequence goes on along the minus strand of NW_027468664.1, from coordinate 68,180 downwards.
CATGTGTGTGTATGTGCATATGTGTACACGTGTGTGTGTGTTTTAGGAGCAGAAGGCTGCATGTGTGTGTATGTGCATATGTGTACACGTGTGTGTGTGTTTTAGGAGCAGAAGGCTGCATGTGTGTATATGTGCATATGTGTACGTGTGTGTGTTTTAGGAGCAGAAGGCTGCATGTGTGTGTATGTGCATATGTGTACACGCGTGTGTGTGTGTTTTAGGAGCAGAAGGCTGCATGTGTGTGTATGTGCATATGTGTACACGTGTGTGTGTGTTTTAGGAGCAGAAGGCTGCATGTGTGTATATGTGCATATGTGTACGTGTGTGTGTTTTAGGAGCAGAAGGCTGCAGTGGTCTCCGTGCAGAGACTTATAGTGAGAGAGGTAGCCAATCAGGAGCGAGGCCTGTTCCTCATCACAGAGTCATCCACAGGGCCTGAGATGTATGAGATCCACACACACACGCGTGAGGACCGCAACACCTGGCTTGCACACCTCACTAAAGCTGCGCACAGGTATGACACACACTCGTGAGGACCGCAACACACTCATGTCTAGTGTGGCTAACACACTCATGTCTAGCGCAGCTAACACACTCATGTCTAGTGTGGCTAACACCCTCATGTCTAGGGTCAGCAGCTAACGAACTCATGTCTAGCACAGCTAACACACTAATATTATTAGCTAACTAATAAAAATCAATGTGTACATGCAATTTAAGATGACATTGCGTTACATGGTGGCCCTGTGTGTGGTCAGTCTCCTAGGTAACAAGACCAAAGCTGTGTCAGATGATGATGATTTCAAGTCCCAAAATATACAAGGTCTCCAAGGTATGTGTATATATACTCAATCATAGGTTATCATAGGCCAAGTTGTAGAAGTCTTCAAAGTAAACACATATGCTCACTTCTAGTTGTGATAATGTGTGTGTGTGTGTGTGTAGAATCCCTACTTTCTCTGGATATGCAGGTGTGTGTTGTCCTGGAGGAGAAACTTAGAGTGTTTGCTGACCTTAGTGGCCGGAGACAAACTGACCTGTTAGTGTGGCCCCGCCCACACAACATACCACAAGCCTCAACCCTCCTTATAGAGGCCACAAAAGAAGGTACATACACACACACACACACACACACACACATTCACAGTCTCAGACACACACACATTCACCGTCTCAGACACACATACATTCACCATCTCAGACACGTTTGGCAGTCCTTTGCAAGCGAAGATGACAATAGGGTTAGGTTAACCCTAGGGAAGATGAGAATGGGGGAAGATGACAATGCCTCCAATTAGGGAAGGGGGAAGATGACAATGCCTCCAATTAGGGAAGGGGAGGGGGCAGGGGGGAGGGAGGGGTGCTATCGTTTCTGTCTGAGGTGCCACTGTGTGTGGAGGGGGTGGGGTATGGTTATGGCTATCGTTTCTGTCTGAGGTGCCACTGTGTGTGGCTGTAGTCCTGTTCTGGATCTGCATATCTTGCCGCAGGTGTAGCATGTGAAGACTGAGTCAGGAGATTGAGGCTGTTCTATTACAGCAGGAAGGTGTCGCTGCTGCCACCACTCAATCCGTTTCTGAGTCTGTTTCATCTCTAAATGCTTGGACCCCATATTGCACAGGAAGCACCAGCAGTGGCGGTCTGTTCAAAGTCAAAGTCAAAGTCAAAGCTTTATTGTCAATTTCTTCCCATGTTCCAGACATACAAAGAGATCGAAATTACGTTTCTCACTATCCCACGGTGGAGACAAGACATATTTTACTAGTTTTAAGTCCACAGACAAACATAACATTCAAGTAAACAAAAAAGTAAGTAAATAAGTAAATAAGAGGGCACATATAATGAAAAAATAAGAGCAGCAAAATTTGGTTGAAATTGTGCATAGACAGTCAATAAAATAAAATACTAGTGCAAACTGTTGCACTGACCTCAAGGAGTTCAGGCTGGATGTTACATTTCTTCAGAGTTTCTTTTAATTGGTCCGTATAGTGCCGTTTTTGCCCTCCTGGTCACCAGGGGAGGCGTGGCCTACACACACTCACTCACACACACACACACACACACACACACACTCACACAGGGGAGGCGTGGCCTACTGGTTAGGGCCTCGGGCCATGCTGCATGGAACTGGGACTATGGGCCAGGAGAGCACAGTCATCACATACTGTGGGCAGCCGTGGCCTACTGGTTAGGGCTTCGGGCTTGGAACTGAAGGGTTGCCGGTTCAATCCCCAACCAGAAGGAATGGCTATAAGTGCCCTTGAGCAAAGCACCTAACTCCTCACTGCTCCCTGAGCGCTGCTGTAGCAAGGCAGCTCACTGCTCCGGGTTAGTGTGTGCTTCACCTCACTGTGTGTTCACTGTGTGCTCTGTGTGTTCACTAATTCATAAATTTTTGTTTTGTTATTATTTATTATCTCTAGATTTATTTTTTCACCTTTCTGATTGAGTAGCCAAATCCTCCTATAGCATCACTCTACACACTCCTGTACAGTAGGTGGCGGTATACATCAATTAAACGATGTAATCTGCCATTAAAGGAAAGAAGAAGAAGAAGAAGAATACACAGAAGAAGCAGAAAATCGCTGTTTTAAAAGCATTTGAAGTCATGGGGCGATTTTGTGCAGTTCCGAATTGCGGGAAAATTCGTGGCAAAACAAGTTGTCACAGACTTCCTTTCAATAATCCAGAAAGGCTAAAGTTGTGGCTAGAATTTCTGGGGTTGGATGTGAGCACACCTGTCGAGGACCTGCAGAAAACTTATCACCGTGACCGCTGTCTCGCTATCCGGCAAAAGATTCTTTGGACGCCGCTATTTATGTATTTCCGGCTCCCATTGACTTACATTGAACACATGTAAACAAAACGTCAATTATGTGCTCAAACTAACGCCGCTGATTTATGAAAACAACCATTCCACTTTGATACGAAACTACATAATTGTACAACATTTATACAACAAAAATCACAGAATTTGGATCAAGTAATGTGGAGAAATCTTATGCAAAGTGTCAACCCCTAACAATGTGCCCATTGCCCAAATTTATGGTCGACTAATGTCGAATGTCAGAGTAATGACATTGAAAAAGGTACCTTCATGATACACTTCAATTTATAAAGGTACGAAGTATAAAAAGAAAAACACAATTCATCAGATGGATTACCCAAATAATTTGTAACAAAGTATTTATTCGAGGGCACATCTATTCCCAGAACTATAATGGGTGTTAAATATTCCACAACCACTAGATGGCAGCATGACACAGCACATAAAGTACACATACCAGTGTTGCGCGGGTTTGGTCACAAGCGGCCCGCGGTCGCCCGATATTTTAATCAACCCGACCGCAACTCGGACCGCGAATATTAATTAGGACAAAATTATACCCGACCCGCGAATTCAACCCGCTTATTTACAAAATGTGTGCTTTTGGTTATAGGCTGCATGCAGTGTGACAGTAGGCCATTTCTGTAAAAACAAACTAATTTATTTACGAAACTTGATGCAGTAGAACTACACGCAGTAAGCATGCAGGACATAATGTTTGCGCAGGAGAAAGAATGAGAATAAGAGCGCAAGCACGCACGCAACGCACAAAGGATAAGAACACTAGGATAAGATTTGAAGGCCATGGACATACATCTTTCTTTCGAAAACAGAAATGGTGAGGCGAGGTAGGCAAGAGAGATACATTGCTGGTCAAAACGTTAGCGTAAGAACTGGTTTATAATGCTGAATGAAACACAAAGCTTTACTAAAGCACATCCACTGTTTAAAGTCACAAACACAACGAACTAAGGTAACTTTTATGCATGCGCGAACCTATACATACCGGTAGATATGGCTGTGTAGTCTGTGCCATAACATTTATTCCTGCAGGCTGCCCGTTTTGGCTGTCATACTTTTAAATGGCTTCGCAAGAAGTAGGCCTAGACCATAACCATAGTCTATATCGCTTTTCCTGAAGGGGTGTCTTTATTATTTTAACTCGCGTCTTGCTTCTTTACTGTTGACTTTACTGTATTGATGCTTTACTGTATTGATGCTAGCTTTGTCGTGATATTTTAAGTAGGCCTATTTGTAGAAAATATATATTTAATTAATTTTAACTGACCCGCCCGCAAATGACCCGAATATCATTAAAATATTTTGTTTATGACTCATAACCGCGGGTGACCGCGGTCATCCGCGGGCGACCGCTTAATTTCGGGCAGACCGCGCAACACTGACACATACGTGTCGCTGCGACCTGAAGGATGGCGTGGTTAAATATCCACTTCTCCTGCACTTCGGGTCTAATAGCGGGTGAATTGTATGACCACCAGATGACGCCATTTTACTGCACCTCGGGCCTAATAGCTGCTGTAACTTCATTTAAGTAATAAGCCTCGAGGAGCCGACGGTAGTCTTGTTTTAGGGGCGTTGTTAGCCACGCTGCGCAAGCCGGGTAGGCTACAGAAGAAGCCAATAGGCTACAGTCGCGTGTGTTTGTGGTGATTTATTCCATGTATTAACAAAATAATAATGTAACATTAAAGATAGCCTATATAGATAAAAAAAAACTAAATAATTACACCAAAAAAGTAAAGAAGCTTTATCATTGATATATAAGCTTACTGAAAATCAAATATAGGCCTAGCCTACAATTGTGTTCCACAGACAATATGTCCTACAGATAAGAACAACAGTAAGCTAACCTAAGTCATGACGACACGGGGGCTTAAGTCTCATGTTGGCCTATGACTACGTAGCCTAGGCTACCAAGCACGTCTGGGTCTGCGACAGTGAAATAGCTCCAATATTAATTGTGGCGCCAATGAATATATGATAACATGAATCTCATCAGTCACCTATAGATAAGGGTTAGGCTATAACATATGTAGGCTATAATGTAAAAATAGGGTCATATCATATAATGTTGACTTATTAAGATGGGGAAGAGAGCTGAACATATTACACTGAACTAATTGTTCATTGTTGAAAATCAATCAGAAGTTTGTATATGATCCAGATGTCATTGGTCGCAAGGACTGTTAATGGGTGTATCCACAATTGGGACCTTGTTACAAGTTGGTCTTTCAGCTGCTAATGCAATCAGTGGCCGTCAGAAAACATGTTAGACAACTGAGGAATGAGATGCCACACATAAAATGTACAGTCAAACAGAATGCACAAACATCAATGGGAATCCACCAAACACTGCAGGGAACCATGTTATTGTCAATCAGCACTCTGCCACGCTAAATCAGACCCTGCTTATGTTTGTGCAGAGCAGAACAGATATTTGTAGATATGATGCAGGACCTGTTAAGAGAGATTGGCAGCTCAGTCTCCCTCATACTAGTCCCTACGGTGAACAATGTAATAGCATAGTGCTGCTGCTTCTGATGTGCAAGACAAGACAGGGTATATATTCATAATGTGACAGGCAGCATGTATTTATCATTATGTTACAACCTCTGAACAACTACTATTGATGTTAGAAGAACAAAACAATACATCTTCAAATGTTCATTGCTTATTACATGTGTTATAAAAACAAAATCCTTGTCTGATTTCTGTGTTTTTGCATGCACCTGTCAACAAGGGTGTAAAGACATATTTGTTCACCATGCACTTAGGCTGTTCTGAGTCATTGTTTGTATGTTATAGTATTTGTTGATTTGCATTTATTGCCCGTTGATATTGCATTCACATTATTGTTTATTATTGGTATTCTCCTTATTAATGTAGTGTCACCAACATTTAAAATAATATCAACTGACATTGTTATTCATAGCCATATTTATTCTGCTCTTATAAGGTAATACAGTGCACATATTTATATTTCATTTATACTACTCTAAACCACCTTCTGAAAATCAACTGTATAGTGTTTCACTGCACCATATGTCTTGACCTGTCTCACCACCTATAGGCTATAGCCTATAGGCTACTTACACCACCTTACTTACAACACTTTGAAGAGCCAAAAACAAAGCTCAGCACACCTGTTCTGTGCATCAGCAAAGTTGGAGGGTTAATTTATGAACCATCACTTCTAGCTGAAACATCACTTCTAGTAGGCTACATGTGACGTGTAGGCTAGAAGAGAAGTCTTTATTGTCCACTACTGGGGAATTTCATCGGCAAGACTTTATTTTAATGTGTCGCTGTTACAGTGTACCTATAGCCTTGGTGTTCCCATGCTGCCTTGCGCGCGATTTGATTCACGCTGCTAAGGCAGCCTGGAGACCATGGAGCAAATTTTCGCCTGAGATAGGGGACCAATCACAGAACAAGGGGGAAAGCAAGACGATGATGAGCTATGCACAGACGCATTTGATAGACATCCGTGGCACCCAATAAACGGATCTGGGCATTTTTTTCAAATACGAGAAAATGAACGTTTGGTTTCCAGACCACGTCTCATTGAGAAGTGGTGGCGCTAGCCAGGCTAGTGTACCTACCTAATTAGGTACAGTGGTGCAACCTGTGTAACAACATGTACTATCAGGTACTGTACTATCATTGTACTTGCATTATGTATTTGTGGGTACCTACATAGGCTATAGTTGTTACATTGTAATACTGAGTGCTTTTACAAAACGTTGCCAATTTGCCTAAATTTTCATCAGAGGCAAAGAGCTGACCTGAGACCTGCTGGATGGGGTAAATCTGGTCATGAAAGATTTGATATACAAATCATTCTTAGCTCCAGTCAAGGCATCATTGTCTTCAGTGCACATGTAACAGCTGTGCTGCTACAACCTTGTTACTCTTTGATACAGTGGAATAAACCTATTAAGCGTACCAGTTAATTACTTACATGTACATATGACATGTATGTTGTGTCTTCGATATCTTGGAACAGGTCTACTAATGGAACAGGTCTACTAACTGTGTGGTGTAACAGCAGACACGTTTCAACACATCAATTACAGGATGCATGACATCATTGACAGGATGTATATAATATGTACATGTAAGTACTTAACTGGTACACTTGAATGGGTTTATTCCACTGTATCAAAAGAGTAATAAATAACACAGTTGATACATGTACTACAGTATGTAGGGTAATGGCAGACATGTTCCAAGACACCAATGACACAACATGTAATGTAATATGTAATTGTAAGTGGGCAATTCCACGGAAAATTGACTTTTTGTCACATCCATAACGTCAGTGAAATGCCTTGGCATTTGTATGATGTGAATGTTACTATTCATTTTTTTTGCATTTTTTCTCATGTACATTCTTCAGCCAAAAATAGCAAATGCTCAAATTTCATGTAATCATTCACATTATACCATACCATCACATTTTATTGGCGTTATGGATGTTAGAAAAAACGTAATTTTCCATGGAATTGCCCAAGTACATAGTACTTATGCCACTGTATCAAAGAGCAATAAGTGTGTACCAACACAGTTGATGTAGTGAATTAGTAGACCTGTTCCAAGACATCGAAGACACAACATACTGTACATGTCATATGTGTATATATATATATATATATATATATATGTATATATATATATTTATATATATATATATAATATATGGTTATGGATTTAGCAGACGCCTTTGTCCAAAGCGACACATGAATACAAAACAACATAATAATATTTAAAATTGAACAGGGAACAGATTCGAATGTAGGTCAAATATAGTAAGGAGAATAGTTATAGTACACAATAAAATCAATTCAATCAATAGCCTAATAAAAAAGCAATGGAAAAAAAGGGGAAAGGCAATAATAAACAATAATGTCCATTCAATCAATAATATAAAAACAATGACATGCTAAGACTACATTAAGGAGAATATCAATAATAAACAATAATGTCAAACTAGAAATGCAATTCCAAGGAATTACCAGTGCATGAAAATGCTAAAGTTGTGATGTAAAATATCATGTATAGTTAAAACAGATAATACAGAGATGGTTACTACGGTGATGCTAGGATAGACATGGTGGTTGCATAGCTTAATAAAAGTTGATAGTTTAAAAGTAGACTGTTTAAAAGCTGAATGTAGATAGTTTAACCCTTAGAACCCTAATCTGTTTTTAGGGCATATTCACTACCTTTATTCATAAGGATTTATTCTGGTCATTGTAAGTGCCACACACATATATTATATATTGTTTTTTTCAGGAGAGTTTAGGCTATTCAGATCTGCCATCATTTTATTTTGATTTTTAAAGAATTAAAATATAAAAAGTGTATTATAAAAATTCTTATATTTCGACATGTATCTCACCACTACAAGCTCACAGCTCTACATGCATTTCATGTGTGTGTAGGGCAGACTGTCCTGAATCGGGCAATATAATTGCCATGTTGGAGGGATACTCTGGGGCTGAGCAATTTACAGAAATATTTGCTGTGTGATTTACGGAAATAAATGCCATTTTTTATTTAGTGATGAAAAATGACCTTTCTGCGCTCCATATCTGTGACACGAACTGATCTGACCTGACTTGACCCGAGGTTGCGTGTTAGCCTGCGTGCCTGTGTGTATGCAGTCATAATAATTCTCAACTCTTTACTGCATTGCCATGAACAAAGTAAAGGCAAAAAAGGTGTTTATTTGTTGAACAAATTGGGATGCAATGTGAGCCTTGAATTGGATGCCATGCAGGAATTTGCTAGGATCTCAAAACTGGAATATGAACATGCTTTGCCATAGAGAAACACATGATAGCATTGGATTATAAACATGCTTTGCCACAAGAACAGACAAAAACGTGGGGTAAGTCCAGCTATATGAAGTTATTATTTTGCTGTCACTTCGTCTGTTTTATAACCCAGAAGGATGTACTTGGTATCAACTTGGTAATGATAGCTCTGAGTCTCCTCTTTCATCTGACATGCGTGGCATATCTATGCGATCACGGGTCCGCGAGTAATTCAAACGAGAGTAATGAGTGTGCAGCGTTGGTTTGTGTACATGACGTTATTATTTTGCAGTCACTACGTCTGATTTTATAAGCCAGAAGGATCGATAAACATGGTACCAATGGATAGCCCTGTGCCCCCTCTTTCATCTGATATGCTTGCCATATCGATGCGATCACGGGTTCGCGAGTAATTCAAACTAGAGTAATGTGTGTGCAGGTGAATGCAGAGAAGTATAGACTGTAAATATGATGCAATTTGATTTAATTTCATGATTTTTTTAAATTTTCATACTTGATCGTACAGACAAGTGTGTAGTCTCGTTGGAAAGCCCCACTTCTGCTCTGTCGTGCAATAAAGGTGCGATGAACCGTTCCGGAGCAATGTAACAGAGTAGAAAGGGTGTGTTTTTTGACGCACTTTGCGTCAATCGGGTTCTAAGGGTTAAAAGTTGTTGATAGACAGTAGATAGTTTAATGATAGTTTAAAAGTAGACCGTTTAAAAGTTGAAGGTAAATAGTTTAAAAGTTGTTGACAGACTGGAAGTTGAATGAATGTTGATATTCAAATAGTTTAATGGCTGTGTATAGGTAGATATTTGACGATAACTGAAAGTTGGAATGGCTCTAATGTTTGCTAGCAGTTATGCTAAGATTTTTAACTATGCTAACCATGCTACTTAGCTAATGTTTTATAGCAGTGCTAGCAATGCTAACCTGTTAACCATGTTACTTAGCTAACGTTTTCTAGCAGTTTAATGAATTTTGATATTCAAATAGTTTAATGGCTGTGTATAGGTAGATATTTGACGATAACTGAAAGTTTGAACGGCTCTAATGTTTGCTAGCAGTTATGCTAAGATTTTTAATTCTGTTAACCATGTTACTTAGCTAATGTTTTATGGCAGTGTTAGCAATGTTAGCATGCTAACCATGCTACTTAGCTAACTTAACTAACATTTTCTAGCAGTTTTGCTAAACATGCTAACTATGCTAACAATGTTAGCATGCTAACTATGTTAACCATGTTACTTAGCTAACTTAGCTAATCATTTTTAGTAGTTATGCTAACTATGCTAACTAGCATGCTAACATGCTAGCATGCTAATTATGTTAACCATGTTACTTAGCTAACCTAGCTAATCATTTTTAGCAGTTTTACTAAAAATGCTAACTATGCTAACCATGTGACTTAGCTAACCTAGCTAATCATTTTTAGCAGTCTTGTTAAAAATGTTAACAATGTTAGCAATGTTAACATGCTAACTTTGCTAACCATGCTAACTAGCTACAGTGGGTAGGAGTCATAGTTGATGAAAAGTGTTGACATAGTTGATGACAAGTTAAAAGTTGTTGATAGACAGCTAGTGAATGTATATAGTTTAAAAGTTAAAAAAAAAAGTTGAATGTAGATAGTTTAAAAGTTGTTGATAGACAGCTAGTTTAATAGATAGATAGTTTAATGATAGTTTAAAAGTTGAATGTAAAACGTTCAGTAGTTTAATGGGTTACATTGTTTAACAGTGGATTATTGTAGTGAGGACTTTTATTTTGAAACAGTTTTGGGCAGAGGAAACAGTTGAATAGGATGTGTAGTCTTAATTGACCCAGATTGTATGCTTAAAGCCTGAGGCTGCAGGTGGCCTGAACACCTGCCATAGGATTCTAATTGCTTAATGGCCGTATTATGATGTCATAATCGGCAATGTTAAGTCTTTCTTTAAAGTTTTTCTTTAATAGTTTAAAAAGTATAAAAGTTTCAAAGTTGAAAAGACATAGCAACCCGATCTGTTTGAAGACCTACGTTACAAAGTTTGAATGAAGTTTCTAAGTTAAACTGTTCAAGAGAAATTGCGTCTAGAAAAAGTGGTAGACCAGCAAAGACCAGCAAGAGCTGAAAAAAACCCAGCAAAGACCAGCTAACCAGCTACCAGCATAAGCTGGTTTCTAGCTGTTTTTTTCAGCAGGGATACCAGCTACCAGCAGGGATACCAGCTACCAGCTACAGCTAGAAACCAGCTTATGCTGGTAGCTGGTTTTAGCTGGTCTTTGCTGGTTTTCTTCCAGCTCTTGCTAGTCTTTGCTGGTGTAGCTGGTTGGACCGCCAGCTGGATATGCTGGCGTGACCATCTGAGGAAGCTGGTCATGCTGGTTTGACCAGCCTGTCGTGTGAGATACAGCTGGTGCAAGATGGTCATGCTGGTGACCAGCTTGCCAAGCTTGACATTGTTGGTGTAAGATGGTCATGATGGTTTGACCAACATAAGCTGGCACGGCCAGTTAAACCAGCAGTGTAGACCAGCAACACCAGCTAAAATGACCAGCTTGAGGTGGTACGACAAGCAAAACCAGCTGAATTACCATCGTTAGGTGGGTAAACCAGCTGAAGGTATGTTTTCGCAAGAGATTTGCTGGTCTAGCTGGTCAACCATCATAGGGTGGTCAAACAAGCTGGTCAACAAGCTGGTCAACAAGCTGGTCAACCAGCAAACCACCTTTAGCTGGTCAGGCTGGTTTTTTCAGCAGGGATTGCTTAATTCTTTTGACATTTCATTCCTTTATAAATTGTAATGTGATATAAAGGTACGTTTTTGAATGTCATTACTCTGACATGTGAGGGATAACGGCCACCGACGTGACCTGTTATACGTGACTCATGGACAAGGGGAAATGCCATTAACTCGGCGTCACGCAGCGGCAATTTTCTTAATATCGATATTTCTCCACATTACTTGATCCAAATTCTGTAATTTTTGCTGGATAAATATTGTACAAAAATGTAGTTTCATATCAAAGTGGAATGGTTGTTGTCATAAGTCAGCGGCGTTAGTTTGAGCACATAATTGAGGTTTTGTTTACATGTGTTCAATGTAAGTCAATGGGCGCCGGTATTCGGGCAATGGCGGCGTCCAAAGAATCTTTTGCCGGATAGCGAGACAGCGGTATCACACATGCAGTATTTGGTTCATATCTCCAAAGCAGACTGATGGATCTTCATTAACTCTAGTACATGTATTGTCTATACAAATTAGATGAACTTAGGGACTCAGGGCCATGGGGTCAAAGGTTAAGGTCAGTTTTATCCCCTGACATACAAGGTTATAGACGGTGGAGACATGCTAATCAACATGCCATGTTAAATTCAATTACTGTAAATATAGTGAACTTTTTTATGTTGCACAACATAGATTTGGTTGTTTTTTTGACATGGGGAGTCCCTATCTACAGCACAATGAGTTTAATACCCCTCCTTTGTATATAAGAATCAAGAATCTGATTGCAATTACTGTATGCAAATGTGCTTAGCAGTTACATAACAGTGAAATACTTCCACTAGCATAGTCATGACCTGACCAATATCTCTTTCAATATTGCCCATGCAGTCCTTTCCACAGTATAAGCAGTGCTACTTCCAGCTGTAAATTATAACTTTCTCTGCTGTTGTGACTTTCCATAAGTTCGTATGACTGTTAACTGTGGCCCTTGCTATTTTTCCCTTCATGGACAAGGTGTTGTCCACTTTCTCCTGGCAATTTCTGTGACCCTGAAGACTAGCATTGTCTTCCAGTTTTGATGTTAGTAATGTGGCATGTCCGTTGTTATCTGTTCAGTTGAAGTTAGGGGTGGGCAAAAAATAATATCTAAATATTTTGGAAGATTTTGACGGTAGATATCAATAATATAATTAAATACAAATTTGTTACAAGCCACCTTATAATTTCTTACAAAGCACATTAAGGGACACAAAGTATTAGGATAGCAGTTCATTTTCTAAATTTTGTTTCTGAAAGATGATACTGTTGTAAGAAGCAATATTTTCCCCTGGGATGAATATCAGCATTTAGTTGTGCTCAGTACTGTCTTGATTCATTATTTTCCATTTCACTGCAATAGGTGATGAGACTAACCTGACTCTCGCCAGATGAATTTCGTTCCGCCTAGCTCCACTAATCCATCTGGGATCGATCCATTGGAGTGGTGTTTCAGAAGGCTGGGCCTTATCAAAAATCCTTGCATATGATTGGATAAGCCACTTGTCCGTCCTCTATTCTACTTCAACCACTCACATTGAAGCCAACCCGTGACGCTGAGAACAGTCTCACAGTCGCTTCTACGCTACGTCACATCTATGAAACTCCCGCCCTGCGTCCTGATTGGCTCTACCATAAAATATGGTGCCGAAATCACTCTCAACGGAAGCGATCCCAGATGGATGTGAGTGGAGTAAACATTGGTCTAGTGTTATCCAATTGCGTGCAGTGAGATTTTCAAATGCACGCTTGGTGCTGCCCCTCGAGTTGGGCCATTACATTGTTCGTGGCCAGACCCTTAATCTTTCTAGATTACCAGGGTCTGGATTTTCCAGGCTAGAAAATGTCTACTTCCAAATCCAATTGTCCAATTAACAATTACCACTTGACTATTTAGTAATTTAGCACTCTGGAACAAGGCGTCCGAAGGAGACAATGTAGATAGAAGATTTTCCAAAGACTGTTGATCTTTATTCACCGTATTGCAATGATAGTACAGCCCAACCAAAGTCCAGACCAACCATCAAAGCAATAGGGAGGAGATGTCATCAGCTGGGGCCCCCGACAAGATCTCGCCTACGGATGGCTATACTGTACACTATATTTTATACTCCTCAGCCCTTGAGAAGTGCCACCCTCTCACACGCTATCTCCATCAACACCCTTCACCAATCAGTACCAAGCAGGGTCGCTTACATTGGTGGAAACAATCTTCCCATCATGCATAAAACTATATGCAAACCTATGTAATGCATAGGTAACATATGTAAAATAGTGTAACCCTAAGTTTTTCTGGTTCCTTCCAGTTTGGTGAAATAAGGCCTTATCTTATTCTCTTACTAGCTAGACAGGCCCAGTAAGGCACAGTGGCCTCCTCATCCCTGTCCTGTCCAGTCCTCACCAGGTTGATAACACCCCCTCTCCCTTAACCATGTAAGGAGGAGATCCTCTCATCCTGGTACCCCCAGTACTTTATGAAACCCATGATTACATCCCTTCACATCCTGAAAACCCACCATAATACCTAGTAGAATCCTAGGTAATATCAGTCCGCTGCTGCTGTTGTTTATATGCCTACTACCAACTTCAGGGAACAAAGTATAACTATTGCAATGCAATGGTAGATTTTATTTCTAACAATATTCTATCAACATAGACATTTACATCAATTGTCTGGCGTTATAATTTAAGTTGAAGGAAATAGCTGTATCAGATGTTAAACAGAAATGGTTTGGATTTAATCTAAAACTCTGAACTGAAACAGTTATTTTAAAACAGGTATTCACACAGATGTTTGCATTTTTTAAACAGCAAATTATTTAGATTTCCCCTGGTTTCAGAAAGGCTACTACTACAATACTAAAATAAGATGTGGAGGTTGAAACAAGAATATATTTATACAGAAAATAAAGTGTTTTAAATAAATGTCTTAATCTTTTTAATGTCAATTCAGATAGTTGATTCTATGCCTCAGCCAGCTATAGCCTCATGACCTTTAACCTCTACCTGTGACCCCATGATCTTTATTGCCTTATTAGTTAATTTAGGCTTAATTAACTGTGTTGGGTTTAATGAGGATCCTTCAATCTGCTTGAGAGGTATAAAACAAACATTGCAATACAAAAAGAGTATTACATGTGTACTGTTAACACTCGCCCAATGGTGTAGTGGGGATTTTTAAAGTGGGGGGACGCTATTTTAATGACGTCATTGCAAAAACTGTCACACTCGCACCTCCACATACATCGGTGCGTAAGGCCAAGGCCAAATTGTTACCAGCTTTCGTGAACATGAAACCGAATAAAAAAACAATTAAATGACATGGATTAGCTTCAAAATGTAGCTTTATGTCTTCACCCAAACTACACTTTTCCACCAAAGTCTATGGTCTGTAGCTTTTCATTTTGTTGTATCATACAATAAACAGACAAACCATAATGTAGAGTAGCCTATGTAATCTAGCGTAGTCTAATCTCATTGACACATAACATGCCGCGGCATGGCTTCATTCATTACCACACGTAAACGATGGCAATAACAATATCACAAGCAGGATGCACACGCATATTCAACACGCTGTGTGGGCACTGTAGTTTGAGGGGGCGTTATATGAATGTCATTGCAAATTATTAAAATACAGAGGTGCACAGTCAATAAAACAAAACAAAAAAACACAGAAAGAACACTGGGCAAGCAAGTGCCAGTCATTTGAAAAGTTTTTGTTTGGATGAAAGTAGCTGCCAATCGTAAGTTTTTCCCGAAAGTTGTTCAGGTTCACCGTTGGGTCATTACTTATGGTTAAAAAGCCTTATTGGAGCTCCCTCTATAAAAATCACTCGTATTACTCACACATGCTTATCGTGTCATTTTGACCACTGGATTAGCCTACCTGCTTTCTGCAAAACACAAACGAGGGGCCATGAAGATGCTTGCTAGATTCGGATACAGGCAGTTGTATAATCTATGGTTTTCTAGCCACTTTCTAGCTACTTTCGGGTAACGCGGAACGACGAGCTGTGTAGTTTTTAATGTCTTTACGCATGGTGGAGGGCTACAGCATCAAGGTCATTCTTGTAACGAATTTTAGGACAAAGAGGCCTAATTGGAGACGTTTGCGTGATGCGTTGTTACCACTGGTAACAACACTTGTTATATTAATAAATGCTTATTAAAATGCTCAAAACACAATGCTCCAAGAAGTGGGGGGACGGCGTTCCCCCGCGTCCAACGCCCACTACACCCCTGCACTCGCCATAGAGAATGAATGGGGGAAATTACGGAGTTTATAGTTTGACGATGTCATACTCCCGTGCGGGCCAGATGCTATATACCATGGACATGTTTTGGGGGGCCACCCAAAATGAGGTGGCGGGCCGTATTTGGCCCGCGGGCCGTAGTTTGGGGACCACTGATATAATGGTATAAGTAAAAGTTTTCAAAATGTTGCCAGATCACATTTTGCATTGTTCCTATTGACATTTTGAACATCTGTACCAAAAATTGAGCCAATAGGACGCCAGTAAAGGGTGGCACACTTTTTCACAATTGCTCAACCTGAGAATGCATAACTTTCGCAGGAACCAGAAACTTGAACAAAATAAAAGATAAGTATGGTCATTAATAATCTCTCCCTGTACTTATACTAAATGAGTAAGAACATTAGAACAGTTCAAACACTATTCGCTGTATGATGACTTTGTTCTTTTTGATACTTTATCTCTGTGTCCTTGCACAACACGGAGCAAAAATTGCTTTTGGTCCTCGTTTCGCAGATTATTCTGTCCTGGCTAATACGTGAGCTGTATATGTAGACAGATAGCTAACAAAAAAGACCCAGTAGGCTTGAATCCAGTTTGAGTGCTTTACGGAAATCTTCTTTTTTGTAAAACTACAACACAATGAAATTTACACAATGTTACCATAAAAATATGTGCCACAACACTGTACACTTTCCTTCTTACTTTTCAGGTTATAAATCGGGTAAGTAATAGTACAACACACTATTACTTAAACTAACACATCTTTCTCCCAGTAGCTTATGCTCACACAGGTAAGTAGCAAGTAAGTAACACTTAACAATGGTTCACACACAAACTTAACTTATAGCCTTAATGAGGCTTGACAATGACCTAGCAGTTTAAATAGCATCCTGCTAACGCTTGCTAACTCGAGATTAGCAATAGCCTAGTTGGCACGGTTTTATAACTTAAAATAAATGTCTGGAACACCACCTTGGACATTACAATGTCATAAAACAACTAAAATAACAAATTACATGAAAAACTCACTTTTGGTTCCGATCCAAGGCTCAGACAACAAACTCTGTGGAGGAGCACTTAGGGCCCGTCCCATTTCTCCCCCCTTAAAACTTCCACTTGGTTTTGATTGCCCTCAACATTGAAGCCCCCTCGACAAAGGAAGTGGAGGTGAAGATCTTTCCCTATGAATTGGGACACCACTATATGCAAATTACGCGAACATGCTCACCTACGTCACGCGCAGCACCGACATGTCTGCTGGTAGTAGCCTGCTACTATTTTCATTCAGGAACATGCCCATTCCAGCGGTCAATGTTGTGTGGGCTGTGCTGGTTTATCTACGTCTGGTTAATCAACAAAGATATTCGTGTTCATGTGAACGCCAGAACACACACCTTAAAGGAACCGTATGTAAGAAAAATATTTCAATTAATCATAAAATGGCCCTGATATGTCACTAGACATTAAGAAATCATGTTCATTTCAAATACTTATATCACTGACAACAGTAGTCCAGCCAGGATATTGTCATTTAAAAAGTGAAGTTGCAGCCCTCAACTGTTGTTGATGTTGTCATTTTGTGTTTTGGCCTGATGCGCCGCCCTCCACCTTTCTACCAATCACGAAGTCAGTAGTGTTTCGGCATCAGGGTTGCCAGCTCCGCTCTAGTTACCACAGCTGCAGCTGAGAACGTGTCGGATAAAAAATGTCTAATGTTACCAAGCCTAAAAGACCTCGTTATGAATCCGAACTACGTCGTGACAAAGTCCGAAATAAAACAAGGATTTGTATAGGAGATGCCTTTGAAAGATGGAGACGGCTGAAAACGGAGAAGAATTTGAAGACAGATGTCAACGTTGCTAATTTTCTCCTGGACAGGTAAGATTCATCTATGTTTGGCTAACTTACTTGTACTTAACGTTACAGTAGAAGTAATATAAATGGACATTCAAATATTCCCGACAGTCGAACAAAGTTATGCATGTAACGTTACGTTAGCGCATATGGAGCCGGTGGGTCATCAAATTGAAAAGGTAAGGAATTGTTTGGGAAATAAAAACGGCGAGTCCTCATTGCTAACATTAGCAGCTAGCAATGCATTATCAGAGCCCGTTTCTCTGTCATTATGTTGAGACGCTGAGGAAAACAACATTAGCACGCCATTATTGCAATGTGAAACGTAAGTTAATTGAGACAGTAGCCTAACGTTAGCTCGGTAAAAATGATTCCTCATTCGTTCTTCGCGTATACTGTGGACTACACATGCTAGAAGTTGACCTGTATGCCCATCGCTAATGTTATTTAGTTAGTCTCAATCTTTTCTGATGGGACTGAAAACAACCCTGTGATAGCCATTGGTGATATTGAACG
This sequence comes from Alosa pseudoharengus, assembly GCF_046254945.1. Taxonomy (NCBI): domain Eukaryota; kingdom Metazoa; phylum Chordata; class Actinopteri; order Clupeiformes; family Clupeidae; genus Alosa; species Alosa pseudoharengus. Next base: position 50,134 of record NW_027468664.1, on the reverse strand, counting down.
CCGGCATGGCGTAATTTCCCCCGCGTTATACTCGCTGTGGCAAATGTGTTGGTTATTTGTTAGCCTACTTATGACAAAAACGCTTTTCTCTTCAGCTATTATGGCCCCAGCACCTCAACCCCCAGTAAGAGACCGTGGAAGAAGCAACACCTGACTGCACCATCACTTTCCAGTATTGGATGTGCATCGTCTGAAACACTTTCAAATCAGTCAGTAGTCAGTACCACAATGTTTTAATTTCCATTGCATAATTGGAAACATTTTTGGTCTAAAACAACTACACCATTTACAGAGAGGACCTGCCGCCTATTGAGGAAAGACTGGAAGAGGATGAGCGCACCATGGATGCCTCTGAGGTTCTGGAGGAAAGGTAGATAAAGCCTCTCAAGCTTCCTAATATGCCTAATGACAAGAAATTATGTTGAACATGTACTCGTTTAAAAAAATCTATTGTGACCGGTGAATTGTTTTCTTTTAGTCTACAGAACATGAGCATTCAGGATGCTGAAACCCAGCTCATGAATGAGCAGGAGATAAATGACCTAATGAACAGTGTGTAAGTCCCACTGGGTTTGACTGTATATTGTGTAACAAGATGTTCTGCTGTGTATTAATTAACCAATATAATTTTCTATCAAATTTGCCAGAATTGATTGGGGTGACAGTAATGATGAGGAGATTGAAGCAGATGACAGTGAAGATGAGGACTATGTCCCTCATATTTGTATTCGGTATGTTACCATTGGATCCTCACAGATTATTCACAATACACCCTCAGACATTCATTCAATGAAATACGAAAACACATAAAGATAAAATATGTTAGTGCTTTAGAGAATTCCTGGTCCCTGTAGTACCTCAAAGATAACCCCCTCTCTGTATTTGCCATTTTTATTTTGTTCATCTGATTGGCTTTCTATCTGTAATTGGGAAATATATCTTTCATGTCTTTAGGTTGGGTGGAGCATTGCAGGCACCACCATGCCTTGACAATCTGCCTGTGATAGATGTCAGTGAGACAGTACATGACATCCCAGATGTAGAGCCTCCATCAGTCACCTTACCTCCACTTCAACAACCTGACTTTCCTGATACACTGTGTGTCATGACTGAAGATGACCTAATCGGGAAACGGGCCTCCATCACTTATGAGGACTGTTTGAAGCAGCTTGCAACATTCCTTGTGCTTCCAGTCCAAAGATGCCCATACACATGTGACGTCAGCCAAGTGGAGTGTCAGTGTCACCCTCCATTTGAAGTTTCCCTTACGCGCAGGGGTACTGCAAGCATCATGGAATGGGTAGGTGTTATAATCATACTACATTGCAAATAAGTGTCGGTTAGTGTTGGAGGCAATGGTCATACGTTGACAGTGGTTTTGTGAAACTCAATTAAGCTTCCAGAGTTGTAGTTCCACTTAGTGGAAGCCATTCTATGTTTGTATTTGATAAATAGCCTAAGTTGTGTTCCATTTATTGTCAGACCTGCCCTGTTGGCCACACTGTATGGAGATGGAGCTCACAGCCCACTGTGAGGTACGGGATGCTGGCAGGGGACTTCATGTTGGCAAGCAACATTCTACTTTCAGGAAGCAACTACGCCAAAGTCTCGCTTCTGTTTCAGTTCATGAACATGGGGATGGTGGACCGTAGTTCCTTTTTCACAATTCAGGACACGTACGGTATAGACACTGTAAAGGAGTTTTGGGAGGAGAGGAGGGCTGAGGCAATACATCGCCTAAAAGACAAAGATGTGGTGATAGTAGGTAATGTACTGTACATGTTTTATTCATTTAAGCTAGAGTAGTATGTTGATATGTCAATTTGATGTTCTTTGATTCTTGTTTACAAATTGAATGGCGGATGGAAGAATGGACAGCCCTGGACATTGCGCCCAGTACTGTACATACACTGCCATGGAGAACGAATCCAGGGAAATCATCTCCGTCATCACTGTGGACAAAAGGGAGACTGGGCGAAATTCTGTGATCATGGAGAGAGAGGCATTTGTGCGGACAGTGGACACTCTTTTGAATGAAGTCAAACTAGTGGAGGTCTGCACTGATGCCCATGTCCAGATCTCCGCACTAATGAGTAAGTTGGCACTGAAATTGTGTGTTACTTGTAGAATTAGAAGAACTTTTTTGGAGGGGTTGGGGCATTACTATACTAATTGTACATGTTATTTTTCCAAATAAGACAAAGGAAAGTACAAAGACCTTGGCCTGCACCACAGCTTGGATATGTGGCATGGGGCCAAGAATTTGGCAAAAAGGATTCATGCTGTAAGTTCAGCTGTCATTTCTATGGCTTGATTTTCTGCATGACAATCTACCCTAATTTGAGCTATGTAATAATGATGACTGTTATGTCTATCCCAGGCTTCTCAGGTCAAGGGTCAGTCCAGTTTGAGCAGTTGGCTGAAAGATGTTGTCAACCACTTTTGGTGGTGCTGCAAAACAGCAGATTCTTACCAAGAGTTCCTTGTAAGTTGTTATGGTTTGGAAAATAGTTATCTAAAAGGACTTTTGTCTGAAACTAACATGCTGTCTTATTAGAACATACCTTGTTGGCAAAGAGAATAAGTTAGGATGGTTCCTTGATGTTGGATATTGGCTTATTCATTAGGTAGTTACCCAGAGATGTCATTGTGGTCAATCATGTGACTCACTTATATTTCAGTACTTACTGTACAAACAGCATCATCATTAGCAATGAATTATGTACAATGTGCATGCTTGTTTTTGTCTGTACATTATATTTCTATATTATTTCTAGGAGCTGTGGCTTGGGCTCCTACATCATGTCACAAATGAACACAGGTGGGTGCTGGGAGGCTGCCAGCATGCAGACTTGGAATCTGGTGGAGCTCAACAGTGGCCTGAGCGAGGCTCCATGGCACACGAGGCTCTGAAGAGCAGCGTTCGAAACAAGCGGTGGCTTAATGAGGTCCACAAATACCTACACTTTAGGTCATTTACTGTAGCTAGAAAGTAATTTACTGTAGCTACAAAGTAATTTTCAAAATCCCACAAAATGTCTCTTCTCACCCACCCCCCACAGGTCTACTGCTGATCTGGAGTCCTTCCAGAACCATATTTTAATGTACGCTAGCAAGCGCACAGCATTTAGCCCTCCTGTCTTTGAGGCCAGGATGCTCCTTGCAGCGATAGACTACAATTACCACAAGGACCGCCCAGAGTTGTGCAAATCTGATGGAAGCAAACAGTAAGTCACTTGTTCATTTCTATGCTATTGTTTTGAACAATTATACCATATTACACCATTGGAACACTATAAAACATGGGCCTTGGAATGTAAATGTCTTCTTCCCTCCCCTTTCTGTTTCTATTTCAGGTACAGGAGGCTGTACAAGAAGAATGCTCGCAGGTATATGCTTTACACTCTGAAGGCATCCAAGACGTATGGCTACATCCCAGAACTGCAAGCTATGATCCTTCAAAAGAGATTAGCTGGTAAGGGGATGCCCAGACGGAGGACACTACGACCTGATGACCCCCGAAGGTACGGCCTACTTCCCCCTGTGCCGGCACCAACCATTCAGGAACTCCTGCACACCCAAGTCAGGAGAGGTCTTGGTAGGTTGAATGCCAATTTATTTCTTTTGGACCTTCGGCTACATGCCACACACCAAGTCAGATGTCATGCATAACATATCCAAGTTTGAAATAAACTAACTTCAGTTTTTATTTTGCTCTCCTCAGTATCAGCATTCCAGACTGAAGAACCGTGAAGCCTAGTTTCCAGAGTCTCACAACCCTGACCATGTTCTTTGCCATGCAACCTTTTGTGTCACAAGCTGCTTATCAATAATTCCAGACTAAAACGTCTCAACAGTACAGAGCAGCTGTTTAGTTATCTATTTATTCTGTGTAACCTTTATTATTAGACCATTTTTGTTACTGTTTCTCTACATAGTAAAAAGTATAGCATTGTTATTCTGAATATTTTTTTTATTGAAAAAAGGAGGAAGGCTCTTTACAAACAAACAAATCAAAAAACAACTTGCATATATGTACAACAATAAATAAATGGAAGTAAACAGTTCACGGTAGAGTGGTATCAAATGGTGCGTACAAAGCCAGTGTACTGGCCCTGGGGGTCGGGGTATTTGTCCCTTATTCTCCATATACAGCAGCTGGGAATAACACAACGGTTACCCTGACCCAGTGACCCATGCTGCCAAAAGATGTATTGACGATAAGCAGCATACCTAAATTGTCTGTTATCATCTCCTGGCTCTCTAACTTCAGCTACCACCAACACATCATTTCTGTAATCTCTGTGGATACGCAAATAACCATCTTCCAGACAATACAGATCAAAATGTGCCAATTTGCTGATGCAGTTTTCAGGCCCCTGGCCACAGCATTTGCTTTCAGCATCTGTGGCCATTTCCCTGCAGTTCCCACAGGTGCACCATGGAAGAGCAGCGTTAAGGTCCGGTTATATTCGACGCACCCGGGCTCTGCTATTACCTAGCCTCTGTGATGGTACTTCAGACTTTGGTTGCTACTATTCACAACTACCACCATCATTATCATCTAGTTCCAAGGTGTGCGCACAGGTAGATAGATAGATAGATACTTTAGTCATCCCGAGGGAAATTTTAATCATTTAAACAGTTTAGTTAGCTGGCTAGCTAGCTAGCAGCTGGCTGAGTTTGTGTAATTTCCTGAAGTGGAAAGAGATTTTGTTCAGGCCTTAATGGATATCCTTTGTTTGAAAATAAATCGTTTCTATTCTTTCCTCTTAATTCCATGTGTTGCAACTCTGACTGGTAACTTTGTTAACTTATCCAGCAAACTATTAAAAAAATTCACGACTGTAACAAAACACTGCAACTCGCTTGCCCTCGAACTAGTCCATCTTCCTGTTTCCGCCTTGTCGCGCTCGTCTGAAAAAAAATGAGTGGTGCGCTACCGTGGGCTACACGGCCAAAACCCTGGCGCGCCAGAGAGATCTACGTCATTTTGACGTCACGTTGTTGCGCTACCGGTCCGGTGCGGCGAGTATAACCGGGCCTTTAGGTGGGGTTGTGCTGTCCAATGAAGGAAGTGCATCAAAAACTAATCCAGGGTTCCGGGAGAAGACCTGAGTTGCTAGTGCTCGTAGCCTCACTTCACTCATGCCCTGAATGAGTGCCTAAAGTAAACAAACCACAAAAGAAGTAAACAAACCACAAAAGAAAGTTTGGCATTTACAAATGGAGACATCTTATTACAAGCCATAATGTTACTGCAGTCTATAAAATGTTTAGCATACTCTGGTAACACAAACCTCTGTCTGTACCCTTCGGTCATTTTGGATCATCTGCACTCTGTTCTCTTCCTCTGCATCTCTACCTCCTTCTCCTTCCTCTGCATCTCTACCTCCTCTCCCTCTCCTTCCTCTGCCGCCAATTCCAGCATTATCTCCTCCTCTCACACCTCTCTGGCATCTTCCACCTCTCTGGCCTCTTCCACCTCTCTGGCCTCTTCCACCTCTCTGACCTCTTCCACCTCTCTGGCCTCTTCCACCTCTCTGACCTCTTCCACCTCTCTGGCCTCTGTCACCTGATGCAGGGCCTGCACACTCTCCTCTTCCACCTGAAACATCTGCACTCTCTCTTCCAGCTCCCTGGCCTCTGCCACCTGGTCCATCTCCTAGATTCTGTCCTCTCTGCTCTGTGTCTCCTGGACCAAGACCTGCACGCTCTTCTCTTGTCCCTCTCCCTTTCACTCTTCTTTTCCTTGGTCTGCACCTCCGCTTACCTTGCCAGCTCTCATCAGAGTCACTTAGGACAGCGGGCACCTCATAACTGAGGTCTGCATCAGGCTGAAACAAGTAAATAAACATTCTCTACCTTTTGAGCTATGCAGTAAGTTAGTGTTGGTTTGGGGGTTTGGAAGCAGTAAGTTAGTGTTGGTTTGGAAGCACTAGGCGCAATTCCACGGTAAAATAACTTTTTGTAACGTCCATAACACCAATGAAAAGCACATTGTAGCCTATGATGTGAATTATTTGGCCCAATTGGAACGTTTTGTACTTGTTTTTCATGCAGCCAAAAATACTAGAATGTCACGTAATCTTTCACATCACATATTTTAGCGTTATGGACGTGTACATTTCATTGCCATGGAATGACCCTCGACTTTTGAATGCTATATTCTACCATGCTTGTAGGTATAGGCTAAAAGCCCCATGCTTCCGTACATATAGACAAGATTTTCCATGGTCGCCCGTGCTAAATGCGTTCATGAAATACTTTATATCACACCACTAGCTAGAAGGTAAGTCATTTTAGCAGTCTATGAAAACAATCTATGTTCCGACTGAAATGTGGTATTACAGTACATCTTTACAATTACATTTGGCTAATAGCCATTAGTCATTTGCAATACATAATTACTTCGCAAAACATCTCTCATGAAGCATAAACATAATTAACAGGGGAAGAACTTACTGTGTAGGACTCGTCACTTGCCATTTGAAGCTCCTTGTAGCTTATGTTCCTGCTAGATCCTGCAGCCTAGCTGGCAACCTCGACTCGGGGGGGGAGGGGGAGGGGATACACCGCTCTAGAGTAATTTGAAAGTGATTGCAGTACCAGTTTTGGCCACAATCCTCCATACGGTTCCTTTAAATTTTGACGAAACTACCCAGATCAGATATATTAACGTTATTTGATGGGCAGACTCTCTCAAAGCACTCAGTAGATATCATAACATCATCAGATAGCTTTGTGAGATATTTTCTAACATTAGTGTTCAAAACTCAACAGTCCATCAGATGTGCATCAAACTAACATATTCCAACATGTTTCGAAATTTTAATATGCTTATTTGCGAAAATATATGAAAAATTTGGCCGGCTCGCTGAGCTCGCACGGTATCCTGGGTAATTTCATCTCCCACTTCGTTTTAAGCCTGCATCGGTCCTGGCTATATTTTGAGGATTAATTTTAAGGGGAAAATAGCACTTCCCTTTGCTCCCTAAAGTAATGGGACACCCTAGCCCTACACGTGCATGCGCAAAAATGAGGGTTAGGGCAAAAATCTAGGGGTAGGGGAGGTATTGGGACGGGCCCTTAATCATGCTTGCACACTGGAAGTGCCTGGTAAATAAAGCTGCAGTAACATAAACCACCACCAGGTGAAACTAAATCCCTCCCATTTACTGACAGGAGTCACAGATTGTTGACAGCGTTTAATAAGGGCAATGCCTCTCTCTGCGCTGTCGTTGATGACCTTCAAGGAATGACGTTTTTGACGCAGATTCTCATCTGTGAGAATAGACCTCACATCATCAGGGTTACTTCTGCCATCCATTTGGCCTTCAGTAAGAACCTCAAAGAAGTGGATTGAGCAGCGAGTGACGAGGCCAGAGATGGTAGCTGTACTGCTCTTGTGGAAGAAAGACTTGGCATCAAGTCTTTGAGCATCTTCCCAGGGCGTCTTTCAAGATTTCTCAGCATTGTCTCTTTTTCTTCAACTTCAACACAACAACAACAACACGTTACATGTATTTAGCGCTTTTATCAACACTCAAAGCACTTCACAGGGAAGGGGGGACCTCACTAACAGTGTTGGGAGTAATGCGTTACAAAAGTAATGTAATTACTGTAATATATTGCTGTTTGCGGTAACGCGGTAATGTAAGGCATTACAAAAAAAAATGCGGGTAATATTTACTCGGTACAAACTTCAGTAACGCGCGTTACAATGCAGTTTAACCCAAAATTTTTTGTTTTGATACATATTCGCAAACACCACGCGAGAACAACAGAGGAGAAAAAATCCGCGCAAAATAGTAGAACGTTATCTCCTGATGGTTGAATATGACTGTGGCTGCAGCAGACTCGCAGGCGGACTCTATGCGGGATGGACATAAGCCTACGCTCATTATTTTCAGCTCGTCAGAGACAAGGCTATGAAGAACATAATAGTTAGTGCACTTTGTGTGCGAAACCGAAAGATCTCTCAGCTCGCGAAATAGCACAAGTAAATTAATGAAACATCTAAAGTAGTGCCACGCTAATCTTTTTGATTCTTGATAAAACACAAACTATGCTGTTGTGCATGTCAGCTTTGTGCTGTGAACTTAAATTGAAGAGAATAAAGGGATAGAAATGCAGAGAAAGATTGTGTAGCCTGGCAGTGCCACCGCTCCCACCACGCGCATCACGCACTTTGCGTTGGGCACCAAAGGACAGAGGGGGCACCCAAATGTAACCAATGAATAGTAGCTTTACTGCAAACTGCGTTTCACTCTTCATCAATAACGTTTACAATGTCAAAATGCACTAACACGATGTTACATGCAAGTTTGATACCTTTTGGGCTCTCTCAATCACCACGTAGTACTAGAATTGGTGGGTCTTCAATCATTCGTTTTCCAAGCATTTAGGCTACACGAAGCACATGATATGCTGAGTCGACTGAAACGCATTCCATTCAGATAGCTAGGTGGATACCAGGCTCATAATTCACTTGTATTCGCAAAACGAAATGTGAAGCAACATGTCATTGTATACTTCCATTTCCAAAGTAATGAAGGTTGCTTAAAACAACTTAACATTGTGCATATTATTGTTAATATTGTGCTATCAATGTAACTCAAACAAATAAGGCTTGTAAACAAGAGCTGGCAAAAGGGCATTATGACAACGTAAAGATCAATGCTCTTAAAGTGACAGTGCACCATTTATAAGTAAAACAGCATTTCTTCAGAAATTAATGTTTAAAAATACACAGTAATGGTCTGTAAATAATAGGCCTTTTATTTTACTTTAGGTGTTTGAGTTATCATTTAAATGTCACTCACTCAAAGCCACTCACTTAGGGCACCGAAATGGCCAGCAGGCCACCATCTTGACATGTCTTTATTAAAGGAACCGTATGTAAAAATTGTATTTCAATTAATCATAAAATTGCCCTGATATGTCGCTAGACATTAAGAATTCATGTTCATTTCAAATACTTATATCACTGACAACAGTAGTCTGGCCAGGATATTGTCATTTAAAAAGTGAAGTTGCAGCCCTCAACTGATGTTGATGTTGTCATGTTGTGTTTTGGCCTAATGCGCCACCCTCCACCTATCTACTAATCACAAAATCAGTAGTGTTTCGTCATCCGGTTGCCAACTCTGCCAGTCAGAGGGGAGGGGAAGGGGATACACCGCTCTACAGTAATTTGAAAGTCATTGTAGTACCCGTTTTGGCCACAATCTTACATATGGTTCCTTTAAGCTTTGATTTACAATATAGTAGGCTCTCTATTGATTTTAATGAGTAGGCCTAGGCCTTAAAGTTACAGTATTTCTATCACAATTTACCAGACTTTGACCTTTTGTCGGTTTTTAACAAAATTCTGACTATGATTGTTCCTTGTATTGCATTATGAGCACTGCGCCTATTGCATTCTACTGTTGCCTTAAGCCTAGCTCAGTCATTATGCTATACCACATCTCCCTCCATTGGAAGAGCAAGCTGCATTGAGCGTAATAAACTGCATTTAGAATGGCAAATCCATATTTCTAGATATTTTGGTGAAAGTAACTTAAAAGTAATGCAATAGTAGTGTAATGCCTTACAATTCAGAGACAGTAATATTATAATGTAACAAATTACTTTGAAATGACAGTAATAAGTAATGCATAGTACATTACGATTTTGAAGTAACTTGCCCAACACTGCTCACTAACCACCACCAATGGTGGTGAGCTGAGCATCAAAAAATGCCAGGTCAACGAGTTCTTCTGACAGATACCACAAATGTCACACCCCTAAATGTGCTGAAATTGACTCCATTTTTGGTACAGATGCTTACAATACCAATTGGAACAAGACAAGCGTGATCTGGCAAAATTTGGTGAAAATTAATTTTGTGAACCACCCTAGTGGAGATGCTTGCTAACCCTTAGCCATCTCTTTCTCTGTCTCTGACTAGTGGAGAAGCTTGCTGTTAGCCTCATGCTTTGGTTTCAAGTCTTTATCTGGTTGCCGGGTAACAACAACCACTTCAGTCCTGAGGTTATGGAGAAAGTGGAGCCAGCCTGTGCTTCCAATCTAAGACACGCCCACCACATCATCTTTAAGGTGCAGTACTGAAGTAACATTGTCAAAATGTTATTAATGTTAAAATGTGATTCTTTCAGAAAAGGATTCTTTGTGAAAGAGCATGATTCATGTGGAGGCTTCTCTGATTCTTTGTGAAAGAGCATGATTCATGATTCATGTGGAGGCTTCTCTGATTCTTTGTGAAAGAGCATGATTCATGTGGAGGCTTCTCTGTGAAAGAGCATGATTCAAGATTCATGTAGAGGCTTCTCTGTCATGATTCATGTGGATGCTTCTCTGGTTCTGTTCACCACACGGTGATGCAAGCAAATGAATTGGTCACTCTGTTCCAGTGGTATTCAGATCCTTCCTATCGAGCGTTTACATTTTGAGAGCATTAAATCAAATTAGTATAGTATTAACTCCATGGAGTGAATGCCTTCACATTTTGAAGTTAGCAATTTGTGACCAGGGGCCTCATGTACAAAATTTGCGTACACACAAAAATGCTGCGTACGGCACTTCTCACGCCTGGACGTACGAAGATTGACTTGAACGTGAGAATGTGCGGTCCTCCACACAAACTTCATGTCGGGCATTTGCACATTTCCAATGTGTATCGTCAGTTGGCGATACTTAAGAGGCAATGCAGCACAACAACATTAGTTGATCACGAGTCTAGGCCTTTATTTGCACGGTATATTGTGAAACGTGGGTTTTATTTTCATATATTGTGAAATATATGTGTATATTTTGAAAAGTTGTTTTATTTTCATAATCTTGGTTCAGTGAACACATACAACCGTCAGTTTGTTAGTTAACATGTGCCCTTTTGGGTTGGTTGCAGAACGCGGCGGCACGCCTGGTCTACAACCAACCCAAAAGGGCACATGTTACCCCGCTGCTCATCCAGCTACACTGGCTACCTATGGCGGCCCGCATCAAATTCAACCCTGCTGAAAAAACCAGCCTGACCAGCTAAAGGTGGTTTGCTGGTTGACCAGCTTGTTAACCAGCTTGTTTGACCACCCTATGATGGTTGACCAGCTAGACCAGCAAATCTCTTGCGAAAACATACCTTCAGCTGGTTTACCCACCTAACGATGGTAATTCATCTGGTTTTGCTTGTCGTACCACCTCAAGCTGATCATTTTAGCTGGTGTTGCTGGTCTACACTGCTGGTTTAACTGGCCGTGCCAGCTTATGTTGGTCAAACCAGCATGACCATCTTACACCAACAATGTCAAGCTTGGCAGGCTGGTCACCAGCATGACCATCTTGCACCAGCTGTATCCCACACGACAGGCTGGTCAAACCAGCATGACCAGCTTCCACAGATGGTCACGCCAGCATATCCAGCTGGTGGTCCAACCAGCTACACCAGCAAAGACCAGCAAGAGCTGGAAGAAAACCATCAAAGACCAGCTAAAACCAGCTACCAGCATAAGCTGGTTTCTAGCTGGTTTTTTCAGCAGGGAAGGCTCTAACCCTTGCCTACAAAGTAGTCTCCGGTTCTGCTCCCACCTACTTCAATGCCCTCATACAGACATACACTACCACCAGACAGCTGCGCTCCTCAGACGAACGACGTCTAGCTCTACCACCGGTACGCTCAGGCCAAACCAAACTTTTCTCATCTGTTGTTCCTTGCTGGTGGAACACACTGCCAGTTCCTACAAGGGCAGGGACATCCTTCTCCATTTTCAAAAAACTCCTGAAGACCCAGCTCTTTAGAGAACATCTCCTCTCATAGCACCACTCACAACAAGTCTTGCTGATCCTAGCACTCACCAGCCGTCTTGAACTGAGATGTAACAGCACTCACCGATGCACTTATTCTTACTGTACTCTACTGTTTTTAAACTGTTCTTTAAATTGTCCTAAAATTGTTGAGAATCGCTTTAAAACTTAAAATTGTTACCATGTTGTAAGTCGCTTTGGCTAAAAATGCGTCAGCCAAATGTAATGTAACAGAAAGTTCGATACCCGTGTGATGCGTTTTGGCAGAGTGAGTGTGCATGTGTACAAACGTCTCTGGAGAGAAGGTACGCAATTTGAACAAGAAATCGGTTCTCAAACGGAAGTTTTGATTGCAACAATTAGCTAGTTCATGCACCAGGGTGTAAATAGCATGCAGTACTATAAACACGAGGGTACGAATAGCATCCACTTTTAACTGTACATTGATGCAAACAGCATACCTTATTCAGAGTGTCTATTACAAAGCTGAGCTATTCACACCCTGTTACGTCACAACAAAGAAAACATGTTGCTTGTTTTAAAAAATATATATATATTATTACATTGTGTGATCAATATGCCAGAATAAATACACAGGTGTGCAAATAGCATACACTGATATTTGTACCAGACAGGGTACTAATAGAACACATTGCTGTGTGCACCGGGGTACGAATAGCATACATTGATATTTGTACCAGACGGGGTACTAATAGGACACATTGCTGTGTGCACCAGGGTACGAATAGCATACAGTGCTAATTGTACCGGGGGTGCAAATAGCCTTACACATAAATCCTTATGATTAAAGGTAGTGAAAATGCCCTAAAAACAGCTTATGGTTAAAATATACATAGATTTAAAAAGTAGAATCCATGCAAAAATACTTTAAAAACAAATATTTGTTTGGCTGAAAAAATATTTCACACGGTGAAATCATTTTCACAGGTTCTTGTCATTTCGTCAGATAAGCACTTCTACCTCACATTCGCTGGAAATAAACTTTTTTTTATTAATTTGATGATTTTAATCATTAAACTTTGGAGCAGGTTTGAATATTAATGGATCCACAAATGAGTTTTCATTATTCTTAATATTGCAGGATAGGCCATTTTGTCTTCGCGGAGGTCTGCGCTCTCGAGTGGCCTTCTAGTTAGCATATTAAAATGAGTGTGATTGTGGGAGGAGAGAGGGTGGAGTGTAATGCTCGTGCATGTGCGCTTAATTTCACGTTAATCGGGATGTACAAAGAAAAGCTGCGTGGAATACATACATCAAGATTTCATACATCAGGATTTTTCTGTGCGTATGCTACTTTTCAGGTTTGCACGTACGCAATGTTTTAGTATGAAATTCATGCAAGTCTTTGTACATGAGGCCCCTGGTCTTTGATGACACCTGCCAGTTGGGCGGAGAGGATTTATTTTGCAATGGGACATAATAGTGCAGGTGTCAAAACTTGGAAAGGATATTTTCTGACATGATTGTCACCCAATCTCCTTGCAGGCTTCTGAATGTATTCACTCTCTTACCAGACTTCTACTCAGCCTTCAGGTAATACAACTACAAATACACACACAGTACAGCACATGCACACGCACACACACAGTACAGTACATGCGCACGCACACAAACACACTCATGCAAGCACAAACTACAGTAGCCTCTCTCAAGAGTTATTATTATTAGGATTTCCATGAAGCTATTATTAAGGTCTGTGTCCACCAAACATTTTGCGCTGGCAGCATTTAAGGCAGGGATGGGCAACTGGCAGCAAGCAGGCCACATGCGGCCCTCTTCCTCACTGAGTGCGGCCAGCGAATCAATCATTAAATATCATTCAAATATTGGTTTCAGAGGTTTTTACCACATCTTGATGCTTTTTGTAGTGATACGGTCCATCGATAGAGGGCACTTCGTCAGCAAGCTCACGCTTTCTTCGCTCACTACAGCCAGCGAGGAAGAGACATATGAGCGGTTTATAAAGAAAACTCACCCAAGAGAATCGTACCTTTCAGGCAATATAGGAGGAATCAGATGAACAGATGATCTTTTCACAGAATTCAAAGGCAACCCTGTGTGTTTAGTATGGTTGGAAAAAAATCAGCCTTGAAAGATTTTAACTTAAGTAGCCACTACAATACCATGCACAAAGATAACTAAACGTATGCTAAGGAGCTGCTAAAGCCGCTGTCGTAGCCGACCTTAAAAGAATTATCCGGAGTAAAATGCACTTTAGATCAATTTACAGATGATTGGGAGTACATACGTTGAGTTGACATCTAAATCATGTCATTCGGATGTGCTTTGAGAAAGTTCGATGTTACCCTTTTTAGTCAAAACTCGTTAACCTGGAAGTGACGCGGGCATTAGTCTGTAGGAAGTCGATTGCTGAGTGTGGAGTAACACACTCTGGAAATTCACAATTTCGTCGCCGTTTAAAAAAAAAAAAAAAACATAGTCCAGTATTTCTTTTGGAATTGAAATTAAGTTGTATGGACTGGACTATGTTTTTTTTTATTTATAATGACCCAGGGTGACCAATAGTGACAGATCTGCCAACCAATCACAAGTGTTTTTTCTTGTTTAAAAGTAGTGGTTACATCCAATACGTATTAAGGAAATTCAAGTCAGGCGTGGTTTCACTGCTATTCATATGCTAATTAAAGCCATTAGCACTCTACGAGCTCTCCACATACAGTATATTTGCCTATCCTACATCAAGGAAATGCTTATCGAAAAAATTAATTGCAGACTACATGCCATGGCAAAGTTTACCAGTAGCCTACCGACTACTGACAAATATTAAATAGGTTGCAAGTTATGGTAAAGTTAACATTACCAGCATGAGCATTTCGCTTTCAGCACATTAACACACTATAAACACAGTCGGTATGTCTCATCAAAATTCAGTGAAGAATAAATCACAGCTTTATCACAGATTAAAGCACACTGTTTTCACCTTTGCATGACTTTGAAACATCTTTTACAGACGTAATCTGTATCTTTAATGGATATGGGTGTGTTAATGGACATGTGTGTGTTAATGGATATGGGTGTGTTAATGGACATGTGTGTATGTGTGTATGGGTGTGTTAATGGACATGTGTGTGCTAATGGATATGGGTGTGTTAATGGACATGTGTGTATGGGTGTGTTAATGGACATGTGTGTATGTGTGTCTTTAGGCAGCTGTAATCATACAGGACAGCATCTTTGAGGTCCAGAAGCTTCTACTCCTTGATCAAGCCACACTTGATGAGTTCTGCCCAACTGATGAGAAAGAGGAGGGCTTTGTGGCACCAGAGGCGGAGCTTTCCCCTTGTGGGAGTGTCCCTTGTGTGGAGATGGAAGAGGGTGCCCATGAGAGGGTAGAGGAGGAGAGAGAGAGGGAGGAGTTAGAGAGGGTGGAGGAGGAGAGGGCGGAGTTACTGGAGCAGGAACTAGTGCTGCACAAACAGATAGAGAGACTAAGAGAAGAGGAGGTAACCCTGGAGAAAGACAGAGAGAGACTAAGACAGGAGGAGAGAGAACTAGAGAGAGAAAAGCAGATATTTATGTAAAGATATGTATGGGTATATGCCCATAATTATTGTATTAAATATTATACTGATAAAGCATCCTTCTCCATTTTCAAAAAACTCCTGAAGACCCAGCTCTTTAGAGAACATCTCCTCTCATAGCACCACTCACAACAAGTCTTGCTGATCCTAGCACTCACCAGCCGTCTTGAACTGAGACGTAACAGCACTCACCGATGCACTTATTCTTACTGTACTCTACTGTTTTTAAACTGTTCTTTAAATTGTCCTAAAAATTGTTGAGAATCGCTTTAAAACTTAAAATTGTTACCATGTTGTAAGTCGCTTTGGCTAAAAATGCGTCAGCCAAATATAATGTAATGTAATGTAATGTAAAGCATTTTGAATTCGAGAAGGTGGGGGTGAGGAGAGAAATCTAGAGAGGTAAGGGGAGGAGTGGTGAGGAGAGATACAAGGGGGTGAGGAGAGAGATAAGGAGGTGTGGTGAGGAGAGAGATGAGGGGGTAAGGAGAGGGGGGTGAGAGGGGATAAGGGGACTTGGGGGGTTGAGGAGAGAGAGGGGGGGGGTGAGGAGAGATAGATAAGGGGGGGGGGGTGAGGAGAGAGATGAGGGGGGGGGGGTGCGCACCTGTGTGTGATCAAGCTGCTAGTGTGTTGAGTTAGCTGCTCATCAACTGTTCTCTGGCCCTATATACTGTAGGCCTTATACATATTATTGAGCCCTACAGGGTGCGATTTATTGAGCCCTACAGGGTGCGATTTGTGTAAAAACCAGAGGGGGGGATGATTTTGAATAAGTTTGTAACCCCCCCCCCCCCCCAATTTTTTTTTTTTTTTTTAAATGAACGAACGATTCATAGCCTAGTAATGTCATGGCTAATAATACCCTATATTATTTTTGCCACCTTTGTAACATTTTAGCTTTAGTTTACCGTGGTGTATGACTTTAAACAGCGAGTGTGCTTGATATGATGATCAGCTCCTCCAATGCAGGGTAGGACAGGGTTCACTCTTTATTACGACATCCCGTTATTACGACAACCCTCTATTACGACATACCGCTATTACGACATCCCTATATTTAGACATGCCCCTACTCCGACTTTTTTTAGTACCGCTATTCCGACATTACCAATCCTCATTTTCAATTTATCTCAGTTCCTGTATCCTATCAAATTCCAACATCCTAGATGCATGGATGAGCTGTAGTCATGTCATCTGCACCTGCAGCCACATCAACAATCCACCCCGCCATCCACTCCAAACAATGTTTTTCCCAATAATTGATATCGGCACACATTTCAGTCAAAACCTTAGGTGATTTTGAACTGGCCATGTGAATAAATGTTACACATTATGTAAAACACAGGTAGCTCTCCTCATTTTATTCTCTAAGCTCTCAGGGGAAAACGGTCGGAAACATCAAACAAACTGCGTGCAGGCCACCTATAGCCTATTAATTCATTATGGCCGTCAATCAATGGCCAATTGCGCAAAGACGGGCGGAATTCTTGCTCCAGTAGCCTAAACCAGGGGTCCCCAACCTTTTATGTACCATGGACCGGTGTGATTCCTATTTTTTTTTCACGGACCGGGGGGGGGGGGGGGTTCGGAGGTTCCATGTTCCATATGTGTTGTGTATGCATAACTTGAAAAGAACTAGCTCCAGTTATGTAGGAACAGTGACGGTAACGATCTCTTGTGAAAAACGTGAACTTGAAGAAGTGAAAATTGAACAATATCAACTATGAATATTGAACAACTTGAAGCTACATCTATAAGTGTGAACATGCTTAACAAAATATGGGAACAAAACATGGGCTATGTGCGCCGCGGTGGGCTTTGCCGCGATTATGGACACGTACCAAATGCGTCATGTGAAACGCCTGTGGGCGCATTGGAGAAAGCCATGAGCGTCCCTCTCGCACGATAAAGGAAAACGGCCAATAAACTCCTCTAAGCAGGCAATAGATGGCATGGGCATGTCACATATTATTGTCTTTTTGATTAGGCCTACCAAGCACATATTCACGTTTAAATGAAGGTGGATAATTTAAAACAAAAGCAAATTGTCCTGAAAGCATCCGATATGTCGCCCTTGGATTGAAAGTCAAAACTTTGAATGCGTCTTATGAAGCATTGGAGAAAGCCATGAGCGTCTCTCTCGCAAAATAAGTATAGGTATAAGTATATATGCTCTTTTGATCCTGTGAGGGAAATTTGGTCTCTGCATTTATCCCAATCCGTGAATTAGTGAAACACACTCAGCACATAGTGAGGTGAAGCACACACTACCTGCAACAACAGCGGGAAAAAGATGGGGACTAAACGTGCATTATGAATATAATCAGTGGGAGCCCTGTGCTTGTTTCCCTGCAACAAGAAGCTTCCATCTGGGGTGATAGAAGACAGTGACACCCTCAGTGTGTTTGAAATGTCCAGTCGATTGCACAATTTGGCCTTAGTTGCAGTCATTGCCGAAAACCCGGCCTCGCATAGATACGTGGTGGGAAACGTTTTCAGCGCTTTTACGGCTATCTCGGGATATTCTGCTTTGGTTTTGATCCAAAAACCCGCCAGAGAGGTTTCCTTATACACACTCTTAAGACCACCGTCATTTGCAATTTCGATCAACTGCTCTTCCTCCTGCGCTGACAAGTTAGGACTATTCGGGATATTGACATGGGTTGCGGACCCACTCATTGGTTTGCCAAAACCCCCACTACTGTTTGGAACATATCAAATACACCCCGGTCCACTCGTCGTCCCCACAAATCAAGCTTAACTTTAAATGCAGCGACTTTATCTGCCAGTTTAAAAACAGTCGTCATTCTCCCCTGGAGTGACAGGTTGAGGTCATTAAGCAACCCGAATGTCACACAGGTAATCCTCATCACTAAAATGTGCAGCTAACGGTGACTTTTTTCTGTAAGAAATCTCTGCAGCGGCTCTCGCAACTCTGGCCAGTGACCTGCTAAAGATGCTTGTTTTTTGTTGTTCATTCTAGCAGTTTAGCTAACTTCGTGTGACACTACCGTTCGCCAAGAACTGATCAAGTGAAGTGAGCTGGCCTGAGGCTGCGCAGTGCTGAAGGCAATTACTGTATGTAAAAGTGTTGAAGGCGGGACAGACAGACGTAAGAAAATAGACCTTGCATAATGCAAACATGCGTGCAATCAAACAACTGCATATAGGCCTATGCCATGTAAAAACGTGACATTATTGCATATTAAATTTAGTTTAGTTTGCATGCATTTTTTTTTTACACTCATGTCGTAGGCTACGGCCCGGTTAGCCCGCTGGCCTAAACCACTTCAGTGAACGTTCAAATAACCCCCAGAGTTCAGTGTCCATCAGGGTGTTCAAACTGGGTGTGCGATATATTCAAGTTGCTTATATTGCATTTTAGAGGACAATGATAAAGCCATGTGCAACGCAATTTACTACACAATAATGTAGGCTAGGAATATATCTTTTATATGTCATGCGTGCAATTGTTGAATTGCACATAACATGTCTGCATATTTATTTAGTCTTCTTTCTCTCGACTCTAGGCTAGCGCATGCATTATCATGGCCCTATAATTGTGCAAAGACAGGCGGGATATCCGACGCTTCTTTTACAGTAAACCACTTCACAACGAACGTTCAAATAACCCCCAGAATTCAGTGTCTATCAGTCCCAACATTTAGAAACATAATCGAAAAGTCCAAGCGTGAATTGGGTGTGTTTTGATTTTGAGAGAGACTGGAGAAGGGCCGTATGTCTCACAGCAACTGCGATAACCTTGTTTTTTGAAGGCTATCCTAACCTCAAATATCCACATTTAATGAGGGTCGGCGACTATCCTATACCCAATACTATTTGTAATACCCTCGATATGAATATTATTGGAAAGTTTAGTTTATGGCCGTTCGTGTGAGTACAATAACTTAATTTTGTAAATTTTATCAAAACGACTGGTTTCGCCTTGCAGGGTCACATTTCATTTGTTGTCTTAACTTTTTTTATTCAAAACAATTCGTAGGTATCTATACTCAAGTCTAATTACCACCAGACACAAATAATCATCACCTAGGTTAAATCTTCTCTCTCTCTCCAAAATCTCTTCCTCTGAGATGCACGCGCTATAGCCTAGGCTATAATTTAGACTATACCGACATTTCAAATGTAACTCTCTAATCAACTTGTTTTAGCTCTTAAACACGAAAAATACAATGTTCAACGGAGCTGGTGTGTGTGAGGCGCACTCTTAAAGACGCGGCTAACCTTTCGGTTTCATTCGGTTAAAGTTCTTGTGCGTAGGCTATTATAGAATCCAATCCTGTCGATGCCCCTGCTATTTATCAATGTAGCCTTTTATTGTTTTTTTGCCATGAATCGTCTGAGCTGTGATGAAATCGTGTGTTGTTTAAAGTTGGGACGATTACTGTAGGCCTAGGCTATACTGCCCATATTGGAATAAAAAAAATAAAGGCCCACCCTAGGCCTACTTCGCAAAAGTCCACTCCGTTGAAAAATCCTGGCTATGGCACTGTTAATGACCTCGTGTCGGAATGGCAGGACGTTTGAAAAAAGGTCAAGTGCCGCTACTCCGACAATGAAAAAAAAATGCCAATGTCTAAGTAGCGGCATGTCGGAATAGCAGCATGTAACCGCATGACATATAAAATATATATTCCTAGCCTACATTATTGTGTAGTAAATTGAGTTTATCCAACCTGCTGGCAAGCCAAAATGCGTTGCACATGGCTTTATCATTGTCCTCTAAAATGCAATATAAGCAACTTGAATATATCGCACATCCAGTTTGAACACCCTGATGGACACTGAACTCTGGGGGTTATTTGAACGTTCACTGAAGTGGTTTAGGCTACTGGAGCATAAGAATTCTAACCTGACTCTCACTAGGCGAAGCGAAATTCATCTGGCGAGAGTCAGGTTATAAGAATTCCGCCCGTCTTTGCGCAATAGGCCATTGATTGACGGCCATTAATCAATTAATATAGGTGGCCTGCACGCACAGAGTTTGTTTGATGCATGGAATTTCCGACCGTTTCCCCTGAGAGCTTAGAGAATAAAATGAGGAGAGCTACCTGTGTTTTACATAATGTGTAACATTTATTCACATGGCCAGTTCAAAATCACCTAAGGTTTTGACTGAAATGTGTGCCGATATCAATTATTGGGAAAAACATTGTTTGGAGTGGATGGCGGGTGGATTGTTGATGTAGCTGCAGGTGCAGATGACATGACTACAGCTCATCCATGCATCTAGGATGTTGGAATTTGATAGGATACAGGAACTGAGATAAATTGAAAATGAGGATTGGTAATGTCGGAATAGCGGTACTTAAAAAAATTGGAGTAGGGGCATGTCTAAATAGAGGCATGTCGTAATAACGGTATGTAGTATTAACGGGATGTCGTAATAAAGAGTGAACCCCGTTCATCACTTATGCTAGTGTCAAACATCCTACTGTCATGTTAACCAGTGTTTCCATGCAACTTTTAAACCTTTAAAATCCATTTTTAATGGAATTTCGTCTTGCATATGATATAGATGTAAATGTGGAACTATAGTTAATTATGGCTGTTCTTATTTTTAGGGTGTAACATCCCAGTGTCATGTAAATAAGTGCTTGACTGCACCTTTCGAACTTGGAAGAAGTTGTTAGCAATTGTGCATGGTTTAAATGTGGAACTAATAATTTAATTCTAAAGAGGAGAGCAAAGCAGAGATAGTGGAGAACGGAGAGCGTGGAAATGTCAGGTATGTGGAATCAATGTCAAATATTTGGAATTGTTCGCTTTGTAGGGTGAATGTCATGTAACCAAGTTTATTTGACCATCATCTCTGCAGTGCAAGTGCCAGTTCGCGTGATACCACATGCAGCATATCCAGAAATTTTGCAGCGACCAACCGAAGACAGGAGGCAAGTGTAATTTTCGGTTTAAGTGTTATAAACGTTGCTAAATAAAAATATATTAAGAGATAGATGCCGAATTCAATCTAAAATGGGGAATTCTCTTACAGATGTGAGCCACTGGACCCTTATACCCTCATTGGCGTGATGATTGCCATGTCCCTGCTGCTAGCTATCTACATGATCACAGTCTACCTGTTGCATATAAATGGACATATTTAATAAAGTTTGATGTCAAAGAAATTGTGTTTTGTTTGTGTCTGTGGGTGCATGTGTGAGGACTCCTTACCCAATAATTTATTCTCTGTAGTAGAACATATGGAAGTCTAAGTTCCAATTGTGAAATTACAAAGTTGCCTCTGCTTACAGAAAGACAGGAATTTAGATGTTTGGCTACAGCAAGGGTAGTTATGATAGTTGCTATGCTGGTCGCTATTTTTAACATGTTGGTTGCTTTGAAAGTGGTTGCTAGGTGGTTGCTAGGGTTCTGGAGGTGGTTGCCAGGCTGTTGCTATTTTAGTTAAGGTGGTTGCTATGCTGGTTGCTAGGTTGCAACTGTAGAAGTGGCTATAAGGACTGTCTGAAACAGCTCGCACAGCCTCGCCAGGCAGTTGCCTTTGGAGAGCCAGCGCACCTCGGTGTGGAGCAACAGACGCTCGAAGGCCTCATCATTCTCGCCACACAGCTGCCTGAAGAGCCTATCATTAAGAGCATGGGCTTTGATTTTATTTATTGCTTTTACTGCTGTGTTGAGTGACTGGTGGAGAGATGGGCTGATGGCTTTGGACGCGAGGTTGTGACGGTGGAGGACACAGTGCACTGTCAACACCTGCGGCACACGCTCCTTAAGGAAAGTGGCGAATCCGCGGTACCTCCCAACCATAGCGGGAGCTCCATCTGTGGCACAGGCGAGGATGTTCCCCAGTGGAATGGACTTCTCCTGGAGGTACTCCTTTAGCGCGTTGAATATAGTTTCTCCTTTTGTGTCCACAGAGATATTTAATAAAACAGCATGTCCTCGGCCACATCCCTCCCAGACACAAAACGCGCATAGGCCATTAGGAGAACATTGTTGTCTGCTGTTCATCCAGCTGGATACTGAAACGATTTTCTCGCAGTGTGGCACACAGCTGCTCCTCAGTGTCCAGCGCCATCTCTCTAACCCTCCGTGCCACACTGTCATTGCTGAGCGGGATGGCCCTTAACACTGGCGCTGGGTCTCGCTCCATCACAGTGGAGATGACCTCTTTAATCGCTGGGAGAACCAGCTTTTCTCCTACAGTAAATGGTGTGCCAGACTTAGCTATCAGTAAAGAAATATTGTAGGACACACTAACCTGTTCTCTGTCTGGTTTGTCTTCCGAGCGAACAGATTCAAAATGGTCCGTCTTGAATGTTTCTCTTTGAGGGCATTGAAATAAGCTGCATCATGAGATGCCTTGTCAGGATGCATTTTGTTCAGGTGATTCTTTAAACGTGAGGGTTTCATCACCTCATTAGAGAAAACCTGCTCGCAAAGCAGCCACATCGGGAGCTGAACATTTGCAGGTGAGGGAATAAAGCCAAAGTTTATGTAATCGACACTGTACTGTCTGCATTTCTTCTTGTTTGCCGCCATGTTTAAGTTTTGATATTAAAAAGATATGTATACGTAATTGTGCTTGTGTACACCCATACGAAAAAGAAATACATAAAACTTCTAAAAGGATGAATACAAAAGTCTTATACAAAACCCTTACTGCCAGACACACATATGGCCAGGGTAGGAATTTCACGGCGGCCACGGCCGTCGTAGCCCCTTGCGTTGGCCGTGAGGCCCCTTTGAAAATCAGAGGTTTACAGGCCACGGTGGCCTTGGTGCCCCCTTTTTTCAATATTCTGCTTTGCGTCCTACTAATAGCGATTTTTATTTAGCCTGTGGCCTGTCAAAATAATCTTAGCATTCACAGCGCAAATTAATTTAGTCTTTTACGCAGTGGAGAAAGTGACCGCGCAAGAAAGAAAGTGCGTCCAAATTCACCCATTCTCAGTTGAACTACTCGCGAAGTAGCCTATTCATCACACAGACATCACAAATATCACATGAAAGAGCTTTTTCTCAGCTTTTAAGCGATGTTAGCCGATAATTGCTGTGTTGAACGGTTCGCGAGAAAAGTAAATAATATAATTCAACTTAATCATACATTCTAATGAAGGTTTTGCGTCCCATGATCGATCTCCCTACCCATTCATCTCGGTGGAATACTTTACGAACCCTTCTTTTAACACATGACAAACCATATATCAGAATAAACAGGAGACCTTACCGAACACAAAGGTGTAAAGCAGTCCCCTGTACAGTTAGCCGTTCCAGAGTAATCCAGTTTTGAATTTGCAGTAAAGTTCGACATACATGGATGTCTCCAAATTTGGGCTTTCAGTTTTACAATGTGTTTAAATTATTCCACATGAATTCATAACGGGCCAAATACAAAATAAATGTTACAGATATCGCCTAGATATTGGTAAATCAGAGGACAGCTGACTAAGAGTTTGTGAAAGTAGCCTTAATGATCACAAAATGCTAAGCATGCATCTAGGCTATTTGAGTTTCTTAAAGTTGAGCTGTGCTTAAATTGTTCAATACATGATTTCATAACAGGCCAAATATAAAATAAATGTTATATATAGCCTAGATATCTGTAAATAGATGATCAGATGATTTACGGTTCTATGTAATGTGTCATGTTTCATACAGTGATGCAGGTCTACTGCAGTGAATAGGCGAAATACAACTTTGATCATTTTTATAGCCTACTACTGTATAGTTAACTTTGGCCTTGGTGCCCTGACATGTGGCTTTTGCCCCCCACCAAATATGCCCAACTGAAGGCCAAGTGGCCTTGCCCCCAGAATGGTGAAATTCCAAGCCTGCATATGGCTATGAAAATCTTATGTGGCACATATCACAAAAGTGGCCCATTTCATATTTCCCTCATGTATGAATAAAGCACACATCTACATGAACTGACTAAGTAAATTATACAGTGACATATACTTTCAGTACATGAGAGATGTACATTTTAGAATATGTTATATAACATTTTAGTATTATTCCTATATGATAAAACACCATTACAACCAGATTTGTGCATGTAACACACATGCAATGTATATAAAAACAATGCAGTCTTCATATGGTTTTGATAAGATTTTGATATTAGAAAGAAAAAGTATATATATGTTATACACATGTACACACTAATTTTTGTATATGTTTGTCTGACATATAATACATGCTTCTTATATGTGAAGTATATGTTTTTCATTAGTAATATTGTGTTGTTCCTATATGATAAACCACCATTGCTGATAGATTTGTGTATGTAACACAGATCATATGTATATAGAAACTATGAAGTTTTTATATGGTTTTGATAAGATTTTGATATGTAAAAGGAAATTATATATGAGTAATACATATTTACACACTGATGTTTCCTATATGTGTCGCATATATGTACAATATATGCTTTGTATGAGTATCATTGTGTGATTAAAGAGCAATACACAGGGATTTTAACCAAATTTATTTGAAACCTCTACTTACAAATAGTTCCCTTGCACTTCTACTAACTGTATCTACTATTACTGATCCTATCAAAAACATGATGGTTAGGCATGTCGTTATGAAATAAAACTTATTTTCAACATCAATGGCAGACATTGCCATTCCCACAATTTAGGAGATAAAGTGGCATTTTAAGTGGTATAATGAACTCATTCATACTGTCCATAACTGTACGTAATATTTATGAACTGAACTGTGATATTAAGAACAAAACGTACATTTCAATGTTCTCATTTCTGTTGCTTAACTTTATTCCGCATCTCTGTTATCTTCCCATTGATTCTGCTCCCTATTAGGGACAGAGGGGTACCCGGCCATCTCTCCAGAGTTGCATCTTTAACAAACAAACCCAAAGAATGCAAAAGTTAGTAGGCTATACTTGACATTCACAGCAGAGATCAGTATCATAACAGCTATTGATAACACTGAACCTACTGTAGATGGCATCAACTTTGGTCTTCTCAAGGGGGAGACGAGCCTCTCCCTTCCCCTTGTCGGTTCCCCGAAGATTACTGACTAGAAGCACTTCAGGGGGGAATACAGCTGTAAGCAGTTGTCTTACAAATGTTGTACATGAATTTGCATTAACTGCGTAAGCCCATGCAAGCTTATCCACCATGACACCGCTGCCTTTGAAGATCTCAACCTTTAAAGGAAGAAAAATGTGTTAAACAAAGGACAGGTGTTAAACAAAGGGCTTAAAGATAAAATTTTAGGATATGAAAAAACTATATAACTTGGTAAATTACAACCCTGTATGACACAACCTGGTTGTCTTATATAATGTGTTAATACTGGGCACAGAAAGAAAACACATAAAGGAGTGCACACACACACACACACTATACAGTATAATCACGATTGCCCTACACATTACAAGCATGCCTGATCATGATATGATATGATATTGATATGATATTCATTGATATGATATTCATTAAGACAAGTCACCTTTGATGGTGAAGAACTAGTTGTATCCATGTCTCCACTCCCAGCATCAATTGCCATCTGAGAAGGACATTAGGTAAACAGAAAACATCTGGTCAGTGCACATATTAATACATACTTTGAGGCCATAGACAAATGTATGTGCCAACTGTGTGCCAATGTGTAAATTATTCAATTGAATTGTCTGTAGTTCTTCTGTACAGCAAAACAGATACTTACTGATATAGTTGGATAAATAAAGTATATCTGCCGAACTCATAACAAGCATTCCAAACAATTCTCTCTATCATGTATACATTTCTAAAAAGAAATCACCTTTGATGACTGGGAGCTGGCTGAAGGTGAACTAGACTGTGTTGAAACAGTAGATGAGGAGCTGGAGGTGGGCTGAGTGAAATAGGGAAGACACTGTGAAGGACAGTCCTCTGATCCGGGCGTCCTGGGAGAGGCAGGCTGGCATATAATCTTCTTCATGCTAAAAATGAGTTCTGGCACATCTAGACACAATGACAGAAAAAATACAGGTAAACAGAATTAGCTATCACTGATCCTTAAGAAAAAATGTTCTACAACCAGTACATAATAAACAAGATACCTTGAAGAACCAAGTCTTTCCACTTTTGGCATTCTTTCTCCAAGTCTATGTTTTTCTGGGTCAAAGCAGAGACAGTTTTTTTCAGGTTGTTGATCTCATCTGATGAAGGTTGTGGTATCCCACCATACATCTTCAGAAAATCCTTTGCAGGATCAGTCTGGGAGACTTTTAACCTCTGGTCAAAACAGAAGCTAGAATTAATTAAATAGAGGCTGCTGCAATAATTGCAACATGCACAACAGAATCAATAACTAACATGTGAATCAAGAATGTACATCCGCATCAGCTTTGAAAAACTTCAATCACTGATAGTGAGTGTGCCACAAACACTCCACATGTATGTGCATAGCTTTAAAAGTGCAAATGCGGTGTAAATCGATTCACTGGCCTGCTGGAGGTTCCCATTACTGGAATGATGCTGTCCCACATCACTGGAATGACATGATCAAAATAACCTGATGGCAAATTCACACTACCTTCTGTTTGTTGAGGAACTTCCGTGTCTGTGTCGTCTGATTCTTCCCCATACTTCTGGGGGGGGCACAGAGATCCTCTTTGTTTGTGGAACTGGCTTATTGCTTTTTGTTAGCTCATTCAATTTTCGTGTGGCCTCATAACGAGAACCTAGAGAGGGAAAGACAGTCACATACAAAATGAGGACACAACATGATTTTACAATGACACCATGATAATGACATCTCTAAACTGTAAACTGCAAATCTATCTATGATGGTAGAATTTTATCATGGGTAGAATGACAAATGTCTATAAAAATGTATATTAACCCTTAGAACCCTAAGCTGTTTTTAGAGCATTTTCACTACCTTTATTCATAAGGATTTATTCTGGTCATTGTAAGTGCCACACACATATATTATATATTGTTTTTTTCAGGAGAGTTTAGGTTATTCAGATCTGCCATCATTTCATGTATTAATACTAGCATTGATTTTATTTTGATTTTTAAAGAATTAAAATATAAAAAGTGCATTATAAAAATTCTTATATTTCGACATGTATCTCACCACAGCAAGCTCACAGCTCTACATGCATTTCATGTGTGTGTAGGGCAGACTGTCCTGAATCGGGCAATATAATTGCCATGTTGGAGGGATACTCTGGGGCTGAGCAATTTACAGAAATATTTGCTGTGTGATTTACGGAAATAAATGCCATTTTTTATTTAGTGATGAAAAATGACCTTTCTGCGCTCCATATCTGTGACACGAACTGATCTGACCTGACTTGACCCGAGGTTGCGTGTTAGCCTGCGTACCTGTGTGTATGCAGTCATAATAATTCTCAACTCTTTACTGCATTGCCATGAACAAAGTAAAGGCAAAAAAGGTGTTTATTTGTTGAACAAATTGGGATGCAATGTGAGCCTTGAATTGGATGCCATGCAGGAATTTGCTAGGATCTCAAAACCGGAATATGAACATGCTTTGCCATAGAGAAACACATGATAGCATTGGATTATAAACATGCTTTGCCACAAGAACAGACAAAAACGTGGGGCTATATGAAGTTATTATTTTGCTGTCACTTCGTCTGTTTTATAACCCAGAAGGATGTACTTGGTATCAAATGATAGCTCTGAGTCTCCTCTTTCATCTGACATGCGTGGCATATCTATGCGATCACGGGTCCGCGAGTAATTCAAACGAGAGTAATGAGTGTGCAGCGTTGGTTTGTGTACATGACGTTATTATTTTGCAGTCACTTTGTCTGGTTTTATAAGCCAGAAGGATCGATAAACATGGTACCAATGGATAGCCCTGTGCTCCCTCTTTCATCTGATATGCTTGCCATATCGATGTGATCACAGGTTCGCGAGTAATTCAAACTAGAGTAATGTGTGTGCAGGTGAATGCAGAGAAGTATAGACTGTAAATATGATGCAATTTGATTTAATTTCATGATTTTTTTTAATTTTCATACTTGATCGTACAGACAAGTGTGTAGTCTCGTTGGAAAGCCCCACTTCTGCTCTGTCGTGCAATAAAGGTTTCATCTCGCTGCGATGAACCGTTCTGGAGCAATGTAACAGAGAAGAAAGGGTGTGTTTTTTGACGCACTTTGCGTCAATCGGGTTCTAAGGGTTAAAGAGAATAATGTGTATTAACACCTACTGATTAAATAATAGTATGTATCTTACCAGTCACAAACTTCACATTAGCTGCATAATGAGGATAACCTCCTTGTGGCCTCTTCCCACGTCGCCACTCAACTGAAGCCAGATACGGGCTTAAAGGAAGCCCATTAGGGCCCATTTTTGTGTCATCATAACCAATGATGGCATCAGTTTTGATTGACATCACTTAACTTGCCATTGTCATCTCCCTCTGACCATTGTACCACAGCAAACTTTCTGGCTGGTGTTTCTGCCACTAAAAGAATGGAGGAAAAATGAAGAAAGGGTGTATGAATAAGCAGATAGATACGGTAGTACATATTTTATCACCATGTAACACTGCATTCACACCAATACCTGTAGTGCACAGGTAGTGCAAGGTTTTGGTCTGTTTTTGTCTACTTGTTATCAGATTAGGCCATTTACACCATGTAGTGTTCTGCACAGCAGAACAGCAGAGACCCCTTTAAATAGAAGAGTTCTATTTTTCTCTGCATTGACAGCAAAACGGTGCAATTTGAGTGCAGCAGATTCTTAGCAGTGTTATACTTCGTTTTGTAAGTCCTATTTTGCGATCCCGTTGGGTTACACTTGTACCCAAGACATCATGTGAAAGTGCCGTTTGCTCTTTCAACAGTTGTCTTCTGTTAGTTCCTAGCACGCACGGAGATATCAAAGATTCTTAAGTTGTCTCTGGAGATATGCTAGCGGTTTTGAACATTACATTTCAATAGCGTCATCAACATGCCCCCCCCCCCACACACACACACACACACACCACCACCAACCAACTCTACACGATTCCCGTAGGGTTAGAGTTAGGGTTTAGGGTTTAGGGTTAGGTTAGGGTTAGGTTAGGGGAACATGATCTTTGGTGGAGTGGGTGACTGTGGGTGCACTGGCCGATTGGATCCAACCACACCAACAAGGAGGGGAATAAAGGTAGGAAGAAGTCAACTGTCTAAAAATAAAATAATATATATAAAGATAATTATTTAAATAGAAACTATGTATATTAGAAAAGGGGAGGGAAGAAGGAAGAAAAAATAATATAAATAAATAAATAATTAAGGAAGGGTATAGGGCAAAAAACGAACTTTCCTAGGGTTAGGGTTAGGGTTAGGGTTAGGGTTAGGGTTAGGTGAGGGGAAATGGATTTTTAGGGGGGCAGAGTCGCCTAGAGTGCACGGGCCAATTGGGTCGGAGCAGACCAGTGCTGAGTGTGAGGGCAAACCTGTCTTGTGCTAAAGGGTAGTTGTGTGTGATAAAGGGGGCAGAAAAAATAATAATAATAAAGGTGTAAGAAAACTAAGGTGATACCATGTGATGTGTAATAACTGTGTAATAAGTGTGAAATAAAATGTGTAATAAATGTGTAATAAGTGTAAAATAAATTATGTAATAAATGTGTAATAAATGTGACTGTGGGATTGGGGCTGAGAGGAATTAAGGGTTTGGGATGGGGGCTGGGGAAGGGGTTAGGAGTTGGAAATGAGGGAGGTTAGGAATGGGGACTGGGTTAAGGTTAGGAATGGGGACTGGGTTAAGGTTAGGAATGGGGAAAGTTGGGGTTAGGAAATGGGACTGGGTTAAGGTTAGAGGTTGGGAATGGGGAGAGGTTAAGGTTAGGAATTGGGACTGGGTTAAGGTTGGGGGGGGGGGGTTAGGAAATGGGACTGGGTTAAGGTTAGGAATTGGGGGGGGGGGGGGGGGGGTTAGGAAATGGGACTAGGTTAAGGTTAGGAAATGGGACTGGGTTAAGGTTGGGAATGGGGAGAGGTTGGGGTTAGGAATTGGGACTGGGTTAAGGTTAGGAGTTGGGACAGGGGGGGGGGGGTAGGAAATGGGACTGGGTTAAGGTTAGGAGTTGGGAATGGGGAGAGGTTGGGGTTAGGAATTGGGACTGGGTTAAGGTTAGGAGTTGGGACAGGGGGGGGTTAGGAAATGGGACTGGGTTAAGGTTAGGAGTTGGGAATGGGGAGAGGTTGGGGTTAGGAATTGGGACTGGGTTAAGGTTAGGAGTTGGGACAGGGGGAGAGGGATAAGTAGGAGGTAGGGGCTAAGTCCAGATAAGTGCTAGAATGTTTAAAAGTGCTTGTGAACAAGAAGTGCTCTACAAAAAACTTGGAGTGGGGGGAAAAAAACAAAACTTTCAAATGACAAAGTGAAAAGTCAGTGTTGGAATCAAAAGTCAGTGCAAAATAAAGACACAAACATAACCACAAATAGAAGTCCAGACCTAGTACAAGGGGGAGGGATGGTAGGGCGGGGGCAGTAGGGGGTAGTAGATAGTAGTAGATGGACTGACGGGAGCATCTACAATGGGAGGGGGGGGGGGGTTTGAGGCATGATAAATTAATTGATACATATATTGAAAAAAAGAAACGTAACTAAGAACTACCCAAAGGAACCTAGGATGAAGACAGGAAGAAAAATAACTTTATTTACGGAAGGACGAGACAAAAAGACCAAAGGAATTAACTCTCATTTAAACCAAAGGGAAGAAATGTTTTAAGTTTGCAAATCCAGAGGCGTTCTGCTCTCCTTCTTTGTGCCGGGCTCCAGCCAGGGTTGCTCTCAAGGCCACAAATGCCAAGGTTAGTAGTGTCATGAACCTGGAAGTGGCCAACTAGAAGGGTAGTGCGTGTGTTCCGGGAAATGGTGTAAAGATGTTGTTTGAGTCTGGTGCGGATCGTGTTACCTGTTTCCCCAATATACAGTAGGTGGCATTTGTGACATGTAATGATGTAAACTGCATTAGTGGTGTCCAGTGTAAGGGGTGTGTTTGGGGCTGTGCAATGGGAATGGAAGTTGGTAATAAACTGTTGGGGCTTGAAGAAGGAATCATGTGGGAGGGGCTGTGGAGGGGGTTTCCTAGAGAACCGTGACCTGATAAGTTTGTCCTGTAAGTTATTGTTCTTGCGTAAAGCTGAAATGATTCTGTGGTGTTGAAAAGTGGGGTAAGAAGATTGGAGGTGTGTGAAGTGTTGTTTGAAAGTGTAATGTAAGTGTGTTGTGGAATGAGAGAAGGTTGTGATGAGGGGGATGATGGGGTGTGGATGGGGTTGCGGGGTGGATTCAGGGGTGTCCATAGTGTGGTTTAGGATAGGGGGGTCAGGGCTACGGGTTAATGATTGTGTGTTAGAATGTGTGTGGTGTGGTGATCTGTTGGAGTGAGTGGGAGCAAGAAGATGTAGAGTGTCTGTTTTAATTTTGCGTAAAAATCTTTTTGAATAACCGCGTGTACGGAGGACTGTAAAGAGTGTGAATATCGCCTCCTGGACGCCAGCTGGAAAACTGCAGATGCGATGGAATCTTATGATTTGGGATTTGATGATTGCTCGGAAGGTGTGTTTTGGATGGTAACTTGTTTTGTGTAAGAGTGCATGTGTGTCTGTGGGTTTGAAATATACTTTGGTACTGAGGGAGCTATGTGTTGAAGAGAGGGGTGTTAGGAAGATGGTAGTGTCTAAGAAGTTTACAGAGTGTAGATCAATTGTGGCTTTCAGTTTAATTGTGGTGTGGTGCGTGTTAAGTATGTGAAAGAAATCATTGAATTCGTCTAGTGTGTGTGTCCAAGCGCCAATGATGTCGTCCAGGAAGCGATAGTAGAACAGGGGTTTGAGGGGGCATTTGGCCAGAGCTTCTTGCTCCCACTCACTCATGTAAATGTTGGCATATGCTGGTGCGAATCTTTGGCCCATGGCAGTTCCATGAATCTGTAAGAAAAGTCTGTCATCAAATTGGAAGTCGTTGTGTGTAAGACAGATCTCCAACAGTTGGAGGAGAATATTGTCTGGTCTGGTGGGATCTGGATAACGGAGGAATTTATTATGTATTGCTTGAATGCCGGCTCTAGTGTTTATATTTGTGTATAGGCTATCCACGTCTATGGTAAAGAGGTAAGTATGGTTGGGAACTGCCATGGGCCGAATCTTGTGTATGAAGTCATATGTGTCTTTTATGTAACTGGAGTGTCTAGTGGAAAGAGGGTTGATAAAGTGATCTATAAAAAAGGAAATATTGTAGGTGGTGGAATTGCAATCTGATACAATGGGTCTGCCGGGAGGAACCTCGGAAGGGACTGTCCACGTGTCGGGAGGCTTATGGATCTTGGGTAACAGGTAAAAAGCACGGGGTCTGGGTTGGTCTGGGCCTAAAAGGAAGTCAAACTGTTTTCTGGAGATAAAGTGATTTGAATACAACGTGTGGACTAGCTTGCGAATTTTAGTTTGTGCTTGTGGTTGTAGTGAATGAGATATGGGTGAGTAATGGAGTTGGTTCGAAAGTTGCCTGTTAGCTTCAAGAAGATACTGGTGGGTGTCGAGGATTACAATTTTGGAGCCTTTGTCTGCAGGTTTAATGATAATGTGGGGGTTTGTCCTGAGTTGGGTTATAGCCTGTCTCTCGGATGGAGAGATGTTGGAGTGGCCTGGAAGGAAAGGACGGGTGAGATGATTGGATAAACAATGAAGATCTTGACGAAAGAGAGCCTTTAGTTTCCCATCCACCTGGGAATCAAGGGGTTCCCAGGTGGAGGGGAAAGTAAATGGGGTGGGGTCGTGGTCTGAGTTTGAGTCCTTGAAATGATCTATTAACTTGAGTCGCCTGTGATAGTAGTGGACGTCCCTTCGAAGCTCCTCCCGGTTTACCGTGGTGGGTGTGGGGATGAAGGAGAGACCTTTTTCTAAGAGTGAACGTTGAGCTGATGTGAGAGTGAAAGATTTAGAGAGGTTAAGGACCAAAGTATCAGTATGCAGTGGAACAGTGAGGGTAGAAGTGTGTGGGGGGGTGGTGTCCTGGCTTAGGGTCTGGGGGGGCCTAAATTTAGCTGTTGGCACCAAAACTGCAGTATTGTTGTGCCTATGTGGGGGGGCCAGTGTATATTGTCAGAAAGGGTGGTGTATTGGTCTGCGGGGAGGGGCTGAAGGTGGGGGAGGTGTTTTGAAATATACTGATTGATTTCAGTTAGGTTCTGAATGTGATCAAGGTGAAGGGAGTGTGAGAAATTTAGAAGGGGTACGTAGATATTGGCGTTGGGGAAGATTTTGGTGGCTAACTTGAACATTGTGTTTAACTGTTTGTTGGTGGTGGCCTTGGCATTGTGCCTCATGTTGTTGGTGCCCACCGACAGGACAGCCAGTTCAACAGTCACCTGTGGGGGGGTCTTTTCCAATAGGCG
Source organism: Alosa pseudoharengus (assembly GCF_046254945.1). Taxonomy (NCBI): domain Eukaryota; kingdom Metazoa; phylum Chordata; class Actinopteri; order Clupeiformes; family Clupeidae; genus Alosa; species Alosa pseudoharengus. The sequence goes on along the minus strand of NW_027468664.1, from coordinate 16,394 downwards.
TGTCATGTGATTGACAGTGGCCCCAGGATAGCTGTCAATTTGGATGTTTGGGTAGGAGTGAGGGGGGATGCGTGCTAGATTGGAATCCCCTATTAGTAGTACGGGTTTGGTGGCATGAATATGCCATTCCTGAATTCTGTTGTGTTCCCAACTGTGGTACGTGGGGTGGTAGAGGGGGAGGGGGGGCCGTGGGAGAAGGGGAGGGGGTCTAGGTGGTTGAGGTTGTGATTGACGGTGTTTGGTGTTGCTGCGTGTTGTGTGTGGTGGTGATGGGTTGTGGGAGGGGCCGATGATCCTGGACGATGTCTGTCCCGCTGAGGAAGAGGGCTCAGAAGCTGGAATTGTAAGCTGATTAGCTTTCTTTTTTCCTTTGCTCATCACTACCCCCATTGGGTTGGACTGTCCAGGATCTGTACCTCCCACTGATGTCTGCTCTGGGGGGGAAAAACAAGGAGTTATTTCGTGTGGTGAGGATGTGACCAGATGTTTGGGGGGCTTTGAGGTGTTACTGATGGTTTTATTGGTTGGTTGTTGGGGGGGACCAGGTGGGCTGTCCAGACTGTGTTGGACTAGGGCCGATATCTGTAGTGTAGGTACAGGTCTAGTTGGTGTGAGTGTAGGGGATAAGGAAGGGGGGCCATGTGTAGTATGGTGTGTATTTGTAGTGGTAGTGTTAGTAGTGGGTGGTGGGGTGGTAGATAGGGGGTCTGTGGTAGTGGGTGGAGTGCTGTGTGTAGGAGCTAGGTTGGTGGTGACCAAAGTAGTGGGGGAAGTGTTGATGTTGGTAGTATTCTGTGTAGTGTTATGTGTAGTATTATGGGGGGTATCAGTAGATGTTTGGCGAGGTGGGTTATCCTGAGGGGGAGTGTCAGGTGTAGGATCATCAGAACTTAGGTCTGATGTTGTAAGTGTAAAAGTCAGTTTTTGTAAGTCAATGTATGTAGAGGATTGGGGGATAGATGGTGAGAGTTGTGGTTCTGTAACTAGTGTAGTGGGATCTCCCAAGTCCTGGTTAGGAGGGGGAGAGTGGTTAGTGTTAGATCGGGGAAGGGAGGGGAATTCAGTGAGGTAATTCGGATCTAAAGGGTGGGTGCCTATAGGGGGATCCCCTGTGGTTGAAATGGAGCTATGTGGGGTTGGGGGGCCTGGGGGTGGGGGGCCTGGGAGTGGGGGGCTCTGTGTTGGGATAGGGTGGGCTTGCGGATTCAGGAGCTGTTGAACTGACTGTAAAGTGGTGGGGGCGAGTCTGGAGTGGTACCGCTTTCTAGCCCAGCCGCTAGCTATCTGGAGTGCTAGGGGACTAAATGTGGGGTCAGGATGGGTTAAAGCTGTGAGTTGTGTTGTGTAATGTTGTAAGAGTATGTGCATGTTGTTCCGCATCCAATCAGTTGTGTTCTTATGAATGTGTGAGCGTGTTTCCGGGGTAGGCAGGGCTGGTTTGATGAATTGAGTTAATTTTAAGACCTGCCGTGTCATACCGGGTGGGTAAATGCCTGTGTGGAGTGATTGTGATATAATGGTTTTGTGGTGGATGACTTGGATGAGTCTGAAATAATGTTTGGCTTGTTGTCTGGTGATTGGATCTGGTGGTTGTGTGAGGGGTAGTGGTCTGTAACGTGAGGCCATGTTGTGGATGTAGTGTATGTATGTGCTGAGAGGGGGGGGGGGGGGATGTATGTGTATGTGTATGTGTATGTGTTGGGGGGGAGGAGAAATAAACAACAAACAAGAAAGAAAAAAAGAGGACTTGAAAAGAAAACTAAATCAAAAGGGGTAGGGTGGGGGTTCTGGGCTGGGTAGGGTAGGGGGCAGCTGGCTACAAAGAAGCAATACGGCAGTTGCTAAACAGCATTTTAACCAAACACAAACTGAGCAGAAAAGCCTTACCTTACATGCTTGTGGGGATGTTATTTTTCTGACCGGGTTTGTACAGGGTTGTACAAGGGATGTTCGTCCAGGGAGATGTTGGTCCAGGAGAGTAAATCCCAAATGGAAAGTCCATAAAAGTATAATCCCTATTCGGTACTTGAGAGGACAGAGAGCCTTGGCACAGAGTTAGTTTTGCTGGCAAGAGTTCTTTTTCTCAGTCAAAGTTCCCAGGTAGTTTTAGCATGTGTTTGTTCAGGAAAATCCACATCAGTTTGTTTGTGAAAGATTTAAAAGCCAAATTTTATTAAGAAATGCTTTTAAAACTAAAGTTAAGGAGAATTTAGTGTCCAATAAAGTTGTTTTAAAAGTAATTACCGTATTGCTTCTCAGTTGTGTACTCCTGACGTTTCGGAAGTGTATTCCTGCTTCAGAGGAGATATGCCATGTTGCTGGTGAGTGGGGTTTTTCAGTTAGAAAACCAGGGGGAGGAGACAGGAAGGGGTAGGGGTTGGAGCGTAAGAAGTGTATGTGATTGGGTCTGCAGTGTATCAGTCTTAATTAGTGACTATGATAGGAGAGTTTGAAAAATGCCAGGGGAAGTGGTTATCTTGCAATGTATGTAGGGAAGTGTAGTCCTAGTAGGAATTGTGTGCTACTAAGGAACTAAAGTAGTTCATGGAAAGAGGTCCTATGTGGAGTAGAGGTTAAGAGGTCGGACTCCCAGATAGGAGGTTGGCGGTTCAAGACCTAGCCGACCAGTAGTGAAAAAGTTATAAAAATGTTTTAAAAAAAATAAAAAAATAAACAAATAAAAATAAAAGATAAAAGTAAGAGGACCTAAGTGTAAAATACAAAAAGGGGATTATTATGTGTGTAGTAGGAAGGTAAAAAGGTTAGATAAGGGAATACAATAAAACTGGTTTTGAAAGTGCTCAGTGGTCTAAGGGCACAGCACTCGCCTTTGGATCCGAGGATCCCGGTTCGAAACCAGAGAGCGCCACACCAAGGGCAACATGGCTTTTTATATAAAGGAAGAGGAAGATAATGGTAAGCTAAGGGGGAGGAGGGGCTTACAATAAAGGGACTTTCTAAGCTGCCAGTTATAGTAGGATCTTGTGGTCCAGGGGAAGAGCAACTGCTCCCAGATCCTGAGGTAGTGGGTTCAAGCCCCGGTAGGAACTATGTTTTAAAATTCTAAGTATGTGTTTGAGAGCTTGTAAGAATAAAGGAAAGATAAGGAAAGGATCAGCCAGCTACCCCCATAGGATAATGGGTAAAGTACCAGTCTAGGGATCTAGTGTTCTGGGTTCAAGGCCTCATTGCGGCTGGGCTAGACAAAGCAATAACCTGTCGGTGGGCAAGAGCAACCCCGGCTGGAGCAGGGTAAGGTGGATAATGGGGGGGTAGAAAAGAAATAAAATGGTGATGGGGAGGTCTGTCCGACCCAATGGCACTGGCTAGGTTAGGTGAGGGGAAATGGATTTTTAGGGGGGCAGAGTCGCCTAGAGTGCACGGGCCAATTGGGTCGGAGCAGACCAGTGCTGAGTGTGAGGGCAAACCTGTCTTGTGCTAAAGGGTAGTTGTGTGTGATAAAGGGGGCAGAAAAAATAATAATAATAAAGGTGTAAGAAAACTAAGGTGATACCATGTGATGTGTAATAACTGTGTAATAAGTGTGAAATAAAATGTGTAATAAATGTGTAATAAGTGTAAAATAAATTATGTAATAAATGTGTAATAAATGTGACTGTGGGATTGGGGCTGAGAGGAATTAAGGGTTTGGGATGGGGGCTGGGGAAGGGGTTAGGAGTTGGAAATGAGGGAGGTTAGGAATGGGGACTGGGTTAAGGTTAGGAATGGGGACTGGGTTAAGGTTAGGAATGGGGAAAGTTGGGGTTAGGAAATGGGACTGGGTTAAGGTTAGAGGTTGGGAATGGGGAGAGGTTAAGGTTAGGAATTGGGACTGGGTTAAGGTTGGGGGGGGGGGGTTAGGAAATGGGACTGGGTTAAGGTTAGGAATTGGGGGGGGGGGGGGGGTTAGGAAATGGGACTAGGTTAAGGTTAGGAAATGGGACTGGGTTAAGGTTGGGAATGGGGAGAGGTTGGGGTTAGGAATTGGGACTGGGTTAAGGTTAGGAGTTGGGACAGGGGGGGGGGGGTAGGAAATGGGACTGGGTTAAGGTTAGGAGTTGGGAATGGGGAGAGGTTGGGGTTAGGAATTGGGACTGGGTTAAGGTTAGGAGTTGGGACAGGGGGGGGTTAGGAAATGGGACTGGGTTAAGGTTAGGAGTTGGGAATGGGGAGAGGTTGGGGTTAGGAATTGGGACTGGGTTAAGGTTAGGAGTTGGGACAGGGGGAGAGGGATAAGTAGGAGGTAGGGGCTAAGTCCAGATAAGTGCTAGAATGTTTAAAAGTGCTTGTGAACAAGAAGTGCTCTACAAAAAACTTGGAGTGGGGGGAAAAAAACAAAACTTTCAAATGACAAAGTGAAAAGTCAGTGTTGGAATCAAAAGTCAGTGCAAAATAAAGACACAAACATAACCACAAATAGAAGTCCAGACCTAGTACAAGGGGGAGGGATGGTAGGGCGGGGGCAGTAGGGGGTAGTAGATAGTAGTAGATGGACTGACGGGAGCATCTACAATGGGAGGGGGGGGGGGGTTTGAGGCATGATAAATTAATTGATACATATATTGAAAAAAAGAAACGTAACTAAGAACTACCCAAAGGAACCTAGGATGAAGACAGGAAGAAAAATAACTTTATTTACGGAAGGACGAGACAAAAAGACCAAAGGAATTAACTCTCATTTAAACCAAAGGGAAGAAATGTTTTAAGTTTGCAAATCCAGAGGCGTTCTGCTCTCCTTCTTTGTGCCGGGCTCCAGCCAGGGTTGCTCTCAAGGCCACAAATGCCAAGGTTAGTAGTGTCATGAACCTGGAAGTGGCCAACTAGAAGGGTAGTGCGTGTGTTCCGGGAAATGGTGTAAAGATGTTGTTTGAGTCTGGTGCGGATCGTGTTACCTGTTTCCCCAATATACAGTAGGTGGCATTTGTGACATGTAATGATGTAAACTGCATTAGTGGTGTCCAGTGTAAGGGGTGTGTTTGGGGCTGTGCAATGGGAATGGAAGTTGGTAATAAACTGTTGGGGCTTGAAGAAGGAATCATGTGGGAGGGGCTGTGGAGGGGGTTTCCTAGAGAACCGTGACCTGATAAGTTTGTCCTGTAAGTTATTGTTCTTGCGTAAAGCTGAAATGATTCTGTGGTGTTGAAAAGTGGGGTAAGAAGATTGGAGGTGTGTGAAGTGTTGTTTGAAAGTGTAATGTAAGTGTGTTGTGGAATGAGAGAAGGTTGTGATGAGGGGGATGATGGGGTGTGGATGGGGTTGCGGGGTGGATTCAGGGGTGTCCATAGTGTGGTTTAGGATAGGGGGGTCAGGGCTACGGGTTAATGATTGTGTGTTAGAATGTGTGTGGTGTGGTGATCTGTTGGAGTGAGTGGGAGCAAGAAGATGTAGAGTGTCTGTTTTAATTTTGCGTAAAAATCTTTTTGAATAACCGCGTGTACGGAGGACTGTAAAGAGTGTGAATATCGCCTCCTGGACGCCAGCTGGAAAACTGCAGATGCGATGGAATCTTATGATTTGGGATTTGATGATTGCTCGGAAGGTGTGTTTTGGATGGTAACTTGTTTTGTGTAAGAGTGCATGTGTGTCTGTGGGTTTGAAATATACTTTGGTACTGAGGGAGCTATGTGTTGAAGAGAGGGGTGTTAGGAAGATGGTAGTGTCTAAGAAGTTTACAGAGTGTAGATCAATTGTGGCTTTCAGTTTAATTGTGGTGTGGTGCGTGTTAAGTATGTGAAAGAAATCATTGAATTCGTCTAGTGTGTGTGTCCAAGCGCCAATGATGTCGTCCAGGAAGCGATAGTAGAACAGGGGTTTGAGGGGGCATTTGGCCAGAGCTTCTTGCTCCCACTCACTCATGTAAATGTTGGCATATGCTGGTGCGAATCTTTGGCCCATGGCAGTTCCATGAATCTGTAAGAAAAGTCTGTCATCAAATTGGAAGTCGTTGTGTGTAAGACAGATCTCCAACAGTTGGAGGAGAATATTGTCTGGTCTGGTGGGATCTGGATAACGGAGGAATTTATTATGTATTGCTTGAATGCCGGCTCTAGTGTTTATATTTGTGTATAGGCTATCCACGTCTATGGTAAAGAGGTAAGTATGGTTGGGAACTGCCATGGGCCGAATCTTGTGTATGAAGTCATATGTGTCTTTTATGTAACTGGAGTGTCTAGTGGAAAGAGGGTTGATAAAGTGATCTATAAAAAAGGAAATATTGTAGGTGGTGGAATTGCAATCTGATACAATGGGTCTGCCGGGAGGAACCTCGGAAGGGACTGTCCACGTGTCGGGAGGCTTATGGATCTTGGGTAACAGGTAAAAAGCACGGGGTCTGGGTTGGTCTGGGCCTAAAAGGAAGTCAAACTGTTTTCTGGAGATAAAGTGATTTGAATACAACGTGTGGACTAGCTTGCGAATTTTAGTTTGTGCTTGTGGTTGTAGTGAATGAGATATGGGTGAGTAATGGAGTTGGTTCGAAAGTTGCCTGTTAGCTTCAAGAAGATACTGGTGGGTGTCGAGGATTACAATTTTGGAGCCTTTGTCTGCAGGTTTAATGATAATGTGGGGGTTTGTCCTGAGTTGGGTTATAGCCTGTCTCTCGGATGGAGAGATGTTGGAGTGGCCTGGAAGGAAAGGACGGGTGAGATGATTGGATAAACAATGAAGATCTTGACGAAAGAGAGCCTTTAGTTTCCCATCCACCTGGGAATCAAGGGGTTCCCAGGTGGAGGGGAAAGTAAATGGGGTGGGGTCGTGGTCTGAGTTTGAGTCCTTGAAATGATCTATTAACTTGAGTCGCCTGTGATAGTAGTGGACGTCCCTTCGAAGCTCCTCCCGGTTTACCGTGGTGGGTGTGGGGATGAAGGAGAGACCTTTTTCTAAGAGTGAACGTTGAGCTGATGTGAGAGTGAAAGATTTAGAGAGGTTAAGGACCAAAGTATCAGTATGCAGTGGAACAGTGAGGGTAGAAGTGTGTGGGGGGGTGGTGTCCTGGCTTAGGGTCTGGGGGGGCCTAAATTTAGCTGTTGGCACCAAAACTGCAGTATTGTTGTGCCTATGTGGGGGGGCCAGTGTATATTGTCAGAAAGGGTGGTGTATTGGTCTGCGGGGAGGGGCTGAAGGTGGGGGAGGTGTTTTGAAATATACTGATTGATTTCAGTTAGGTTCTGAATGTGATCAAGGTGAAGGGAGTGTGAGAAATTTAGAAGGGGTACGTAGATATTGGCGTTGGGGAAGATTTTGGTGGCTAACTTGAACATTGTGTTTAACTGTTTGTTGGTGGTGGCCTTGGCATTGTGCCTCATGTTGTTGGTGCCCACCGACAGGACAGCCAGTTCAACAGTCACCTGTGGGGGGGTCTTTTCCAATAGGCGTGTCATGTGATTGACAGTGGCCCCAGGATAGCTGTCAATTTGGATGTTTGGGTAGGAGTGAGGGGGGATGCGTGCTAGATTGGAATCCCCTATTAGTAGTACGGGTTTGGTGGCATGAATATGCCATTCCTGAATTCTGTTGTGTTCCCAACTGTGGTACGTGGGGTGGTAGAGGGGGAGGGGGGGCCGTGGGAGAAGGGGAGGGGGTCTAGGTGGTTGAGGTTGTGATTGACGGTGTTTGGTGTTGCTGCGTGTTGTGTGTGGTGGTGATGGGTTGTGGGAGGGGCCGATGATCCTGGACGATGTCTGTCCCGCTGAGGAAGAGGGCTCAGAAGCTGGAATTGTAAGCTGATTAGCTTTCTTTTTTCCTTTGCTCATCACTACCCCCATTGGGTTGGACTGTCCAGGATCTGTACCTCCCACTGATGTCTGCTCTGGGGGGGAAAAACAAGGAGTTATTTCGTGTGGTGAGGATGTGACCAGATGTTTGGGGGGCTTTGAGGTGTTACTGATGGTTTTATTGGTTGGTTGTTGGGGGGGACCAGGTGGGCTGTCCAGACTGTGTTGGACTAGGGCCGATATCTGTAGTGTAGGTACAGGTCTAGTTGGTGTGAGTGTAGGGGATAAGGAAGGGGGGCCATGTGTAGTATGGTGTGTATTTGTAGTGGTAGTGTTAGTAGTGGGTGGTGGGGTGGTAGATAGGGGGTCTGTGGTAGTGGGTGGAGTGCTGTGTGTAGGAGCTAGGTTGGTGGTGACCAAAGTAGTGGGGGAAGTGTTGATGTTGGTAGTATTCTGTGTAGTGTTATGTGTAGTATTATGGGGGGTATCAGTAGATGTTTGGCGAGGTGGGTTATCCTGAGGGGGAGTGTCAGGTGTAGGATCATCAGAACTTAGGTCTGATGTTGTAAGTGTAAAAGTCAGTTTTTGTAAGTCAATGTATGTAGAGGATTGGGGGATAGATGGTGAGAGTTGTGGTTCTGTAACTAGTGTAGTGGGATCTCCCAAGTCCTGGTTAGGAGGGGGAGAGTGGTTAGTGTTAGATCGGGGAAGGGAGGGGAATTCAGTGAGGTAATTCGGATCTAAAGGGTGGGTGCCTATAGGGGGATCCCCTGTGGTTGAAATGGAGCTATGTGGGGTTGGGGGGCCTGGGGGTGGGGGGCCTGGGAGTGGGGGGCTCTGTGTTGGGATAGGGTGGGCTTGCGGATTCAGGAGCTGTTGAACTGACTGTAAAGTGGTGGGGGCGAGTCTGGAGTGGTACCGCTTTCTAGCCCAGCCGCTAGCTATCTGGAGTGCTAGGGGACTAAATGTGGGGTCAGGATGGGTTAAAGCTGTGAGTTGTGTTGTGTAATGTTGTAAGAGTATGTGCATGTTGTTCCGCATCCAATCAGTTGTGTTCTTATGAATGTGTGAGCGTGTTTCCGGGGTAGGCAGGGCTGGTTTGATGAATTGAGTTAATTTTAAGACCTGCCGTGTCATACCGGGTGGGTAAATGCCTGTGTGGAGTGATTGTGATATAATGGTTTTGTGGTGGATGACTTGGATGAGTCTGAAATAATGTTTGGCTTGTTGTCTGGTGATTGGATCTGGTGGTTGTGTGAGGGGTAGTGGTCTGTAACGTGAGGCCATGTTGTGGATGTAGTGTATGTATGTGCTGAGAGGGGGGGGGGGGGGATGTATGTGTATGTGTATGTGTATGTGTTGGGGGGGAGGAGAAATAAACAACAAACAAGAAAGAAAAAAAGAGGACTTGAAAAGAAAACTAAATCAAAAGGGGTAGGGTGGGGGTTCTGGGCTGGGTAGGGTAGGGGGCAGCTGGCTACAAAGAAGCAATACGGCAGTTGCTAAACAGCATTTTAACCAAACACAAACTGAGCAGAAAAGCCTTACCTTACATGCTTGTGGGGATGTTATTTTTCTGACCGGGTTTGTACAGGGTTGTACAAGGGATGTTCGTCCAGGGAGATGTTGGTCCAGGAGAGTAAATCCCAAATGGAAAGTCCATAAAAGTATAATCCCTATTCGGTACTTGAGAGGACAGAGAGCCTTGGCACAGAGTTAGTTTTGCTGGCAAGAGTTCTTTTTCTCAGTCAAAGTTCCCAGGTAGTTTTAGCATGTGTTTGTTCAGGAAAATCCACATCAGTTTGTTTGTGAAAGATTTAAAAGCCAAATTTTATTAAGAAATGCTTTTAAAACTAAAGTTAAGGAGAATTTAGTGTCCAATAAAGTTGTTTTAAAAGTAATTACCGTATTGCTTCTCAGTTGTGTACTCCTGACGTTTCGGAAGTGTATTCCTGCTTCAGAGGAGATATGCCATGTTGCTGGTGAGTGGGGTTTTTCAGTTAGAAAACCAGGGGGAGGAGACAGGAAGGGGTAGGGGTTGGAGCGTAAGAAGTGTATGTGATTGGGTCTGCAGTGTATCAGTCTTAATTAGTGACTATGATAGGAGAGTTTGAAAAATGCCAGGGGAAGTGGTTATCTTGCAATGTATGTAGGGAAGTGTAGTCCTAGTAGGAATTGTGTGCTACTAAGGAACTAAAGTAGTTCATGGAAAGAGGTCCTATGTGGAGTAGAGGTTAAGAGGTCGGACTCCCAGATAGGAGGTTGGCGGTTCAAGACCTAGCCGACCAGTAGTGAAAAAGTTATAAAAATGTTTTAAAAAAAATAAAAAAATAAACAAATAAAAATAAAAGATAAAAGTAAGAGGACCTAAGTGTAAAATACAAAAAGGGGATTATTATGTGTGTAGTAGGAAGGTAAAAAGGTTAGATAAGGGAATACAATAAAACTGGTTTTGAAAGTGCTCAGTGGTCTAAGGGCACAGCACTCGCCTTTGGATCCGAGGATCCCGGTTCGAAACCAGAGAGCGCCACACCAAGGGCAACATGGCTTTTTATATAAAGGAAGAGGAAGATAATGGTAAGCTAAGGGGGAGGAGGGGCTTACAATAAAGGGACTTTCTAAGCTGCCAGTTATAGTAGGATCTTGTGGTCCAGGGGAAGAGCAACTGCTCCCAGATCCTGAGGTAGTGGGTTCAAGCCCCGGTAGGAACTATGTTTTAAAATTCTAAGTATGTGTTTGAGAGCTTGTAAGAATAAAGGAAAGATAAGGAAAGGATCAGCCAGCTACCCCCATAGGATAATGGGTAAAGTACCAGTCTAGGGATCTAGTGTTCTGGGTTCAAGGCCTCATTGCGGCTGGGCTAGACAAAGCAATAACCTGTCGGTGGGCAAGAGCAACCCCGGCTGGAGCAGGGTAAGGTGGATAATGGGGGGGTAGAAAAGAAATAAAATGGTGATGGGGAGGTCTGTCCGACCCAATGGCACTGGCTAGGTTAGGTGAGGGGAAATGGATTTTTAGGGGGGCAGAGTCGCCTAGAGTGCACGGGCCAATTGGGTCGGAGCAGACCAGTGCTGAGTGTGAGGGCAAACCTGTCTTGTGCTAAAGGGTAGTTGTGTGTGATAAAGGGGGCAGAAAAAATAATAATAATAAAGGTGTAAGAAAACTAAGGTGATACCATGTGATGTGTAATAACTGTGTAATAAGTGTGAAATAAAATGTGTAATAAATGTGTAATAAGTGTAAAATAAATTATGTAATAAATGTGTAATAAATGTGACTGTGGGATTGGGGCTGAGAGGAATTAAGGGTTTGGGATGGGGGCTGGGGAAGGGGTTAGGAGTTGGAAATGAGGGAGGTTAGGAATGGGGACTGGGTTAAGGTTAGGAATGGGGACTGGGTTAAGGTTAGGAATGGGGAAAGTTGGGGTTAGGAAATGGGACTGGGTTAAGGTTAGAGGTTGGGAATGGGGAGAGGTTAAGGTTAGGAATTGGGACTGGGTTAAGGTTGGGGGGGGGGGGTTAGGAAATGGGACTGGGTTAAGGTTAGGAATTGGGGGGGGGGGGGGGGTTAGGAAATGGGACTAGGTTAAGGTTAGGAAATGGGACTGGGTTAAGGTTGGGAATGGGGAGAGGTTGGGGTTAGGAATTGGGACTGGGTTAAGGTTAGGAGTTGGGACAGGGGGGGGGGGGTAGGAAATGGGACTGGGTTAAGGTTAGGAGTTGGGAATGGGGAGAGGTTGGGGTTAGGGTTAGGGTTAGGGTTAGGGTTAGGGTTAGGGTTAGGGTTAGGTATAGGGGGTAAATGCAGGATCGTCGCTAGCGACGATCGTCTGACAACTTCAGACAGGAAGGTCCTATCATCTTGAAACTCATATCACTTGCGTATTTCTTGATGCCGTTCCTTTTGAGACCACTCTCGACTTCCTGTGATGACCGGAAGTTGGTTAAAAACCGGAAATAAACCTTAAAATCCTTATATCTCGAGAACGGAAGGTCGTAGAGAGAAGCGGACAAGTTCCCCGGCTTCCTCGTGGCCGGTTTTGGGGAGGCGGAAAAGAAAATATTTGACCTATCACCTTTCGTTCGGAAGTTATAGCCGTTTTAAGTTTCCCCATTGAAATGAATGGGAAAAATCAAAAATTCTTCTAAGTCCAAAGTGGGTTTTGAAAAAAGTTCCCCCAGAAAGTGTATAGGAGTACGTTTTAGGTGATTCTGAGTCGAATGGCACACATTTGTAGTGAACTTTTTTTTTTCCCATACAAATTTTTTTTACTGTTTGAGTGGATAGATCTTTGAAAATGACTTACAATTGCACCCCTAGGGTTAGGTGTTAGACAATGTACAACGATCCTCCCCAAACTTAGATTTACTCCAAGCGAGGTTGAAAGGAGGAGTCGAGGGAAATGCACGGGCCGGCGCTTGTTAAGCATTGTCACAAGACTTGTGGTTATTTCTGGTGTGGAAAGCTTTTATGGGTTAGGGTTAGGGTTAGGATTAGAATATAGAAAAGGTACAGGCAACTTGTGGTAAGGGAGTATGAGATGTGGCTTCGTGCCTGCCAAGGATCGAACCCGGGACTCCTGGGTGATAACCCCCAGCTCATGCACTCTGCCACCTGTGCTTTTGGATCTGGTTAAAAAAAGAGACAACCTATAAAGAAAAAGGGGGGAAGGGAAGGGAAGGCAAGAAACAAAAGGGTGGGAATTGAACCCTGGTCCTTAGCATGGCATACCCCAGGTTTACCCCTGAGCTATTGAGCAGATGCTCATTTTAGAATCCCAGTTGGATTTGTCACAGAGGTTAAGGTTAGGGTTATGATATGATTTATACTTATCCCTGAGGTTAGGGTCAGGGTTTAGGTTAAGGTTAGGGTTATGATATGGTTTATACTTATCACTGAGGTTAGGGTCAGGGTTTGGGTTAAGGTAAGAGTTATGATTTGATTTATACTTATCCCTGAGGTTAGGGTATAGGGTTAGGGTTAGGGTTAGGTTAGGGTTAGGGTTAGGGTTAGGGTTAGGGTTAGGGTTAGGGTTAGGGTTAGGGTTAGGGTTAGGGTTAGGGTTAGGTATAGGGGGTAAATGCAGGATCGTCGCTAGCGACGATCGTCTGACAACTTCAGACAGGAAGGTCCTATCATCTTGAAACTCATATCACTTGCGTATTTCTTGATGCCGTTCCTTTTGAGACCACTCTCGACTTCCTGTGATGACCGGAAGTTGGTTAAAAACCGGAAATAAACCTTAAAATCCTTATATCTCGAGAACGGAAGGTCGTAGAGAGAAGCGGACAAGTTCCCCGGCTTCCTCGTGGCCGGTTTTGGGGAGGCGGAAAAGAAAATATTTGACCTATCACCTTTCGTTCGGAAGTTATAGCCGTTTTAAGTTTCCCCATTGAAATGAATGGGAAAAATCAAAAATTCTTCTAAGTCCAAAGTGGGTTTTGAAAAAAGTTCCCCCAGAAAGTGTATAGGAGTACGTTTTAGGTGATTCTGAGTCGAATGGCACACATTTGTAGTGAACTTTTTTTTTTCCCATACAAATTTTTTTTACTGTTTGAGTGGATAGATCTTTGAAAATGACTTACAATTGCACCCCTAGGGTTAGGTGTTAGACAATGTACAACGATCCTCCCCAAACTTAGATTTACTCCAAGCGAGGTTGAAAGGAGGAGTCGAGGGAAATGCACGGGCCGGCGCTTGTTAAGCATTGTCACAAGACTTGTGGTTATTTCTGGTGTGGAAAGCTTTTATGGGTTAGGGTTAGGGTTAGGATTAGAATATAGAAAAGGTACAGGCAACTTGTGGTAAGGGAGTATGAGATGTGGCTTCGTGCCTGCCAAGGATCGAACCCGGGACTCCTGGGTGATAACCCCCAGCTCATGCACTCTGCCACCTGTGCTTTTGGATCTGGTTAAAAAAAGAGACAACCTATAAAGAAAAAGGGGGGAAGGGAAGGGAAGGCAAGAAACAAAAGGGTGGGAATTGAACCCTGGTCCTTAGCATGGCATACCCCAGGTTTACCCCTGAGCTATTGAGCAGATGCTCATTTTAGAATCCCAGTTGGATTTGTCACAGAGGTTAAGGTTAGGGTTATGATATGATTTATACTTATCCCTGAGGTTAGGGTCAGGGTTTAGGTTAAGGTTAGGGTTATGATATGGTTTATACTTATCACTGAGGTTAGGGTCAGGGTTTGGGTTAAGGTAAGAGTTATGATTTGATTTATACTTATCCCTGAGGTTAGGGTATAGGGTTAGGGTTAGGGTTAGGTTAGGGTTAGGGTTAGGGTTAGGGTTAGGGTTAGGGTTAGGGTTAGGGTTAGGGTTAGGGTTAGGGTTAGGTATAGGGGGTAAATGCAGGATCGTCGCTAGCGACGATCGTCTGACAACTTCAGACAGGAAGGTCCTATCATCTTGAAACTCATATCACTTGCGTATTTCTTGATGCCGTTCCTTTTGAGACCACTCTCGACTTCCTGTGATGACCGGAAGTTGGTTAAAAACCGGAAATAAACCTTAAAATCCTTATATCTCGAGAACGGAAGGTCGTAGAGAGAAGCGGACAAGTTCCCCGGCTTCCTCGTGGCCGGTTTTGGGGAGGCGGAAAAGAAAATATTTGACCTATCACCTTTCGTTCGGAAGTTATAGCCGTTTTAAGTTTCCCCATTGAAATGAATGGGAAAAATCAAAAATTCTTCTAAGTCCAAAGTGGGTTTTGAAAAAAGTTCCCCCAGAAAGTGTATAGGAGTACGTTTTAGGTGATTCTGAGTCGAATGGCACACATTTGTAGTGAACTTTTTTTTTTCCCATACAAATTTTTTTTACTGTTTGAGTGGATAGATCTTTGAAAATGACTTACAATTGCACCCCTAGGGTTAGGTGTTAGACAATGTACAACGATCCTCCCCAAACTTAGATTTACTCCAAGCGAGGTTGAAAGGAGGAGTCGAGGGAAATGCACGGGCCGGCGCTTGTTAAGCATTGTCACAAGACTTGTGGTTATTTCTGGTGTGGTTAGGGTTAGGGTTAGGGTTAGGGTTAGGGTTAGGGTTAGGGTTAGGGTTAGGGTTAGGGTTAGGGTTAGGGTTAGGGTTAGGGTTAGGGTTAGGGTATAGGGCAAAAAACGAACTTTCTCCGAGTTGGAGAAGACTAGGGCTTTGAATAACTCAGGATAGGAAGGTGATAGAGACTTGAAACTCATATATGTTATAGATCTCATCGAGATCTTTCATATGAGACCACTCTCGACTTCCTCCGATGACCGGAAGTATTTTTAAAACAGGAAATAAACCTTAAAATCCTTATATCTCGAGAACGGAAGGTCGTAGAGAGAAGCGGACAAGTTCCCCGGCTTCCTCGTGGCCGGTTTTGGGGAGGCGGAAAAGAAAATATTTGACCTATCACCTTTCGTTCGGAAGTTATAGCCGTTTTAAGTTTCCCCATTGAAATGAATGGGAAAAATCAAAAATTTCCTAGGGTTAGGGTTAGGGTTAGGGTTAGGGTTAGGGTTAGGGTTAGGGTTAGGGTATAGGGCAAAAAACGAACTTTCTCCGAGTTGGAGAAGACTAGGGCTTTGAATAACTCAGGATAGGAAGGTGATAGAGACTTGAAACTCATATATGTTATAGATCTCATCGAGATCTTTCATATGAGACCACTCTCGACTTCCTCCGATGACCGGAAGTATTTTTAAAACAGGAAATAAACCTTAAAATCCTTATATCTCGAGAACGGAAGGTCGTAGAGAGAAGCGGACAAGTTCCCCGGCTTCCTCGTGGCCGGTTTTGGGGAGGCGGAAAAGAAAATATTTGACCTATCACCTTTCGTTCGGAAGTTATAGCCGTTTTAAGTTTCCCCATTGAAATGAATGGGAAAAATCAAAAATTCTTCTAAGTCCAAAGTGGGTTTTGAAAAAAGTTCCCCCAGAAAGTGTATAGGAGTACGTTTTAGGTGATTCTGAGTCGAATGGCACACATTTGTAGTGAACTTTTTTTTTTCCCATACAAATTTTTTTTACTGTTTGAGTGGATAGATCTTTGAAAATGACTTACAATTGCACCCCTCCATTTCGCCACTAGGGGTAGGGTTCGAGAGTTATGAAAGAAAATGTGTTTGGGTTAGGGTTAGGGATAGGAATAGGGCTAGGGTTAGGGTTAGGGTTAGGGTTAGGTGTTAGACAATGTACAACGATCCTCCCCAGGGTTAGGGTTAGGGTTAGGGTTAGGGTTAGTGTTAGGTTATAGGCTTAAAACTACCTATTAGATGGGCGTCTAATAACTCTGGCTAGGTTATAGGCTTAAAACCCCGTATTAGATGGGCGTCTAGGGTTAGGGACAGGGTATAGGGCAAAAAACGAACTTTCTCCGAGTTGGAGAAGACTAGGGCTTTGAATAACTCAGGATAGGAAGGTGATAGAGACTTGAAACTCATATATGTTATAGATCTCATCGAGATCTTTCATATGAGACCACTCTCGACTTCCTCCGATGACCGGAAGTATTTTTAAAACAGGAAATAAACCTTAAAATCCTTATATCTCGAGAACGGAAGGTCGTAGAGAGAAGCGGACAAGTTCCCCGGCTTCCTCGTGGCCGGTTTTGGGGAGGCGGAAAAGAAAATATTTGACCTATCACCTTTCGTTCGGAAGTTATAGCCGTTTTAAGTTTCCCCATTGAAATGAATG